>NC_089875.1:26002749-26320249 GCF_040182565.1 Anser cygnoides | reverse complement strand
TTATCTTCTTTCTGATGTCCACATAAAATAAATTACTTGTAATGGCAACAAAAACAACTATCAAATGTATGGCACTGTCCCACTCGGCATTGTTAAAGCCTCCTTTTAACAACACAAGCACAGATCCTGTTGGGCTCACCTGCTCAGCTATTAGTTTCAATTTGTCTCCCAGCGCTTGCCAACACGCTGGGGCGTGTGAGCAGTCCCAGAAGACCTCTTTGGAAAATCTCACCACATTCCCACACCTCTGACAATATTTCACTATACCTCAGGGTAATTCTAAACAATCTTTGCATTGTCCAATGCCATCTGTTCAGCATTTCGAAGCATAACCGCTCAGTATTCGCATTGCATGCGTGGTAACCAGTTTCTGTTATACCATACCATTCGTTTTTGTCATACCCTTTCCTTCCAGTTCATTTCTTTTTCATCGCCAGCCAGCGCTGCGTATCGTACAGACGCACGGCATGACAGCCAGGAGGCTGAAGCAGTGGAGGGAGCATCGCGTTGCTCTGTTATTGCCAGGAGCGGCATATTCTCGACTCCCCACCTAGGGGGACTGTCCCGCATCTCTGCTAGGAGAGCTGGCAGGTGTCGTGTGACAAATTCCTGCGTAGCGAGCCCAGATTACCCCGGTCAGTAACAGGATAGCGTGCCTGCCTGAGAGGAAGCAGGCACCGAACCAAAGCCAAGACAGTGCCGTTGCAAAGTGCTGACCACTGCCATCCCCACGGCCAGTCGCACCCCAGCATCTCACCCCACGACGAGGGAGCACGTCCAGCCAGGAGCTATTTCCATCCCCGCAGGGCTGACACTGGACGGGGATGGAAATCGTCTCTTGGCTCCGCTGACGGCTGGCTGTTTGTCTCTAACCCTGCGCTTAATCTGGGTAAATAAATTACATCAGGATTCCTCACTTGTAAAACGAGGGTGGCGCATGGCCTTATTTGGCAAGTATTTTGGAGCCAGTAGTGAGGATATTATAGAAATGCTAAAAACATCGCTATTGCACTTTTGCTGCTTGAATTGGGCTAACATTTTAATTAAAGTATTTTGTACAAAATCTCCTAGCTTTTAGACTCCTCAGTAGATAACATCAGTGACTCCTTTCCCTAATATTTCATGTCTTCAAGTATTGCTGGTGTCCTAAGTCAGTGCATTTCCAATACCTGAGGAATTAATAAAAAATTTTCATAATAATTTGGGATCAAAAGCCCACTGGAAGAGATGGGAGTCTGTCTGTGGTCATGCTTGAATTCAAGAATGCCTAATTAAAAAAAATAATAATAATTTTGAATATTCGTGTATTGTTTCTTCAGTTCTGGAACAAACCATAAATTAATTGAAAGGCCTACTGAATCTGCCTGACCATCATCCTGAATGGATATTTTTGAAATCTTGACCATATCTCAAATAAGTGCTTTTTTTTTTTTCTTTATCTTCCCAAAACACTGTTCATTCACCTCAAGCCTGCCCATCACTATTTTTGCAAATGAGCACATGTGGTGACATCCATCTCCAGTAACCGTTGACCTCAGGAAGTTAAGAAAACAAACGGTTTCAAAACCACACTGTGAAATATGGCTGCTGAGATCGCCAACACATTCCTCTCATTATTCATTGGCCTCTCCTGTAGCTGTCACAGGACAAATCACGGGGCAGGAAATGCCAGCCCTGGCTCAATACGGCAAAGTCAGGCTAGACTTAAGTCTGCAGAAAGACTTTTTCCATTAAAACCTGATGGCAGCACTACAAGGTAGCACCTCTCGGGCACACCCCAATGCCCACGTTCAGAGATGAGAGGATTTGGAGCCAAGGCTCCCAAAAGGCACTTCGGGGAGCAGTAAACCCCCAGGGATCCCAGCAGCCCCCTGCAGCATGCCCAGGGAAACACCTGGGCAATGCCAGCTTTGGCTCCTTATGACCCTATGCTCGAGTACCCATAAGGGAAATTTTATTTGACAATTTTTTTCTGCATTGGTGAGGTTGTCTTTCATATACAACTGTTCCCATGCAGCTGAGTTTCACTGGAATTAGTCATCCAAGATACTGAGGAGGAAAAATCTGTTTGCTCCTTCCCACTCTGGAAGTCTCCACTGCTTGCAGAGGCCAGTAAAGGTGGAAGGGATTTTATTTATTTATTTTTTTTTTTCAGAGGGAGGACTGGGACTCGGGAGCTTCTTGCTCCCATTTACCCAGCAGCTTACATTGCAGCCAGCAACATGCACCAGCAGCTCAAGCCCTGCCCTGCAGTGCCAGGTTTGGAGCCAGGCTAAGCTGTCCAGCAAAGAGCTAGAGGAGCACTGTGCCTGCCTGCGCCAGGAAGGACTGGTGGTCCCACAGAGGGGGTTAATGGCTTCGGCTAAGTAGCGCTTAATAGGAGCTACTTAGCTTCCCTGCTAGTAAACAGATAGCTCTGCTCGGGTGTGACTCCCTGTACCTGGTAAGTGGGGGCTTAATTGAGTCCTTAAGGGAGAAGCTGTGTGTTTGGGTTTTTTTTGGGAGGAATATCCACAGGGAATCAAATTAGGTTTGTTGTTTAAATTTCATTAATCTGAACAAACAATGGTATTGTTATTACACGATTCCCAGAGGAAATAACAAGAAAGCAAGGCAGGATGGATCAGAACCAGTCCCTGAGTAAGGTGAAATACCTCACACCTAAGAGGGGGCAAGTTAGCAGGCAGAAAGGTTCCCGAAGCTGCATTCTTAACTCAACTCAGCCTCAGTGGAAGTGCTAAAAGGTAAACAAGTGCTCAGATCCATCTGAAGACACGAGTCTTTCCAAAGTCAGACTTTGTCTTGCACAGAGCTGGGGAGCAACGTTCTCTGCAGAGGTGAGGGTCCTGCATCCAGCAATGTCTGCTGTTATAACTGTCATGCCAACTATACTTACTCACAAGCAAAAGAGCTAAAAACAATATCATCATTTTAAAATACCTAATCCAAATAATGCTGCTTCTAATCAAAATGTCATGCTTCTTGAAAATACTTTGTACTGCTGGTTTGAGTTGGAGAATTAATTTGACTGCCATTAGGCTGATCAGGACAATCAGGTATCTTCCATTACTATTCATGTTCAGACTTATGAGATATGAAATGCACAAATGTGTATAATTCTGTGCAACCCCCTTGGAAATAAAACATATGTATTAGCCAACAGCATGTTTTAATAATTAGAGGACAGCAGCCAAGGAATAGCAATAGCGGTATTCAGAATGTATCAGAACCAGTTTATCTTTCCCTTTTTCCTCTCTTATTTCTGTTGCTGTCATCTTGTCTTTTAGGAGAGAGGGGAAACATTTCTGAGCCCCTAACCTCTGGTGTCTGAGGGAAGTTATCTCCACCTTCCAAACTGTGCTTCACCCACCCCAGGTGGGAATGAAGATTCCTATGGAATACTGCAAAATTGGTTCAGAGAGAGAAAACAACTGGCCTGTTCTGCAGGTTTGTTCACCTCCTTTTTTAGGGACTTCTCAAAGACAGGCTAGAGAAAAGCCAAAGGATACAAAAATGTTGAATCAGTCTTAAAAATTCAGGACATCAGCCTCAAAAAATATCACAAGGTCTCTAAAAAAACAAACCAAAGCAACAATCCCTTCTAATTCTTTCATTCACCTTCTGCTTTCTGAAGAATTTGTATTCACATGGCATATTTAAAAACTTCTCCTTAAGGACTAGATGTGCTTAGGAAGAAAAAGGATCCAAAATGACCCTAAGAGATTTTCACGTAACTACACATGTCCAGAAACTAAGACTCTAAAAAACAGGAGAAAATATGGATACCCTAATAAAATCGCAAGCTGGCAGTAACCAGCTCACCCTTCACTTGGTCTCCTTTAGGTGCAGTTTTTGTTCATATGGCAAACGGTCCTTCTCTGGTTGTTGTCACTAAAATCCACATTCTCCGATTTATTATTCAATGACGACCCAAAAATGTATACTTTTTGTTGCGTGTATCCATCTAATAGTGTGTAATAAAGTTTTTTTTGGGCCACTACATTAGTCTCAAAACTGGTAACTTTCACAGCCTGCCAATTGTGCCCTTTACAGGATGATAGTTATAATTCAGACAATTTTTTCTTCTCTCATTTTTTTTAGCCCAAGACCCAGTTGTTCCCTACATGTTCAGCTTCCTCCTGTTTCACCTGCCTGCCTTGCTCTCATGGAGCTGGCAGCCTCCAAAGTCTCTGCCGGTAACGCTCATTCATTGTCCAGCTCCTTCATCCCACAGGTCTGGTCCTGCACTATGTCCAACAGTCAAGATTTGACTCACTTGCCTTGACCACAACCCTATTGAATCTTTGGAAATATTACTATAAATATCAGGAGGTATTTGGGCTGCAAATAACATGTAATTGGTTGAAAAGAGAATGTCAGCATCTTTTACTTTTTAAGTGGACTAATGGACAGCATATTGGCATGTCAGCGGGAGAAACATGAATTCTTCTGTCCTTCTTTCTGCTGCAGAGCTAGAAACAAAGTGCCTCATCTCTGCATACCTCTCTATGCCCCTCCAGTCCTTTATTTATCTTCTTGTACTGCAAGCTCCCTCACAGTATTCATTACCTTACTCTCTGTCTTTGCTATGTTAAGACACCATGAAATCATTTGGGATTAGATTTCTGGACATTGCTCCATATTGTGACACAAACAATCAGAATTAAAAATGAAAGAAGATACCTCTTTTCCTCATATTTCTGAGTGGAAGAAGCTGTTAACTAAAGATAGTTCAAACAGCAAGAGCCTGGTGGAAACCCTTATTTACTGCAATACCAATACACTTCTAATCCAGCTTTCCCTGAAAAACACTGCACAGCATAACACAGAGCCTTCATATAACAAACAGTTACAAAAAAACATTGACTTCTCTGAGCAACATGAGCTGCCAAAAATGCATTCAGCCTCTGTGGAAAAGACCTTCACCTCTGGATACAGCCCATCAGTGCACACCCTGTTAGCAATTGCTAGCTCTTAGAAAATGACTTTCATCTGGTTGCAGAAAATAAGTATGTAAAAGCAAGTCTGGCAGGCCTTCTCAGAGCTTTATTCACTGCAGTTTCAATTAGATAACCATCCGTCACTCCATCCTGCACACCAGTCCAGTATCTTGATGACACATGGCCTCTACCATACCTGACAGATACTTTGAGTATCCTATCATTGTCACCACATTTTCCTATCTTTAAGGGAAATACTCATGCCTGGCATTTTTTTCTTCCATCCTATGGAAGGATGTGGGGGAGGTGCTTCCAGTCTCCCTTGCTATTCCTACAGGCAATCAAGAGGTTTTGTTTTATTCTTATTTCTTTTCTTATAGGATGGTGCACAGAGAATGGCTCCCCAAAGTGTTCAGTTATTGCTCACTCAGGCATTGTTTTCACTAATTCAAGCACTTATCAGCACAGAGAAGTAAATATCATGAAAGCAGAGTAAGAGAAAAAAAGAGGAAGAAACATTTATTACAGCATTTCTGCCACAAATACTTTCTTAACAGTGCATGCCCTTCATGCGTGCAGCCTTTTTGTCCCTGATAGCCCCCCAAAAGAGGTGCCCACAGTGGTTGTCCCACCACTTCTTTCTTGATTCAGAGATGCTTTCATCTCTCTGCATGTGGTACGTTACTCCTCTGCATATCAGTGCCAGTTCTAACTAGACGTCAGTTTTCCTTACCCAAACTATTTGACAGCTGTCTCTGATGCTTCCTGCAGACTGTGCCCACCACTGATGGTGACAGAGCTGCAGAGCTGGCCCAATAAATCAAGATATTGGCCATTTTGATCACAGAGGTTGATATCCTTTAAGTGTTTTCAGACCTCATCCTTCGAAACTAAGGGGTGGCACCCAGAAGTTATTAGCTTTTGCAGACCTTTATTCTGCTGTACCTGTGGCTCCTGAAAGGAATCACTCCTACCAACAGGTCACCAGGAAGAGTACAAGGCTCATCCTACCTCCTGAACAGCCTGTGGAGCCAGCAGCCTGTTCTCAGACTGGCTTCTGCAAGAAAAACACACTCTTCTGGTAACACACATGCTATCATGCCATTAATATGAATTTCATATGCTTTGAAACACAACCATTGAATATATATAAACTGACCAGTCTCTCATATTTCTGAAAATGTTACTGGATTACAAAAACGCAGACAAGCCCATAAAATACAACTTTTCTGGTAGGTAAGTAATGACAAAGTGAAAATAACTTCAGTAGATCCAAGTTTCTTCTTGACAAAGTCACTATCTGGCCTTTTCCAAGCAGCCTGAAGGAAGCACCTCTATACTATGATCAGGCAGATCTTCACACTTACTAGAACACCAGACTTCAAACTTACCTAGAAAGTTATCAGTACAAAACCGCCTTTGCTCCATGATAAGGCTCTTTTACGTAAGCAAAAGCAATAAATGTTCAAGTACTGTTTGTCATTTATTAAGTCCCTAATTCACTTGGGAAAGAGTGGTAAAATCAAATCACAGAGAAGAAATATTCAGCCTAGTAACAAGAACTCTCTGTGAGTTCTGAGAAACTGTTCACACCAATGCCATGTGCATTGCCAGACAAGTTACTGAAACATGGCCAAGTTGTTTGAAAACACAACAAGCTAACCAAACACATACGCAAAAAAATAAAATTATCTTGCAACCGTAGGGTTTGTGCTCTCCCTTAGTATTCTGATGCTGACAGAGAACTTACTAGCCTATGATAGTCACCAGAAATTATTTAGTCCATTTGGACACCTGTCTTAGCAGCATGAGCAGGTATATTGGAGAGGGCCCCGGTGCCCTTTGGCTTCCCTTGGAACACACACCACATAAAGGTGCTGTGCGTGATCCCGTATCTGAAAGAACGGAAAGTTTTCTATTCATCTTAACGTAGCTTAATGCAGGGTACAGATAAATGCAAATAAACAATGTGTTCAAAAAACTATAGACATTTTTGCTGCCACACTTGTAGAATTAGGAGAATAGAATTTAAAAAGAATGCTGTGTGTGATTAAGAAGCATCTACATTTATACTAGCTTCATGGGTTTCTCTCAACTCTCCAACTTGCACAGTAATAGGCAGGTCCACATTTTGCCGCCTAGTAAGCTAGTTTTTGAGTAACCCTTTGTTCCTAGGAGAGTAGGAAGGTCTTAAATAACTCTACCTTCATGACTGACTGTTAGGACTTAGATGAACAACCTTCATAATATTGATTCTACCCTTGGAGAATATTCATGTCTTCCTCCATGCCATCCCATCAGGAGATTTCTTCATCACAAAATTTTGATCTTCCATGCACTAATTCAGTTCAATTACCATTTAACGTGGTAGCCAGTAAGTGCAATTTTAATTTGTCCAGACAGTAAATAAAGTTAAGTAATGAGTATTTGGCTAAACCCTATAGCCAAATGGCTAAACGTGAATCCACAGAGGAGTGGCTTGTGCTGGGTAATGGTCTAATCTCAGAATGAGGTTTCTCTTCACGTTATACACTTCACGCTCCCTGCCATTTTATACCTTCTTAATCATACCCTAATCTCATAATCAGACAGAATGATAACCAATCTGTCTGGAGTGATAATAGATTTATGGCTCACTGAAAGAAATCATGATGGAAGGAACTAGGGACTAATCTCCTACATCCTATTTGCATTAACAGGGAAAATTGCAAACTTTGTTCCCATTGCTCTCACTGAGCAATACCAGCAAACACTGAGGAAAAAAAAGATAGTAATCACTGGAAGTACATGAGATTTAAGACCAGCACACACAGGGACTGAAGGGATCAGATCCAATTTAAAACTAACACAGGCCTTCAAGGCACAGCTATAGGTTGAGATCATGTGGAATGGTATCAGGCCACTCTAGTGTTAGCACACAGGATGAGCCAGTCTGTTGCTTGACAACGTACGGTTTGTGTACTACTCAGCCTAATCCTGCACTGTGGGCCAACGTGGAAAGGGTCACTGACTTGCTTCCTACCTTTAGGGTGTTACTGCAGTCGATGGATTAGGGAATAAAAAAATAAAATTTAAAAAGGAGCTTTCCTGGCAATAGCTCAGCTCCTTTTAAAAAGCGGCTTCTCAATTTTCTTTGATCATAATTTTGTTTGTTTTATACGTTTTTGAAGGCTCTCTGATGTGACAATCCCCTATTCTGCTGCTTGCATCCAGATACAGCTTTGTGATGAAAAGCTTTGTTCTCCTCTAATATTGCAACAGTTGTGATTGTTAATGTACTCTGCTATTCATCTCTGCATGAAGTTATCAGACCTTATTCTTTACTGGCTTCCACTGATGAACATCAGGAATCTTTCCAAAGGTATGACACTGTAATATTGAAGTAAGCAAAAGGAGGTCCAGACTTCGCATGCTTCCCAGAAGCTACTTCAAAATGAGGGGACTTCACATTGTTGTGATTGTCTTTTTGCAATGATTGTTTTTTTTTTTTTTTAAAAAAAAGTTCTTTTAGGCAATTATATCTGGCATGCAGCCATTACTCTACGGGGAGTTGTGGAGTGGGTAGACAAGGTATTGTGTCACAGCTGCAAATAAAACACTAACATCACAGTCGTATTTTTAATATTGTTAGCTCTAAGATTCAACTGGTTCTAACATACCAGTGCTTCAAAACATCTTATATGCTGGCATTGCTCACAGTAATGCTAACTCATTCCTGTTGAACCATCCAAAGCAGATGACTGGAAGCGATTAAGATCTTCATCTGCCCTCCAGCCCCAGCGGTGTCATTCAGGCAGGAGGTTCTGAGCCCTCTCAAACCCACCACACATTCCCCAAATTGGAAATTTTTGAGGAGTAAGCTCTCATTTTTAGCACAAAGCTACTGGATGCCAAGAACTGCCATTGTGCAAATGACATGCTCCAATACTCGTTTTACTCTTCAGATCCCAAATCCCCTATTTCCTGTTGACTCTCATTGCTTAAGCTAATATCATTCAGCCTACTCTTTCAACTGGGTAGAAGGGCTTAGTCAAACCCTATTGCAGGCAGAGGAACACAGTGCACATGTGTAACAGAGTAGAAATTGTTGGCTCAGAGCATATTCATTTGTTGTGTGTAACTCAGTAATAAAAAGCAAATGCAGAGACTTCATTTTATATATAATAAAAATACTGCAATATTTTATGTGTCTCATTTTAGCAGCCCGTTTTTAAATAACAACCTTATTTTTTTCCAATTGCAAATCTCTGAACAGAGGAGCAAAACATTAAAGTATTTTTAGTTTATGGGCTAAACGTCCAGCCCAGCAGTTTGCTAGTAATATATGTATACTGATAATAACCACAACTAGCAGGGGATGCAAAACAGCCTCAGTTATTTCTCTTTTCTCTGTGAGAACGTACTCCTCCTGTTAAGAATTCAGATGTCAGCCAGGATTTCTAACTGCATCAGTTCACACTTCCCTGAAGAGAAGCAAAATGGTAGATTGTTCTTTAAAATACCACAAAGCCTGTCTGAACACCATGGCTCAACTGCTCAGGGTAACTGAGGAAACAGCGCTGAAAATTTAATTTTTCTTTTTCACATAGTTGTTTTTTAAACATCAATAAGCTGAGTACTGTTGGAAATTTGTCATTTTGCCCAGAGAGAAATCAGTACATCTCTGAGCATGCAGGGCATTCCCTCACTGGTCTTTCTCCAGGGAATGCCAGTGACGCATTCCCTGGAACCAACGGTGAGGGACTTCCTAAGCTTAGAAAGATATCTGACAGTTTAAAAATAGCTAAGTGGAGATCTCTTTGCACAAACACATCTGTCTTTTCCAGAACATTTGCCTTTTATCTCCTGAGTGCACAGAGGTCTCTGCAGAGCCTGACATGGGCATGGCCCATAGCGGGCAGACATCACCCAGGGTATGGGCAGAGACCATGCAGAGGGCTCCTCAAGGCACAGGCAGGGACATTGATCACCACAGATGGACAGACAAAAGGATCCACTTTGCTTTAGGTAAAAAGTTAAGGGCCCTGTGTAATGAATGCACAGAGTGAAATGCCACCGGAGATGTCAACCCAGAGCTGCATGAGATTCAGTATTAATCACAGTGTCATAGCAGCATTTCTATACTACCAAATGAATTTGTGGTTTCCACAGAGACTCTCCAAACAACATTGGTATCATCCTAATAAAATCTGTAGTGAAAGACAACTTCCTAGAAGCAGATGGGCTTAACACCTTCAAAAATGAAACCATCTCAGAAGGGCTGGCACCAGCTCTCTGTAGTTTACTTCTGAATTTCGTAATCACAGTTGACACTACAATACCTTTCTTTTTCCCTTCGGCCACTGTATTTCTACTAAGATGCATTTAAAGGATACCACAAACATCTTAAAGGAATAATCATCATCCTCTAAAAGTTGTGCCAGTCTCTACAAGAGACTGGATTTGGAGAACTGGAACTGAAGAGCCTTTTTCCTTTTCCCAAGACAGTTTGGAAAGAGCAGGGTGTATTGTTTCCCCTCTGGTGCTCCGAGGTGAAGACAAATTAGCCTTTGCTTCTGACAAATTGGCTTCTTGTTTTCAATAATAAAGTCTCCTAATTGAAAACGTAAACCCTGATTTGAAAATCCCTTGTGTTTTTACACACATTGCTTTTATCGTACCCATGCTTCTTCACTTCATCATCTTTGCAAAATGTTTATGAAAAGTGAGATGGTCACAATGCCTCCCAGTAAAAGTAACGCTAATCATCATCAACCTGACTTTACAGGTGGGGACAGAACAATGTACTTAATTACAGACAGAAAACAGCCTTTACCACAAGCCTGACTCTTTCCCCTGGTGTATACTTCCAAGTAGCAAGGATGCCAGCAAGCTAGCTCCTGGCCTGATTGTGGCTTCAAGGAAAGGGACTCGGAGGGCTCTGCTGAAGCTTACTTTGTCCATAAACATCCATGAAGTGCTTGGGGATCCAAAGCTTGAGTGACTACCTACAAGATGGTACAAACCAGTAACTCCTCTCCTGAAAGAGGGAAGAAAAATAAGGGTGTCCTGTCCCCACAGTGACTTGGTTGATGAGGGGAGATAGGGCACTTCACAAGAGGAGCAACTTCACATCTTCCCTTTGAGCCCTGGAAAGCAGTCAGGTAATTAGGCAGTTGTGCTGCCCCTGAGAAGCAATGAACAAACGAGCCAATTAGCCCCAATTCATTGTTAAGCTTGAAACCAACAAACAGCAGCACTTTTCAGAGCAAATTTCCTTGCTGGTGACTTTATTTTGTTACCATTTTTACTGCCATCTAATTGAAGCCACTGATGGCTAATTGCTTCATTTATCATCAAGTTTACAGGCCACACACTGCAAAACTAATTAGAGACCAGACGTTGCGTTTCAGCCTCCCTTTGAAATACTGCTGGCATTTACATAAAATTTCAATTCGTTATGTTTTAAAGAAGCCAAGAGAGTGGGAACAGGAGGATTATTTTTGAAAAGCAGTGCTGAGATTAGGCAGGCCCAGATAGAGCTCTAGTGCACCATGTACTTTAAGCTTGGGGAGCAGGGTGGAGAAGAATTAGCAGTTTCCTCCCCAGTTTCTGATGCTACTGAGTGCAAACCCAAACCCACAGAATGAATGGTGTACAAACACTAGAAGCTAGCTCTGCACGCATAGCTCTCGACCATACCGATTTTCACAGGGAAGTGGTGAATTTTGCACTCGAGGTGAGAAATACTGCCCTAAGGATTTAAATCTGACAAGTGCCAAGGTCTTGTGAAGGTTCCTCTGTTTGGCATGGAAAGAGGAAGGCAGACTTTGGCGTTCACTGCGCATTGATTCGACAATAAATCACCCGAAGCCTGCAGACATTTGGCAGGTCTGCAAAGAATTGCTGTTATTTTAACTGAAATCTGATAGATTTTCTACTTTTAAGGTATTTTCAGATAAATGCCTCTGATTTGGAGCCAGCTTTGCTCTTGCCTTGCACAGGTTTCCCCTCTAACTTCACCAGGGCTACACTTTGGACAGAGGTTCACCAGTTCTGGCTCCAAGTGAGAATAAAGCTTATATTCTCCTTCCTGCTTGTTGTTTGATATTCTCCTGTTGCAACTATTCCTCTTCCTTCCCCTTTTTAGGTCCCCTACATCCTGACAGGCTCATTTCTCCCTAAATAAACTTAAAGCACAGAAGCAAAATGCATTTGTTGCCTGGGAAACACGCAATTCAGCATAAGGGGCTGCCATCCTAAGAGAGCTATAGACCTCCAAGGAAGTTTTTATATCAATAATTGTAACCAACCAGAAGTACCAGGTTAGTAAAACATTCCCCACTATGTGCTCACTACTTTTCAAAGTTTTTGATGAGTTCTTCATTTTAACCAGTGATTTATTGTTTTTTTACTGGGGAATCTTAGTCTTATTTTCAGATTTTTTTCACTATTACAGCAACAGAATTTGACAGTTTCAGAAAGGAGCAGGAGTCCCTGGCTGAGGTTTACTGGTGAACTCTTCATCATATCATCACTCTGTCCCATTAGCTCCCATTCTTCATTTTGATTCAGAGACTCTTTTCTCTAAAACACTGTTTCTCTGAAACAGTCCTATCTCTTCAGGCCTTCTAAATGTTACTAAATATATTGCAATAGCGTATTATTATATTCTGCTTCTGGTTTTGATAGCACAGTATAAGAAACCCTTTATTTCTCCCAGGAAAATATTCACACTGCTCATTTCCTCTAAGAATTACTCCGAGGGGTGTCCCCCCTTGGGAGACTGGCTGGGTGTGCTCCAAGACACGCTGTCACCCCGTGCTACGGGGTTATTTTTCCAGTTAAGTTGTGATGGTTCTTAAAGGCTCCAGCAATGATCATTTTGCTTCTTTGCCAGAAAGATAAGCTATTTTTAGCAGGGCAATAATATTATATA
Source organism: Anser cygnoides (assembly GCF_040182565.1). Taxonomy (NCBI): domain Eukaryota; kingdom Metazoa; phylum Chordata; class Aves; order Anseriformes; family Anatidae; genus Anser; species Anser cygnoides. Next base: position 26,307,391 of record NC_089875.1, on the reverse strand, counting down.
TTGTCTCAGATGTGGATGTAGAGCATGTGTTAAGTGCAGTCATGCATCAGTCTCACTGTAATTCAAGCTCTGGGAGTATTTTACCTGACATCAAGGAAGTAAACTAGGTATCAGTATATGATTATTATTTTTAACAAGGAGTTCTTCCAGCTGGTTCACAGTGCTCCCTAACGAAAGCAACGCCAGGAAGGCACAATGTCTACAACCATCAGCTAACTGTGATATCTCAGTCAAGGGCCTGAAAGAATAAATGCAGAGAGCCTTGTGCTCATAGCCTATTCTGAAACTGCAAGGAGAGAATCTTGCAATAATCCAAGTAAGCAGTAAAAGATAATTGTGACAAGAACCTAGTCCCAAATGACAGATGGTTATTAGTTTAAAGCTGATCTTGGTCTGAATTTAAAAGACCATAATGACTAATCCTGGTCAAACAGTGGGTTTTCTGAAGTGGGAACAGATGATCTTCAGGTAGTTTACCAGACTGGCTCCAGTTTTCTTTATCAATGAGCATGCTTTCCTCCATTATTTCTACAAAGAGTCCACTCTAATCCCCACCCCTTTTTTTAATAGCGTTATTAGTGCTATTACCACAAGGCCTTGGGAGAGTCTATCTCAGCTGAAAGTAAGGCTGAGTTGACATCTACATATGGATTCCAGCATAGCCAGAAGAAAATCTTAATCACTCTGTAGCCCTCACAGGTATGCTGGCCACAGCAAGCAACAAGAACAGCTTTAAAAAATTTCAGCGTTAAGCATCCCCTTGCAATAGAAAAGCACTTTTCCTAAACTACCTTCATTTTTGGAAAAGTTTCCTAAACTATCTCTTCACGAACATCTAAGCAAGTTTCAGAAGAAAAAAACCTCATGGGATTATCAGCAAAGCAGGGACCTAACCTCCCCTGCTTCCTCCAATACAAAGGTTTACCATTTTAACATTCTTCTCCAGCATCCAAACTCCATACTGCAATTTGATACCTCTAGTGACAATAAGAAAAGCAGTCTATTTTGCTGCATAAGAAAAATAAACCAGCAATTAACAAGTTCCTATATGTTTCCTGTTTACATAATACAGCTCTTTCGCAGGACAAGAGCCCGGAAGAAACTGATAGGCCTGGAAAAGATTTGCAATAAAAGCTATTTGAAATACTCACCAATGCAACAAGACCAGTTGTTTCCTCTGTGAAGACTGTAAAAGGATGGATTTAAATGTGGGTTAAAATGCTGTCAGAACTGACTAGAGGTGGCAGTGGGGAGAGGTTTCAACAGATGACACTTGTGGGAAAGTTGTTTTGCACCACTGCTAGTGGGTAGTAGGGCAATTTCTTATCACAACTACTTTATTTTTTAAAAAGAAGTCTATGTGCAAAGTGTATGCAATTCACAAGTGTGTTAAAAGCAACTTTAACAGCGTAATAGTAAAGGCATATGTTGATTTGTTGCTTTTTTATTCTTTAAGAAATATCAAGTGATTTTATTCTTTAAGAAATCTCAAGTGAACTTACTCATCTATCAGTCTTGTCATATCTCCAAGATAAAAAGTTGTACTTGATCTTCAGTGAAAACTACTACATGTGTTGGCATTTGGCTTGCATGCTTGAGAACCTCACTGAAAAAAAACTAACCTGTCCTTGCTGTTACACAGGATATTTTGTTCCAAGACCTCCAGTGACACCCATTAAGGTTTACACTTCTCAGAGTTTTCAGCAAACTGCTAGCAATTTGAAACGCTTTTTTATCAGGTGCTTTCCCTCTCACCCCAGACACATATTTGACTTCGGTTTTCCCTCTGAGAAGAATTTTAAATTCAGAAGATGGATCTCCATTTCAAGAGAAGACAAGAATTGCAAGAGGAGCTTGGAGAGCTCCGTTCTTCTTCAGATAGGACCTCAGGAGCAGACCATCCAGGATCAGACTCTAGCCCAATAGCGAGCAGCACTAGCAAGCACAGCTAACGCCACATGAAGAGTCAACTTTAGTCCCACTTCTGCCATTAGTTCACTGGATAAACTTTTCTTCACGCTTTCCAATTCCTCACTTAACAAGGGCTTAGTATCACCAAGCTTTTTTGTAAAAGGCTTCAAGAGGAAGAGCCCTGTAGGTGATTTATATCTGATCTTTTCATTATAATTGCATTAGGAGAAGGTATTTTTAAAAATGCTGCTGAAAATGTTAGCACTAATATTCCTGCCTTGTCTTAGTTTGATTTCAAATAGTTAAAGTCATGAACAAAATTTAATGTCATTCAAAAAAATAACATACATATCAAAATAGCTGTAATGTTGGGGGGGGAAGGTGGAGAGTCTCTCTATTAATTCGAGAACCAGGAAGTCTTAAATAAAACTACCCAAAATTAAGGAAAGCTACAGAGCATAATTTTGATGCTCACTTTGTCCATGCTAAAAGGTTTGGAGTAGTCAACTTATTTTTAGAACTTGAAAACCACTGGGATAAAATTCAACAGGCACACATCATGCAGGAGAGCAGTACAAGCTCAGGTCAAAAAGAGTGAAGCCCGTAGTTGAAGTCATGCTGGAAAATTTCCCCAAATGTGGCCTAATTGAGAGAAACTCAGTCTAAACTGCCAGGCTGGTCCCCACTGATTTCAATGGGAGTTGGGTCAGAGGTCCTACAGACCCCAAGCTCCAGTCCCCCATAAAGCTACATGGTCCCATAGACTTGGGGATGGTTTCAACAGCATCTGCTCCAGAACCAAAACTTCATGCATCCATGTTAAATTCCTCTTTCCATCCACTTAATTTTTAAGGTTTAATTATTCATTTAATTTTTAGGCTTTAGCTTTTAAGATACACATTCGTGGACTGACAGATCTAGACAAAGAAGCTACAAACCTGAGGACAGTTTCTACATTTAGTATCCAAACTTTCATGAAGAAAGCTTTGTCTTGTGGTTCCACAGTAGCTTCCAGCATTTTTTTTTTCTTTTTTGGTTGGTTGATTTGTTTTTTAATCTTTCCAAATAACTTGTGTTCTACTAGTTGTTTGTTATATTTAATCTACACTAGCCCAGCAGTGTTTCCTCTTGCAGTTTACTAAGGACTATTATTAACAAGCATTTAATATGTACAAAATTATTCCTCAGATGTCCATGCCAAGTTTGCAGACTTTATATTAAGAAGTTTTCAAGTAAACTGCTGGCAAGAAAAGGCTGGATAAATTAAAAATTGGGAAAAAATCACTTCCCATGTTCTAGCTTAAAAAATGGTGGAGTACATTTCAGTCACATTTCCCAGGACGCTACTGAAGAGAATGGCTTCAAATAAAAATGATTGCTTAATCTCAACTGTAGAGTTACTACAGGAAAGAGCTATAATCATCAAATTAAATGGGTAAAATTTAGGAAGATGTGGGCTGAATTGTCCTAGGATAACAGGTCAGTTCTATGATGTGAAGAGGGATATGGAAAAGGAACAACATCATAATAATATACACTTTTAGCGTTTTCCATCCACAAGAATTTCAAAATTCTGCCCAGACTAAACATGAAAGTCCAGATTCTGATTACCGCTCCCCAGTGTAAACCCAAAGTGATTTGACTGAAGTTATTAGGGTCAACTCTTCATTTACAAAACTGAAACTGAGATCAGAGGTTTGGCCCTATTGTAGGAATACAGTAATAGTTTTCATTTGTGTAGCGGTCTCATTCAAACAGCTATAATTTGAAGCAAATTCATTTTCCAGTATATGGAGAGCTAGAACTGATAAATCTGGCAGTCACATATATACAAGAAAGAAGGAAAAGCAGTAATGCAGCTTTATAACATTCATCCAGAGATGTAAAACAGGCAAGTATTCCTACGAATATAAAATATTATTACTTTGATTCAGATCAGTAAAGAGTTTCTCCAAGAAAACACTAAAGTGAAAAGTGGGAGGAGGTAGAGAGAAGGAATATGTTGAAACACACAATTTTAAACTACAACATTGCTCTCTGTCCCTTCAAGAACTTTTTTCTGACAAGAATTTTTTTTTTTTTTTGTGCAGTACCCTTTATTCCTGTAGTGGGTTTACGTGGCAAGGTTTTGGTAGCAGGGAGCCATAGGGGTGGCTTCTGTGAGAAGGATCTAGAAGCTGCCCCATGTTTGGGAAGGGCCCCACTGCTGACCAGAGCCGAGCCAATAAGTGATGTTGTTTTGTGTGTCTCTGAGAGCATATTTAAGACGGGAAAAAAAAACGCTGCGCCACACAGCAGCTGGGAGAGTGAGAGGAGTGAGGAACAGCCTTGCAGGCACCAAGGTCAGTGAAGAAGGAGGGGGAGAGGTGCTCCAGGCGCCGGAGCAGAAGTCCCCTGCGGCCTGTGGTGAGGACCATGGCGAAGCAGGCTGTCCCCCTGCAGCCCATGGAGTACCATGGTGGAGCAGGTTCCACGCTGCAGCCCGTGGAGGAGACCACGGTGGAGCAGGTGGACCTGCACCGACGGAGACTGCGGCCTGTGGAAGACCCCTGCCGGAGCAGATTCCGGGCCGGACCTGTAGCCCGTGGAGAGGAGACCAGGCAGGAGCAGGTGACCGGGCAGGAGCTGCTGCCCGTGGGGGATCCAGGTTGGAGCAGTTTGCTCCTGAGGGATGGACCCCGTGGTACGGACCCATATCTGGAGCAGTTCTTGAAGAGCTGCTGCCAGTGGGCAGCCCACGCCAGATCAGTTCAGCAAGGACTGCATCCCGTGGGAGGGACCCCACAGCACAGGCGACAAGAGTGACTGAGAAGGAGCGGCGGCGAAGAAGCGCTACAGACTGACCATAACCCCCGTTCCCCCATGCCGCTCAGGGGGAGGAGGTGGAAGAGGCTGGATGGCGGGGAAGGTGCTTTTGGTTTCTTTCCTTTGTTTCTCACTTCTCTAGCTTGTTAGTAATAGGTAGTAAATCTTACTATCTCCCTATGCTGAGTCTGTTTTGCCCGTCACGATAATTACTGTGCGATCTCCTCATCCTTGTCTCAACCCTTGAGCCCTTTTCATTGTATTTTCTCCCCGTTCCTCTTTGAGGAGGGGGAGTGAGAGAGCGGTTGTGGTGGAGCTTGGCCACCCACCTGAGTAAAACCACCGCAATTCCCCACTACACCCAGATTCCTTCTGAAACACAGCACATAAAGACTTAGTTTTCTCAGCTCTACAGTCATTGCCTATTTTTTTACTGCCTATATTTTATTGCTTATTTTATATGCCTATTTTTACAGTCATTGCCTAATTTTATTGTGCTATAGGACTTTGATGCAAGAGATCCTTCATGATATATATTTTTAAATTATTATTATTAATATAACCCCTATTCTAAAGCTTTGTTCTTTGGACCCAATCTGATGCCTGCTGAAGTTCCCTAGAGTTTCTCTGGCAATTTCAGTGAGGCTTAGATCGAGGTCTTTATGCCCATAGAGCTCGAGTAGAGTTTTTGGGCTTCTTCATGAGAAGAAAGCTGCTAGACCATTTTCACACCCTGCAAAAATGCTCCCTTGACTTTTTTTTTCTAATCCAGGGCAAAGACCAAGGGTCAAAGATATTTCATGGAGGGGGACGTCTCTACTTTTGTCTGCTTCTGCACAAAATTGTGCCCTTCCTAATCCAACTGTGTGTCAGCAAATAACTTAAAACTTCCCAGGAGAGTATTTATCTGATCTCAGGTCAGTAAAAGTGGCTTTAGAACTTAAACTGCTGGTATGTAAAGAGCAACAAACCCTGCAGTTTATTTGAGCAGTGCAGTCAGAAAGCAAGTATGAACCTTGAGGAAAAAAGTTATAAAAAGTTTGCTTTGAATGATTAACATTAAACTATTTGTTATTATTTAAATAAACAGGGTTTGCACACACCATTGATCAAGACTGAAAAAGTCCTCTTGTATTTCTGAGCTTCTCATTTCAGACAAATAAGGGTCACCACCGACTAAAGTCACCATCTAATAAGCAAGTTGGCCAGTTCTGGAATTCATCATTTTTAAACATAATACTGTGGCGCTGCAAACTTATGAAGCTACCAGTCCAAAGTACTATAGCCCAAGTTTTAAATTAGGTATGGTCAAGGAAGGGACTGCAGTAATTGACACACGGCCTTTAAAAGTTTTTCCACATCTGATACAAAAACCCTTGTCTAATTAATATCCAGGGAGCAATTCTCAGGCTGCATTACCATATAGCTAAGCCCCAAAACAAAGACTAAAAATGCAAGAAAAATATGGCAATTTATGTACAGGCTGTCAAGGGGACTGCTAAAATTGAAGGATAAAATAGTCCTTCAAGGTGATTTGCAATGACTAATAAATATTAAGATACAATTTCTTTATACTGAGTTAAGGAGGCCCCTTATAGTCTGTTCATTAAACATAAAGGCCAACTAAAACCACACAGAAATACAGAGGACTGAGATTTCTAACCAAGCCTTTCTTTGTTTGGCTCCTGTGTTCTTTCCAATCTGGAGCAAAACACATAGTCCAAAGGTCTATTTTATTTGAAGAAATAAAAATATTCAATAGTCAGTTCAGCAGTAACCTTACCTCATCACTCAGCACAACAATATTTGCTCAAGTGGGGACCGGTGCCTGAGCATCTCTATTCCTCTGAGGAAAGGAGAGGGGAATGATTTTGGCCTCTACCCCTCTGTCAACAGGATTTTACCCTGACTATTGCTAGTCTCTACCAACCCCCAGCACAAGGAGCAAGCAGCAGCCCCGAGGAAGGCATAAACAGGCTGTGGCTCTGCTAACCAACCACAAACCTCTGGCTGCTTCTGGTTCACGACTTGGCTCCCCATACTTCAACCTCAAATGAGGTTAAAAGCGTGTGCTTCCTTGAGCATGGTACATTGCAAAAGCAGCCTCTCCTTCCTGAGCAAAACAAAACACAACAACAAAAAACACCTGCTGCCATTTTCTGTGTGCAAAAATGCAGGCCTTCCCATATGTTCTCATAAAAATACAGGATTGCAACAGGGGGGAAGTTTGAATTATATACTTCCACCCCCAATGATATAATTCTGACAAGGCTTAAATAATTCCCAAACCAAAAAGAGATAATGCTAGGGACAGTTAGATAATAATCTGTAAAACAAAGCATCTTGAGTTCCCACTGACTTCAGTGAGAACTGGGGGCACCTACTCCCCTCTCCAGCCAGACCTTCCCCTTGATGCAGAACGGGAACTGCTCAGAGCAGTTAAGAGAATTTATAAAGTGTATATAGAAAAAAGACACAGTTCTCCTGTTTATTTCTGCAGCAAAGATAAGCTTCACTTTTACAGAACCAACCATGTTTAAACAGAGGGAAGGAGCTAGGACCCAAGAGCAAAATGCAAAGTTACAGACTGACAGAAAGGGATGTGGATGAAGCCATCCCCTCTCCTAAACCTAAAAATCATATGCTTTCAGCACATACGGAGGGAAACATGCACCCCATGCATTTGCTTCCTTCCCTGGCTCAGGTCGTCATCACGAGTAACAAAAGTGAACAACAGATTCTAGCACCTCCCTAATGGTCTCCACCTGTCTCTGCTGCATGCAATATGGAAAGGAAAACAGTTCCCAGCAACCCCAAGGATAACAGCATCAAAAGATATGAGCATACAATCATCATCAAAAACCTTTTATAAGTTTCTGGAGTACCTGGGTTATTTGTACACAACAAACAAAACTTTAGTTGCGTTGCGCTCTGTCTTTAGGCAGGTATGGGAGTGAACTATAGATAAAAGATCTGTTCTGTGCAAGCCCCTAGCATCTTGAAGCAGGATCTTAACTAAAAGATGAATCTGAATTCAAGAGCAGTTTACAAATCTATCTTAAGGGGAATCATTTCTTTGCTCTGCTCCTCAGCACTCTTCTCCCAAAAAGCATTCTGAAATTCAGAGGTGTATATCAGCCAAGCTGAAAATTGCATCTGGGGGGATCTCTTGTACCAGGTTACACATACACACCCATTTCAGCAGAATTCTTTATTTAAAGTAATAAGTAGCTTAGCTACCACTGCAAAGCCCTAAGTGAATACACAGTAGAATCGCTCTCCGGATTATCAGCAAATAATTAAAACCATCTAGACAGTATCAGTTCCCTCTTCTAATAACACTAACTTTGACTTTCCTCTGTAATTTTCTCCAGTTTCTATAAAAACCCAGCTTTAAGAGTTACTCACCCTTGGATGTAGGAACCTACTCTGAGTCTGAATGAGGAAAGAAAGAGAAAGAAGGGCAATAGGCAAATTGGGATCTATATAGCTTGTGAAAGCCTACTGAAAGTAAATTAATTAGTATGAATTAAACACTCAGGACCTGCAGGGCTACCAGTGAAGTGACTCAGAGAACTTCCACACCCTCGAATAACCTGGAGCTTTGTCTCCACCAGCAATCAGCTGGTGTTTATTGTTATTTTCTCCTTCAAATGTCTGTGGATTTTCAGCACTATAACACAAACAAGATTTTTAACATGCATTGTTTGCAGATCACAGTGGAAATGAGGGACTGTGTAATCTCTTGACAGAGCAGAGAATCTGGAATATCCTCTTTTGCATTTATAGCCCCATACTGAGAGGTCATCGGGGAAATCAGTGAAGCTGCCTGGGTCTAATTTACCCTTCATAACACTACCACCTGCCTGTTGCAAGCCCTACTTCACATTTCAAAAAGCGTTTCAGATGGCCAAATAAAGGAAGTACTAGAACTACAAAAATAACGTAGTCAACAGGGTTTCAAACCAAATGATGAGTACTCTTTGGCATGAGAGCCAGCAATACTTTTTCATGTGATATGCTAAAGAGCTAGAGCTGAAATCTAGTGCATGGAGTCAGAAAAATAGTTGCAAAGTTGGATGGTAGCTATAGCAAAGAGATGTTTTTAAAACCAGGTCTATGGAAAAAGTGAGATGTACTCTATCAGTACTGAGATTGGCATCGTCTGTTTATAAATTTTCCCTTAGTCGTGCTACAAGCTCAATCAAATGGGAATTTCCATTGCTTTTACAGCATATGCAAATATACAGAGCAAACAGGAGGAGGAGGCGTAGCAGCCCTTAGACAAGCAGTGGAAGCATCCTTTGCCCACAGCTGGAGGACATCCAGGGTAAAGTTTTCTCGTTCAGCTCTGTGCTATCTCAGAAGGGACTACAACGATTCTCATGCACAGGCAAATGTTGCGCATTTTCCTACGTGCCAAATACTGTTGGATTTGCCCAGAGCAATAGCTAAGGAGGCCTAAATATTTAGGCAGAGCTTTGTCATCGTACAACTTCTTGCTCCAGGCTTGCTGTTCACATTTTCTTCATTTCGGAAAGGACTCAAGTAAAGGAGGGAAGCATGCCACTATACACCTCGGGCCCATGAGCAACTAGAACATTTCTTGATACATCACTGGCAAAGGACCCATCAGTGTTTTCTTCTCCAACATAAGCTCTGTGCTGTAGAGGCCTGCTGCTCCCCCTCACCTTTTCCATCCCGTTTTCCTCCTGACAAAACAAGTGACATGACAGTTCTTAAATAAATCAGCCCCTGGTTGTGTTTTATGATGTCATGGTGAGCGCAGGCCTGACCCTTGGTAATCAGCATCTCAGCACACCGGGGCACTTCCTGCTTCAGCTGCTCCAGCAGCCAAGCAAACTTGCCTACACTGCAGAAATGATGTGAATTACCTCACCTCTGTGTATCGTAATAACCCTTACCACACATTATGCCAAATGTTCAGCATTGGGCTGGAAGGAGCCAAAATGCAGTCAAAACCCAATAATGTCTAAAACAGAGTTCAAGCGAAGCTGGGTCCCTGCCAGGCTGCGGAGATCGTTCCTCATGTCAGCCTCAGATCTGACTCTTGCGCATATAAACTAACGAAAGGGGCAGGGAATAAAACGGCCTTTGAGTTATTCTCACAGAGCAGGTACTTAATAATATCCACATTTCCAGCATTTGAATGCTATACTTTTATTAAGCAAAAAACCACTCCCACCAAATATCCCTCAGTTGCAGTAAAGGCTGTGAGCATGATTTTATTTCAGCCTGTGAACAAAGCCATATGGATTTCATCTGAGGGATTTGGGGGTTTTGATTCTTATAAAAGTCATGATGTCAAACAAAACTTCAGATCAGTCCCAAAACATATGCGGTGTGACAGCCGACAATGAAAACTACACAATGACATTCCTCGGCCTAGCAACATCTTCAGGCCCAACGCAAATGTGGAGGGGCTCAAGCTCCCCAGATCTGGTCAGAAGGCAGCGCCTGGTACTCGGGATGTGCCGCTGCCTGGATGGGAACATATGGTGACACGCACAGTGCTCACGGCCGCGAGCAGTTCTCCACCTTCCTACAAAATTCAGTGTTCTCAAGAAGGGACGGTCCCGTCTCCCCCACCACATGTTTTCCAGTTTTGAATATGCCTTCATTCATCTCCCTGACTGCAGTCAGCAGTGTGAACCCTGTAACGCCCCCAGTTTTGCGCAGTGCACAGCCCAAAGCCCTGTGAGGTCGGCGGGGACGTTCCTCGGAGGGTTTTGGCTGGTAATCAGTGAGCATCTCCAGCGCTCTCCAGTTGCTTCCTTGACATCCATCCAGAAAGAAAAGAGGCCTGCTCCAAAAGTACGTCAGAGTCTTCAAAAGCCAGGTCTCAAGGGTCTATGAGAAGTGTCTCTTAAGCCATGGCTACATCCGGTAGGAGGGTAACAAATAAAGCGAAATTCAATAGCAAAAGAACTATTACGCAATGCAAAATTACTACCTGGTTTTGCATCTTGTAAGAAGCTGCTTAGAAGCACAGCAACACATTTAGGGTTATTACAGATTCAAAACAAAATTCAGGATATGAAACAAGATCTAGGTTTATTGGCTATGTGCTTTCCTATTCAGCCCAGCTGAATAAAAGAAAAAAGAAAAGAAAAAAAAAAGAAAACTGTTTACTTTTAATGCCAAAAAATTACTAAAACATTTATAACAGCTGGTCATACTACTGCACAAACCACTCAATTAATCAGCTAACTACCATATGTTTGAAAGAGACAATGCAAGTTTCTATTCCTAATAAAGTGCAAAATATTGATTAGTTCAGGGACAACACAAGAATAAATTACTCACATTCATAATTAGCTTTGCAGTGTCCAGAAATCTGAGGTACTTTTCACACATCACTTATAAATATTCTTTCTTTCATTTCTCTTCAGTTTTACCCCAGGTTTTTTAGAATTATGGCCAAAATAAACAGAATATTTCCTTATAGTTCTCCCTCTTGCTTCCTGCTTATGAAAGAATTTTTACTCACAGCCTCTTGCACTTCTTGGAATCAAATTTCTTCCAGAAATCTGCAGCACGGTTTTCCCTAGCAGCTAAAATGCAGCATTTTAATTATGAGTATTATTAGAGTCTCCCTTTCGCTCCCCTGTCCCACATTCCTCCTCCTCAGTTCTGATGGCTGGTCCCTCTCAAGCCAGCTGTTAGAGGCAAAGCTACAAATTTACTGCTGGCTTCCTCACTATAATGTCCTCTCAACACTGCTTTATGAGTGCTGGTCTCTCAAAAATAGAAGAAAGAAATGGAAAGCCCCTGAAATTTGTGACATAGCTCTTCCATAGGGTCTGTTTTTAGGCGTGCCTTATAGGTTGTGAAAGGCTTAATCTATCCCCATGTGCTGGAGTGCTTGTGGCAGTGGCTGCCCCCAGCACAGCTAACAAATACGAGGGCTCAGGGATGTCTGTGCTCACTGAGGCTTAGCCGGGCTGAAGCATCCCAAGCTGCAGTCATCAGTGAAGGCCACGTAGATGACACAGCGCATGTGCTCTGTACACGTGGATTATGTCCTCTAGTGCCTAGAGTAAATGGGTAATTCTTTAAATGAATTCCAGAATTGTTTATAGTAATTGAATGAGATTTCATGGTTGAGTGTGAGTTTACCGAATGCTGAATTTGGGAACAGGGAATTCCTTAAAAGGACAAGTGAGCCCTGCTTCCAGAGGCGTCACAGAGTAAACTGCTGACACCATCTGAGAACTGAACTGCCTTCAGATTGAACTTCTTGCCAAGGAAGGACTCAGATAACACTGTCTATATGAGAAAATATTCCAGGCAATATCCCATCACATTTTAAGTAAAAAACATAGATTTCATTTTTTTGATAGTGCTAACAGATATATTTTAGCTAACAGAACTACCCAGGGTGGAACAGAAGGAGACCACAGGCATAATGTTTAATTTCTGGTAATACACAGGAACAAATTTCTCTCTTGTGATTATTTAATTGCCTGGACTTTCTTTCATGCAATATAAGCGTCTGTGTGAGCCCATAAGTACACATATGTATATGAAAAAACAAATGTATACATGTGTATAAAAATGTGTGTGCATGAGTGTGTGTGTCTGCTTTTGGAACAGCCCATTCCAAAAGAAGTCTAAGAATGAGAGTAGGACAGTACAGAGACTCAGCTGCACTCCATGAAAGGTTCATAAGAGTTGAATACAGATTTTTTTGTGTTCTGGTGCTTTGCAAGCAAGTGTAAATTCAATGTCTTAGGAAGACTCTACAGAGCTGGAGCTAACAAGGTGAATGCATTCAATCAAACAAAAGCTTTTCTTAACCTGTCACAGCCCTTCTGGAGTTATCTTCCTTTTCACTGTATTCTTTAAAAGAATGTCATGGTGCCCATAATTTAAAAGCTTGAGGTTACACAGAGGAATAGTGATAAAAATGCTGTGTGCCACGCACAGGAAAGTTACACATGAAGCTTGTACCAAATCTGAAAAAAAAGGAAATGATTTCTGGTAGCGCAGAGATTAACAGAGGCTTGGGCTTCTCAGAATAATGTCTTGACCGAACCTCTTCAGTGTCATTTACTTCACCAGTTAGAATGTGCCATTTTGTGTGCATTTTAACAAACTAATAATCTTATCACTGAGTTTTGTTTTTAGGACATTCTAGTATGCCATTAGCGTGACAGAAGAAAGAAAAGTACATATATTTCATACTTCTTGAATTCAGGTGTTTGAATTTTCCAGGGTCTAAACTCTGTGCAAATAATAATAATAATAATAATAATAATAATAATAATAATAATAATAGTTAAAATCAAATGCATAGGAAGTTGAGAAGCAGAAATACTTTATAAACACATAAATCATCCTCCCAAACAAGCAAAATGGAGCTATGATCAATCACAAATCTTGGATAAGTGAATTCAGAATAGCAAGCACAAATTGTGTACGTGCTGTTCCTAGATCAAATATGTTTGGAAACCTCACAAACTTGAGAATTACAAATGTCAAAAGTAGCATTATAAAAAAAAAAAAACAACTGTTCAAGGGCCAAAAGAAGGTTCACTGAATAAACAGATCACAGTGATTATTATGACAAACTTTAGTCCAAGACATGCTTTAGGCTGGTGATTGTTCTTCCAAGAGAGAGCAAGGTTACTAAAACATTTTGTCAAATTGACTGATATTTTCGAACAAATGGGCACACTTTTGAGCAAGGAATCCCGTCTTGGAGTTTGAAAAAGAACAAATGTCAAGTTAAATACAACTTGGGAATAATTGCTCCAAGCTTCACTTGCTTATGTTGCTTGCTTAAAGAAGGGCTTGTATACCTGACAGCTTATCCCTTTTCCCATCTATACACAAGGTATTTCTCCCTGTAAGGCTTGCCAGGCCTGTATTTGCAGTTCATCATAAAGCTACAACAGACTACCACTGCTTTGAGGGCAGTGATGGCAGGAGAAGTTCAGCAGTTTAAAAATCCAGAAAGGTTTTCCAAGAGCAACTGTTCTTCAGGGTTTCAGTTTGAGTCACTCTGTTTAGTGATGAAATAACTCCAGCCCTGAGAGCCAAAGCACTATCCAGCCCAGCCAAGTAAATCCAGTTCAACTAAAAAAATCTTGACACAGTCTTGAATAAAGACCATACATCCCTAAGAAAAACTGAAGAACAAATAAGAACTGTGAAGATAAGATTTGTACAGCTGCTGATGAAAAGTCATCAAATTGGCAGTACATGACTGCTACATGATTGAACCCAGCCTTTCTGTCCTACCTGTGCAACTGGCTGATGTCTGAGTCTTAAAAAGAGGGCAACCCTCTCTTCCTTGCACTACCTGCATATCTCTCTAAGGCTAGCGCCCTCTGACTCTAACAGCGATATGCTTCTCTTACCTTTTAATTTACCAATTCAGAGAAATCTATTTTTTTCAGATTCAAATCTTAATTTTCATATGAAACAAAGAAAAACCTGTACTGGAGATATCATAGTGATGAGATACAGAAGATCACAAAACCTTGGCTTGATCAAATTAGATTTTTTTTTTTTCTCCTGTAGTAGTTTCTCCAAAACTATTTTAACAGGGCTGAAAAATCAATAGATACTTCATTATATAAAGACACATTGCTGAATTAAAGAAAACAATTTTTTAAAAGTGGTGGGTCTAGATAATAACACTATCTTCCATAATTTTACATGACCATATGTTCCCATCCCTCCTCTTTTCATTTTGTAGCTTTTCCCCAGTATTATAGTCATCTATTCTATGCTTCCTTCTGTTCCTAGTAGCTGATCTTGCAAATGCTTTCCCATACAAGGAATTCCACTGTCTTCAGTGGGAGTCCTCATATAAGTAAGGTTTTTTAGTATTGGACCCTAAGGTCTGCGTTTTTTTGAAGCAGGAAATCCTCTTTATCGGTTTTGTAAAAGATGATAAATAATAGCCCCAAGGGAGACAGCTCACAAGAAGTGGATGGCTTAACAAAACTTCCATCTGGCATACACATACAATTAGGTTTCCTTAGACTCCATATTTTTTCCCAGTTTTTCCAGGGGAGGAGGAAAAATGAAGTTTCAGAGGTGGGAAAGTTATAAATGATACTTCATGACAAATATTTCTTAAAGTGCATTTTTTTCCCCTTTAGGTTTCTCTCCCTCATCAGTAAGCGGCTGGTTTTAGGCATGCTTCTTTAACACTATGACCATAATAAACCATTCCCTTTATTTATGGCATAGCATAAATAGCACCAATGTACAGAGCCTAAGGACAGGGCTTTACAACAGATTGTTCGACCTCCTCCTGCAGCCCCAGGAGGCAGAAGAGAGGTTTTCCAAGGGCACCTCCCATGCCACCAGCACTGCCACCCCACACAAGCCAAAATCCTCTGCTCTCTTTGGAACTGCCAACACTGAAAATGCACAAACACGTAGTTAATGATCTTAGCAGAGACTCGATTCTGGGGCCTTGTGTGTCAACTGTTTTCACATTTACCCTCTTCTTTGCAACAACAAGGGCTATAAACTTTAAGGTTGTCAGGCAGGTTGTCAGCTTTTTCTTTTTTCTTTTTTTTTTTTTTTAATGAAAGGTTTGTGGAAGGAATGAGGGGCAGTCACATGAATCCTCTCCTGGTGCCCTTGGTGTGTGTGCAACATTGCCAAGCTAGGAACTGCTCCGATGATGGGGCAATTTGTCCTGTTTTACTCAATTAAGCTTATTTGCATATCTGAGATTAATCTTTTTTCCATTACTCTAGCAGCAAATGCACAGCAAGAGACACACCGATACACTGAGTGGAAAATCATATGTTTGTGTATGCCCATCACTGAAGTCAATCACAATAAAAGATATGACAAATTAAGTGATTCCTTCCCAAAATTGAATCCTGTGATGTTTATGCAGAGCATAAGGATACTTATGCCTTTAATACAACAAGCCTGCTTTCTATTTACATAGATGAGTGAAACATTGCCCTGGCATTACACAGGCTGAAGTGTGCAAATTCTAAACCCTTCCATAGTCCCTGGATATAAGAGTGCATTCATATGTTTGTATTTAACATGAACAAATTTATGATCTGATGTGGATTCCTCTGAGTACAGATGTATTCCAACTATTTGCTGAGTCCTAATTTTAAAGGAACAAATGTGAGTGCTTTGGGGGAAAAAATGAGTTATTTTCTATTTATTTTGAGGGTTTTCCATGCTATGCAGGCTCTTTTTTTTATGGGAGGGGGTGCTGAGGGGTGTCTGTGACAGTTCAAAGGACACAGGTACAGAAAAACAGCATGTTAGAAGAAATTCAAGACCTGGAAAATAAAATGAATGCCTCCTGATCTATTTGTTCATTTTTTGCAACTGCAGATAGTCCAAGTTTTATGAACACTGCAAATAGAAACGTACACTGAAAGGTTGTCTTTTACTGTTGACGCTGCCAAAAGTTGCATACAGCAAAATCCACAGCATTACCCTCAAAATTATTTTAGACAAAATGGCAAGTTTTGGAATTAGGGCTTCTGTAGGAAGGCAGAGAGGGAGAAACAAAAAGTGTTCGTGTCTCTTGTACCTAACCATGCATCTGTCTGTCTGTGGAAGTTTCCCCATACCTTGAGGAATCCCTTTGGACTCAGATCATGTTCTCTATTGCCTCTAGATACCCACTGAGGATGTAAAACCTGCAGGGGTTCTGCCTCAGTATGCTCACAATCCCTTTTCCCCAGGTTGTTTCCCTTGATGTTAAGTACAGGGAGACAAGGGGCATTCCGGCTTTCCCAGTGCCTAGTTAAGTCAATCTTAAAGCCTTTTTGTGCTGATAGTGTAGCTTAACGGCCTCTCTGCAGACCCCAGAGTATACATTTCAGTATGTAGTTCAGGTTAGAGATAACTACATTAAAATAGGGTATATTTTAGGCTTAGGATCAAGGTTTACATCTGAGGCCATATCAAGGGAAAATGCTGATGTTTCAGTAATCATGAGAAAGGTCCTAATCATGCTGATATGCTCTCAGTTTCCACAGTGCTGGTAATCTCACAGATCAATCTGATTTTCCTGAAACTTTTGCCATCTCGAAAAGGGGGAAATGGAGAAGGGCAGCTATTTGTGTAGTTTTAAATCTGCTCTGGAACAGAATTGAAAAAAAAATCTGAATCCAAACACTTCTTTAAATCGAGTGGGGATTGTATTCCTGGTTTTTATTTTGTCCTA
The DNA here is from genome assembly GCF_040182565.1 of Anser cygnoides. Taxonomy (NCBI): domain Eukaryota; kingdom Metazoa; phylum Chordata; class Aves; order Anseriformes; family Anatidae; genus Anser; species Anser cygnoides. The sequence continues at coordinate 26,290,482 of NC_089875.1, read as the reverse complement.
TTTCTCACGCATACAAATACATATTTTTCAATAATCAGTCATCTGCATCAAACTTATATGTCCCAGTGTTGTTTCCTTTGATGTAGTTGGCCAAATTCCCACTGATTTCAGTTGGAGGAGGGTCAGAACTAATGTGTGTTACCGAAAACATGCAAACCCATATTCTGGCTGGCAGGTATTTAAAGAGCTATGGAACTTTTAACAATTCAAAGTATATAACCTGTCTTTGATATGAGTTAATTTGCCTGCACATCAGAAAGAAAACGTACTTCATATCACGTGGCTTCCTGAAATACCCTGTTGATTTAAATGTTTTGTCTTCTGATTTCCATCGCGCCCTTTCCCCAGGAGACATTCTGCTGTGTGCAATTCAGCACCTTCTTCCTAAAGTCTCTGAAAAGCAGACGCCACAAGTCAATGAACTGAACCGGAAAGAATTTTTTGCTGTCCCTCATTATGCTCTTTACTGAACCCAGAGGACATTCTAGTTTCAGGGAGCCAAATTATGAACAGTACTCATGGACCATATGATTTAGGAAGGAGAAATGTCAAATGCTAATTTAACAGTCAGGATGGTGGTTTTTGCAGATGGAGCAATAGAGGACTAACCATTTAGTTAAAGATGGCCTGATGAAGCATGAGGGGTCCTTACCACCAGAATTTTGAAACATGGAAAAAGCCACTGTGTAAGAGGACTCCAGCGCTTTTATCAGGGACAGTAGTACACGAGTGGATGCAGAAGGTATGTGAATCAGACTCGGTTCAACCAAATGCACGGTACAGTAAACAGTACTAAAGACGTGCATTTTCCTGTTTTCTAGAGGTAGAAACCCATGGAATCACAAAATGGTTTGGGTTGGAAGGAAACTTAATGACCATCTAGTTCCAACCCCCTGCCATGGGCAGGGACACCTCCCACCAGACCAGGTTGCCCAAAGCCCCATCCAGCCTGGCCTTGAACACCTCCAGGGATGGGGCATCCACAGCCTCTCTGGGCAGCCTGTGCCAGGGCCTCACCACTCTCTGAGTGAAGAATTTCTTCCTAATGACTAATTTAAACCTACCCTCTTTTAGTTTAAAGCCATTACACCTTGTCCTGTTACATCCCCTGACAAAATGTCCCTCCCCAGCTTTCCTGTAGCCCCCTTTAAGTACTGGAAGGCCACTGTAAGGCCTCTCCAGAGCCTTTTCTTCTCCAGGCTGAACAACCCCAACTCCCTCAGCCTGTCCTTATACAAGAGGTGCTCCAGCCCTCTGATCATCTTTGTGGCCCTTCTCAGGACTCATTCTAATACTTCCATGTCATTCTTGTGCCCAAAACGGCTGCAAATCCTAAGTTCAATTTAAAATGGAACTGCTGGACTTTTCTTTAATGGTGATCAAGAAGAAGGTCCACTAGGACTCTAGTGTGGCATTGAGAGATGGCTGAGACTCTAATAACTGCCCTGGAAAGAATTTAAAATTCACTTATGATTGAAAGTAAGGTGAATGCAGGCTAGGCAAGTCCAGAAAAGCAGCTGTCAGGAGGCAATAGTTTTGCTAAGGGCTTTTAGGCTCTGTGTCTAATTCCTATGGAAAGTAATTGAGAGATAGTAGTCGGAGTATAGGTGTCCGTTTATTTTTTCACAAAGCAAAGAGTTTGATCCCTGTTTAAAGGCCAAGCTCACATCATCTGGAAAACAGGGCTCTTATTTTTGGAGGTAACATACTTTATGTTTCTGGCAGCAGATCCAAAGTAAGAATTTTTCAAGCTCCTTTGTGTTTCAACTTTTTAACTTCAGTTCACTTTGCTACTCTCAGAACACAGCATTTATACGTACCGCAAAATCTCAAATTACCTACAGCTTTGGTACATATGTTACCAGATAAATCACTGCAAATACATGTATATTCTTGTGTATTACTCTTCCCTGAGGAAATGAGCCTGTGCAATCACACACTTTGTCTCCTTCTAACTTCTGAAATCTTTCCCAAATGTCAACCACATTTGACACAGGATTACAGGTCACAGAGATAACTAACTTTGTAGAAATAGTGATAATCAGTAGCTATTTTAGTGCAATAGCCCAGACAGTGGGGCAGGCAGAGTTCTGCAATTAAACACTCTGCATAACAGTAGGCACCTGGCCAAAGAACACACGTGAACTGACCGGACAGTTGGGGTATGAATGGCTCCAAATAGATGTGACACGTATTGTCTCTTCCTCTTCAAGTGTCAGTGGTTTTTTCAGCCAAGAAATGTAATGGACAGAAGTAAATAAATCTGAAGTAAACTGTGCTTCACTTGACCTGCTGCTTGCAGAGCAACTTGCTCAGGAACTGTTAATTGATTCTCACTGGAGCTTGTTAGTGCATGGGAGAATTGATTTTAATTATGTATCTCCTTTTGTCACAGCTCTGTTCTATTATCACATGTAGTAGAAAGGATTTTAATACGTGCAAGAATGAAGTATACTGTGCTACCAAATTTGCATTGAGTTTCATAAATGACAGACTTTTTCTTTGAACAGTAAGCCATTTAATGCCTGGTATGAAGAAGAACAAAACCCTAAGGTATCATATTCTCTGTAAAATACCTTGTCTGTAGTTGCATTTTCTTTAAAACTGAATTCAGAAAATAATTAAAACAGATGATCATCTTTCCTGATCCTTCAGGTTTATGTCAAAGGTCAACAGTATGAACCTGTAATGGATTTGACCCTAATTAATTAGCCAAGGTAGAGCACTTGCACAGCAGTATAAATTATATGCTTAAAGAAGACCAATAGCCAATAGTTGTGAAGTCACTTTATACTTGATTTCCCATGGAAAGACACCTAAATGCCTCTATCAAGTTAACACAACAAAATGACAATTACAGGGCTTGTCCTGAAATTTACAGCAGTGACACTTATTAACCAGGTATTTCTCTCTGACTTTTACTGAAAGATAAAACTGAAGAAACATTTTCATTCATTACTTTTAGTATATAAGAAGGTGGATTTGAGGATCCTGTCTATGTTTTACTACACTGCAAACTCTATTGCCAGGACATAAAGCACAGAGGGATTACGACGATTATCAAACATCCCTAAAGAAATGCAAAAAATAATTGCAACAAGATTGGTGTATTTGTCCACAGAATAATATTTTGTGAGTTTTCAGTGAGAATCTGGAAAAGAAAAGGAGCATTTCAGAGATCAAGCATAACATTAAGAACATAATCCACATTCTGTTGAGAAATGTGTGGAAAAATTAATCTTAACTTCAGCTGGAGCTAGTTTTTGCTAAAGAAAAATTTATAGGGCAACATTAAGATTTCCCTTTTTAAGCTTCCAGCTTATTCTCTACCTTGAAAAAGAGATTTTCCTAAGTACAACAGACACATCTAATAATGAATAAATCTAATTACACTAAACAATGCTTAATTTATCTTCTACAACACATATTTCTGTAGATAACAGAACTGTCCTCAAGAATTTGTGGACTTCTGAATCTTTCCTTCTTGAAAAGTTCTTTATAACAGAACTCATTAACCCAAATTCTGCCTGCAACTCTTGACCTTCAAGTTGTCATCCATCTTTCCAGTCTACATTGCAGTCACATAGTGCAAGCAGAAGGCAGTTCCTGGATCTTTTCTGCTGGATTGTGGTGTTTTAATTATTAGTTAAAAGATATTCAAATCATTTTGCACAATAAAATTCAGAATTCAGTGAGAAAGTCTAAATAGCAATAGCCTTATGCTTTCCTAAATTGGGACTTCTGTCTTTAACACAAAGAATATAAAATCATTTTCAAACTCTCTAAAGAATAATCTGAAATTCATTGAGATCAGTGTTACTCCTTTTAGTGACTTTGCTGGGCTGCCTTTTTTCTTTGTTGTGATTATACAAGAGAAAGTCTGCCCTACTTTCATTTTTTTGAGGCTTGAAAGGAAGCTGATTTATGGCACATAAATTGCCCGTTATTATTGAAATACATATTTGGTTGCTCATGAGCATTCTGTAGCTGTGTAGATTACATAGTGTAATAATTGAAAGAAGAAGAGCCTATCCAATTTTAAAAGAGAAAATGTATAGGTTTTGTTGGACAAAAACCACTTCTATGTATGTCATAGAGGGAAAAGTGCTAAATCCACTTGTGCCAGAGCATTATGCAAATACAGTAAAACTTTGAAGATTTTAGGCAATTCACACAGTTTTTCCTAACCTTCGTTTATGAGGATACACCATCCTTGGTCTCTGAAACCCCTTCTACAAGGCACAGTGTATTAAACTTTTTAAAGATTATTTGTGGAAAAATGGTTTCTTTGTCATTCAAGATGTGTTTTTAGGCCTATAATTTCCTTCAAGTGAGCACAATTCCGCTAGCAGCAGTATATTATTTTGACAGTAAGTCAGTTGGCATAAGACTTCATTGTGTATGCCTTTTGTTTATATAATCCTTCCTAACAGTAACAAGGTGTTTACTGTTCAGCAAACACATTTTATTTTAACTGCCAACAGTAAAACTGTCTGATAAAGTTTGATTTAGCTAAAGAAAGCAAGTTCTCATTTAGCCCAAATAAATCCATGGTGCTATAGACAGCTGTTTGGAGTACATAATCCCCCAAGCTCTTATAGCGAGGCAACTCTTGCTATTGAATGAGCGAGAGAGAGCAGGCTCAGCTGTTCAGGATGTGCTCCATTACAACTGTAATCTATAGCATCGTACTGCCATATTGTGAAAGCATTACTCACATTCAGCGGCAGCGAAGCAAATACTCCTCTGACAGATGCTCTGCAGACTGACAGCTGACACCCTAAGCTGAGCCCTATAGATTTTTCACTAAACACGTCCTGCAGCCGGGATCGATGTGGCCTGGCTGTCTGCTGCACCCCGTCCTCCTGCGAGGAGATCAACATCTAATACCGCTCCTGCAAGATTCTCAGGGAGTTAACTGTCTCCAAGTGGAAAAAGTTCAGATTTCAGAGAAACAATGAACACAGACACTTCTCAAAATAACAGCATTTTGATGCTTGAGAGAAGGAAGAATTCGTAAGCCTAAAGGCATTTTTCTTCCAGTTTATGGCTGACTTTATCCTGGAGAAATTTGCCAAAGAAATGCAATTTTTAAGGCTGATATTATCAAAACTTGAGAGCAGCAGGGGAGAAATAGCTGATCTGTCACATGGACTCCAAAAGAGATGTTTGTAGTAAATGCAAAACAAAAACGACTCCAGTATTTTCTTTCTGCCAAAGTCAGAATATGCAGTTAGAGTATGTACACAGGCAGAGGTCAGGATGTGCATAGAAAGCCAATGCTGCATTTTATTTAAAAAAAAAAGCTGTAGAATGAATCATTTTACCGTAACCACTAACACAATCTTCTAACCTTAACCTCAATGCACTGGTAAAGTATTTTGCTTCCTTTTTCCCCCCTTTTTCTTTTATAGGTCTACTTTATTAACACGGCTCGTGCTCCTGTTGAAGTCACCAGCAGAACTCCTGTAATTCACTGAGAACAGAAGCTGGCCCATAAAGCCGTTGTGGCTTGGAAAATACTTTCAGGAATGATAATTAGTTCAAAGCTGAAAAACAGTCACTTACCTATAGTGAATATAGGCACAAGTACAGAAAAGAAGACAAGCTGGTTTTGAAGCATACTGGGGAGATTTAAGTATAATTTCTGTGCTGGAATTTAGTGACAATTGGGTTGTTTTTTATTCTCTTTTATTACTTGTGCCATCTTCAAACGGTCTAAATGGCAAGATAATAATCTTACAATAGATCTGGGAATTCCTGAAAGGGCAACTAGTTCTGCTTCTCATTTTCATCCTGCCACAGTGCACATTGTGTGGAAAGACAAACAGATGTGTATGCCTTCTTGCAGTAGGATTACCAGAGCAGGGTTAATTGCAAGAACTGAAATTCCTCCTTCTGACTGAGCAGCTTCATGTTTTCAAAGTATATCTTGTGGCTGCTTTTCGACATTTAGAGTATGGATTCACTCCTCGTTTGGTCTGTGCATTTAAATTCACATTGCACTAGTGTTTTGTAAATGCATATGTAAAAGGCAAGTGATTATGTGCAAAGTGAAGGAAGGGTACTCATTAAATACACAGAGAAAGGGATATCTGGCAAGGGTGTTGCAAGAGAGGAAGGCAAATAGGCAAAAGTGTTCATAATTTGACTGAGAAACTAAGTAATGCCACTAAAAGATCACCTGTTAAAGTTATTTTCTCTCTGTTTATCACAAACTGCTGTTGTGTTCTAATTCCTGAGCACATCGTGGTCTGTAGGAGAACAGACACACTGTGCGTTTGCATAGTCACACCAGAAATTCCAGTTATCTCTACAATACTGGTCCTGGTAACAATGAAAATGCCATCGAAAAACACTTGTACTGAGCATTATTTGCTCAAAAATGTAAGAAGGTTTTCTTACAGCAGCTTTACTGATGTAATTGAATTTGTATTGAACACCTCAATGTACAATGTTATGCACTCATTTGGACACATGCACCAGAAATTGGCCAGCAAGGACCTCGGTGCATGTCAGCTTAACTGATGCCATGCTCGAATATGTGGTGCATCTAATTTATAAATGAGGAAGATCTTGTGTAGGAGCGCATTGCTGCAAGTGTATGCCATTATTTAATCCATGAAACCATATATTATACACTGCACATTCAGAAGAGAAAGGATTTGTAGATAATTACCTAATCATTGCACTCATCAGAAAATCAATAAACATTAACATAACATGTTCAATAGATTAGAGAGATCTTTGTCAGAAATGCATGCCCTTGCTTCACATAAATTAATATAGGTCCATTTAGGCAAAACCACTCTATTACACTGCGTTGTACCAGAAAATATCAAAATCTCATCAGCGCACATAGCTGAAAGCAAAAGAAATCCCAAATTAAAAACAGACAAAGAGTAAATCTAGCCACCGGGGAGGTGTAAAATGCAGATGGCTCACAATCAGATTACCTAAACCATGTATCTCGTCACAAAATCATCCTAACTGTTCAGAGCAGGCTCCCCATCTCATCTGATCCTTTTAGAACCAAAAGAAGCTGTTTTTATAATGTCCTATCTCCCCTTTAGGTACTATTACTGGGGAGCAATTACATGTTTGATAGTTAGCACCACCTCTGGTGATCATTCTGCTGCTGACACTGAGGCTAATGCACAAACAAAAAACTGTGTCTGCAGATGGTTTAACAAATGCAGTTAGGCTGATAACACAGCCTCTTCGAAATAGAGAAGATTAAAATGTCTGAACTGAACGTAGTGAGCTTTTGAAATTATTTATGCCTTGAGACACATTGTGCCCATGAGTCTGTCTGGATCCAGGTCCATGTAGGCTGTCTGCAAGGCATAAATACATACGAAAAAAAGTCCGGGATAATTTTCTTGTTCTAGTTCCACAGTAAGCTAATAATAACAATAATGTTCCCATTTTTATAGCAGCTTATAGCTAAGAATTTCAAGATATTTTGCAGTGATGATGCCATTTTACAAAGGGAGAAACAAGGATGTTAGGTAGCTAACTCCTTAGGGTCAGTTTCTTCCCACTCTAGATATTAACATAACTGCAGAGAGGGCTCGTGTTGGCTTTGGGAGGAAGGCCCTATGCTCACATCTGCCAGGGCTCCACCAGCATGCGGGCAGCTCTGCCTGCAGCCCCCAGGGCTCCCTGTGGAAGGCAAGCAGCAGACAATGCACACCACACTGACCATCAGGGGTTGCTGCATGGTGCTGGTGTGCTCAGCAGAACAAGGAACTCAAACTGTGTGCTGAGTCACAGCATCTTCCTTCCAGGAGGCAACGGAGAAGCAGAGCCATGAATTATCAACAGATTGTCTGTCCGGTTTCATCCCTTACCTCCTCAGTCCCTCCAGTAGAGCAGAGAGGTTGGTGGAGGATATCCCCACCATGCTGCCTCCCCAGAGGAAGCCAGCAAGAGAACTGGGAACCAGAGAAATACAGCTGCCAGCAGCAGCAGCAGCACCAGGACCAGTAGCAACAACTAGTTATGAAACATAACACTTTAGGATGCAAGCAGGGAGCAGATATGCACCAACAAACCCAGACACAAATGAACTTCTCAATAATGCTGCCCCTGGGTCTTTAACTTGCAGCCATTAAGATAAGCCAATAATAAGCCAGTAAAAGTCACCAGCTTCCTACTAGACGCAAGGACTTAGATATGGACTATTGCTCTAAGTATCCCAAAGGCTGGGGTCAGGCATTGTACATTCCTGTCTCGCAGATCTTACAGAAAATATTCACACATGCATGCAGCACATCTGCAGCAAAACCAAGAAAACCCTCAGCTCCCTGAGGTTTTCCAGTATACAAAAGAAGTAGGACTGAAATTCAACCACACCTCTGAAGGGCCAGCGTCAGCCTTCAGGAAAACTTAGATACTACTTTAATTCCACTTTGAGAGCTGAAATACTTTAAGGACATTGACTGATATTTGTAAGAGGTTGATTTTTATTCTGCTGTAGTGAAATACGCAATCATTAGCAGCAGGACCAAATAGTCTGAGCCAGAACAGAATAGTCTGTCTCCAAATACTTCACTGGAGGCTTACTTTTCTTATAGACTTTGGTAATTACCAAGAAAGACAGGCTCTCTTCATGCTTAAAAATTTCTTAGAAGCATCTTTATATCCTTTTTTATAACCATCTACCTCTACCATTATATTAAAGCAAATCCTGCTGAAAGCTGTTAAGAGGAACTTATATAAACTAAATACAGCCTATAGAGATTGTGGAAAAAAATAACAGGAAAGACAGCACATGTGACCATAAAATAATTTAACTCTTTTAGAGAAGAATCCAGGGGTATCTGCTTTATGTGTGCACTGCAAACACTATATTAACTGTGGCAGTAGAGGTACATCAAATAAGAACCAGATAAATCATCAAATTCTTTACTGTTAGGATTCTATATTAAATCATGCAATGGGCTTTATATTATTGTTTTTTCAAAATCTCAGTGAATTTTCTGGCCCTTGCTTTTGAGATTGTGCACATGTGATTAAGAGCAGTGCATATAAAAAGAGCATGCAAATACAATTACGTTTTGTGATACTGTCAGATCTGGCCTCCAAATTCCAGCTTCAGATATGTTTAATACACATTCATTATCATTATCAGACACAGCATCTATTGATTCTTTGAAAACGATTAGAAGTGGAAGAGACCTGCCACGACAAACACAGAGACAAGGTCGAGATGGACAGTATTTTAAAGTCAAGTACCTTTAAACATTTGACAGCACGGGGGCAGCTTCCCCAGTTCCTTCAGGAAATTATTCAATTGCCCGAAAGAGCAAAGCACAGGGGAATTTTCACCTGATACTTCATCTAGGTTTTCACTATCCAAATTGAACTGTTTCATACGTGTGGAGTCATCAGGCGATAGCCCCTCTTCCGTGCACATTAGGACTGCTGCAGAGAAGATCGCTAAAACGACAGCCAAGCATATTCTGCTTCTTCTGTTGCCAGTGCTTCAGCTGTGTAGCTTCCAGAGTGAACTGTACATGTACTCTCTCAGGGACCTGTAGTTGGTACAAGAAAATAAATATTATTTCACATCAGAAGCAACGGTACTTGTATTTTATATCTCTTGCATATACATGTGCATGTAGAGTGGTAAACCCAATTAGACCAAAGAGGGCATATGCACATCCTTGGAGAGAGAAAGCTCAGGCCTGACAGTGTTAAACATTTTGGCTACAACTGTGTATATGTTTATACAGGCATGTGCATGTGTGTTCTGTCTTCATATGGTGTCACTGCATTCAGGACAGCTGAAGCTATAAGCTTATCCCTTCTGCATATTTATGTGACAGAAATGTGGAAGCTCTCCTCCGATTAAACAGAAGTTTCACAATTCTCTTCATTTCTCTCCCACCCAGCGAGAAATGCGTTCTGCACTTCACGATCAGGACTTCAACATTTACAACTGGATCATTTCTCCCTCTGTCTGGTCGGGGATTTCTGAGCCCTTACTTGGAGCACAGCACATGCGTCTATTTCTCCCTTATGCGGCCAGAAAGGACAAGCTACAAACCCTCCCTGAGCTCATATTCCTTCTCCTCAGAAGTCCTGTATATCAGAAAACAGAAAGTCTTTCAGTTTTCTAGGGACTTTTTTACACCCTCTTCCAGAAGCTGTTGGTCCAAACCTGTTTTTTGCTTACAGTCTGCAGTGAAACAAGGCAGGGAGAGCAGTGTCTGCTCTCATGTCTTGTTTTCTATTTTATTAACCTGTGCACTGACAATGTAAATGCTCAGGCACATGAGCCCTGTTCTAGGAGATTAAAATCTCAGATGAAATCACCTCAGACAGCAAGGGAAGTCCTGCCATGATGCTCCCTGGGACCGTTTCTCTGTCAGTTGTACACGGTGCAAAGTCCCCATCCTCATCTTCACATTGTCACAACATCAGAGAGCTCAGTATGACTTTTTTTTTCTTTTTTTTTTTTTTTTTAAAGTAAATGAAAACACCGCTAAAATGGAACTGGGCCAAATTCTCCGCAGTGGAAGAAAGAGGTCATCTGTGTAGACTTCAGGGTATAGCTTTGCATCTGTAACAGTAAAAAATGTGGCTGAATGTTTTCCTGATCTCATTTTTTAAACGTGTTTATTTGATTTTATTTTGCCAGCAAATTTATGCAAGTATGATTTATATGTAATAATCCCCATATTTTTTTAATTACCTTGCCATAAAACCTGAATAACTCCCCCTACTTTGATCTCCAACACATTCTGGAGAATACTGCAGCAGGCATGCCTAAATCAGTTAAGCCATGCACAGAGCTGTTCCTGGAGGGAAGCTTTCCCACATCAGAAGATTGTGTAATAAAACTTAACACAGCTCATTAATTTTCTCTCTTAACCAATGCATCTGACAAGAAGTGACTTTGAAAACCTAAAGGAATGACACAACTCTTATGCTTTGCGTGAAACATCTGTTTCCAGCTCCTTCGCTATTAAATTGACATCTTTTTATTTGAAAAGTTCCTTTTATTTCCCAACTTCCTGCAATTGGTAATGTATATATCCCAAAGAGCTTAAATTCACAGCTTTTAAAACTTGATTAACTAAATGCTGGGTTATTCCTGTCCCAGAGGAAAAATACCTCTCTCTGCACAGACAGATTAAGTGGTACAACTCCGCTTTTTAATCAATTATTAAGAATTTGTTTATTCAAGCAATGTCAGACTTCATAAAGCATCAAAACAGACTTCAAATCCCCAAATAATGTAAACAGCAGTGTGATTGCATATGAAAAATATTAGCATTCTCGGATCTGGAAAATCGATAGAACGTGAGCATGTCGTATGCGCTCTCTCGTCCATGAAGGCCACGGACAATATCACGTTTCTTTCTGACTGTGAAAACCTACAAAGCCAGTTGCAGAAGTCTTGTGTGAGGAGTTGAGGTGATTTTCAGCAGAAGCAAAACACCCTCATTACTGTGATTTTTCCTTGAAACATCACTCAGCTCCACATTCATATTATATTGCTCCATTTAGTTTGCAGTTCCTTGTACACTGAGGAAGAGAAGACAAAAAAGCCCTGGCAAGCCTTCTCCAGACCGTCTCGTGTTATGTGCGGATATCAAGCACAGCTGAATTCTGGAAGCTGATTCAATTCTACTCTGAAGACCAAGATGAATGTATTTAATCGCATGTTGTGTTTGTATAGAAGTTAAGTATTGTTTTGGTAACTGGTAAACCAGCTACACCCTACCAACTAATGCAATTTTAAGACCTTTGAACTTGTTTATACAGTTCAAAAAACTTTAATCTCCAGTGTAGTTTAGCATTAAAAGAGACATCTCCAGGTGGGACAGATTAGAATTCACAAGTAGTGCCACAAACCGAGTACGGTTGCCTTTGAAAGAAATCAATGTTTATGCAATTTTCTTTGCCACATAGTTAGCAAGGAGCACGGAGTATTTAAGGATTAAAAATTCTCAGCAAGTGTTTATTAACCAGACATGATTTTAAAGATTAATTGGGCAACACCCTGAAATTACACCTGCCTCAGTAGAACTACTGAAGTGCACCAAGTCCATGCAGGACACTTTGCTGGATGGGGATCAAAATCAGAAGCAACTGAGAGCTAGCTCAGTTATCAAGAGGAAGCTCTTCCTCCTCTTCCTTTTTCCTGGGCTGTCATCATGTTTGGATGGTGCACGAGTCTGAGCCCAAGGCTCGGCTTCTTGCTGTGAGCACGGATGTTGCTCGCACTCTCGGTCCCATTTCTTGGGGAGGAATGCCAAGTTTTGCCAGATCTATTCTTAACCCCTGTCAGTCCCAAGTATGGGCCATTTTATTACACACTCCACAAAGATGGATTGTACTTGAAGGAGTGGGTTAGCATGTCCGTTAAACTACCTTTATGCTGTGGTGCTCCCTATCAAAGAAAGCATGAAGGGTTGCAAATAGTGCTCGCATTTTACAGTCCCAATTAAATAATATGCTTAACAGGAATACAAAAAGAAGGAAAGGGGGAGAGTATTTCTCTTCTAATATTGCCAAGCTATGCAATAAGTGGGAAAATAAGGCAGTATGTGTCCAAGACGAGCACAGTTTGCACAATTTATAGGAGCAGGGGAACTGAGCAAACAGAGCAAGCCAGAGATTTTTGACACGTGTGAGGAGGAATGCACTCCTTAACCCCTGCAGTTTGTTTATTTTGGGGAACCAGAAGATGGCTGAAAGGTACATTATAATATGAATCAACCCTAATATTTGCACTTTGGTGCCAGCTTGGTCCATCACTGGGACTTTTTAAAGCATGGCTTAGACAAACATGCAGGAATAAACTCGCATCTGGCAGGGAGCGGACCACCTGCTCTCTCCCAGCCCTCTTTGCTGTGATTTTGATATTTCTCTCACAACAGCTCAGCACGTTTCCATTTCCATTTATTTTCACATTACAGCCAGCCTTGCTAATCTACATGTTTCGCACCAACATTTCAACAGGGTGGAACAAGGAGATGACTCACCCAAGGACCTGCTGAAGAGCTGGTCTAGGCTGCCTTGCCACCAAATCTCCGGGCTCCTGGGTACAGCATCAGCAGCGGTAACCCACTTGTTCTGTCCCACAGAGGGGCTTCAGGTTGCCCAGAAGTCTCCATACACATGACAGTGACCTCTTTTGGGAGCCCCATCTGAGCTGGGGCATTAATCACTCTGACGATGTTACAGATTGGCCACCCTTGCCCCATGAAGCAAGTGATTAACATCACTGTATTAGCAGCGCAGAAATAAATAACTTGCCCACGTTTGCACAGGAAGATTATGAGCAAACTGGTAATAAGATCCAGATTTGCTGCCTCCCACTCTGCTGCACCACAGAAATGTGACACACTTCCACAAGCTGTGCCCTAGCCTTGAAGAAAGGGGAAAGAGACAAGCAAAAGTCACACAGGAAAAAAAAAAAAAAAAAAAAAAACCTGAGCAGTGGATGGCAGTACAAACATCTCTTCTGAGGCAGTGGTTTAGTGTTTGCAAGTATTAAGGAAAATAGAGGAACTGTCCAAACTTTCCAGGAACAATTTCCCATTAGGGGGTCTGAGGAAAGAGATTCATAAGGCAAAGAATGAAAGCTTTCATCTGGGTTATTTTTCCAACCATATAAAAAAGAAGATAGAAATTGCAATTCAGAGAACTAGTGGAGGAGAGATGGAAGTAAAGACAAGCTGAATCATGTTTAATAAAAAAGTTTATAGTCATTGCTAGCAGGACTCTATCCAGCTGGCACAGCGTGGTTCTATCACAAGCTGCACTCAGTGAATTAGGGGCTGTGTTATTACTCCAGCAATGTCACCTGCAGACCTATTTAACCTCACTGTAGGGGCAACATTTTTTCCTAGGCTACCAGATACTATTTTGCCATTATTAAACTTAATTTCATATGTTCTGCTCCTACCTGATATTGTCCTTTATAGTGGAAGAAATACAGGCTGTCATCAGTGATGCTGAGGACAATAAAGAAGAAGAGAGAACAACAGTGAAACTGGCACCATGCAGAAAGCCAGCCTAAAATTTATGTATGATTTTTTTCCACTAATATTCTGAAAGTGAATCATTGCAGTGTGTACACCTGGTTGTAAGTCTTATGCAGAGCAGCTAAGAGAAAAGAAAATGCTGTCCCAGTCTCTTTCATACCTCATCTTAACATTTCTCTCACCACCATTTTCCTTCTTTCCTATTTCAACATTTTTCTCTTCCATGAAAGCAGAAGTTCAAAAAATAAATTGCAATTTTTTCCCTTAGTGTATTTTTAAACCCCTACAGTAGAAAAAATCCAGCATTATTCATCAAGCCATACTTACTGAGCCTTTACATTTCATTTGTATCCAATATATTTAAGAATAGCACAATCAAAGATACTTAGCCAAGGAAATTAGACGATAAAAAGCACAATATGCAAGACTTATAAAAAGCCACATTGCTGTGCAATGTGGCTACATAGAATCAGTTCAATTGACAGGTTGGGAACTATGATACAAGGCAAACATATGCAAATTATGAGTCACTCCTCAGTGGATGTCAGGAAACATGATTAGTTCCAGCACAAAGTTGTCCAACAGGTCTAAACTTATTGGAGAAATAACGTTATTACAAGGCATCATGCATGACTTGGGCAAGTAACTGCATTCACAAATGAAGCGAGACTGGCTTTGAGATCCACGTGAATGGAAAGGTTTGAAAATTTGCCAACTATATGTACAGATGATGCCAAGTTACTCTTGAATCTATATATCTGCCAAATCAGTTGCATATACTGTGTATCAGTCCGGTGATACAGGAAGAGAGGCGGTAAAGCCCTGCCTAAGATGTGGGTGCCATTGGAATTTGGCAGCTGTGCTCAAGCTGTAATTGGAACCAGCGCTGCCCTGAACCCTCCAGCCTTGCAAACGAGAAGGGAGATGATCTCTGAGGTCGTCTGTGTCATCCCCTTACAGCTCTGGGCTGTTTTCCTAAGGGGGCCTTTGAACTCTTTGGCATGATGGAGCGGTTCCCAACATGTGTCCCTGCCTCTTCTGCAGGAGCAGGAGCACCTCGCCATAGCTCATGGGGGGGCTTCCACCCTGCCTTTGAAAGACACTGTGGAGGTGCAAGGTCCTGTAGGCTCACATCTGAAGAGGCACAGCACCAAAATGTCAAATTCCTGTTTATGATCAGGTACATTAAACGTGCTGCATTCTACTGTGTCACCAATTGCCTGCATTTTTAAGCAAATGTGAAGTTAACTTCTCTTGGTGCCATAGAACTGTTACAACTATGCGTTCCTATCTAGGCTCACGTTACAAGTACAGCAAGACCAACAACCACTAATAAACATCTTAAGCTGCTCCAAACAAACAGTTCTTAATTCTTTTATAGCACTAAATTACATAAATTAACAAGAAGATGCAAGAAGCAATGCTTATTAAATGATTTTAATGTGTTTGCTTTGCGCTAAAGCACAACAGCTTGTAAAACTGTTTTTACAATTTTTGTGGTAACACAAGCCAGGAAGCAGTTCAGTGCAGTTAATTCTCTGAGATTGGCTAGAAAAGCACCATCATTTGAAATATTTCAGTGACCCTTTCTGTTAAGGAAAGCAGTAGTTGATCTATGCCTTTCCTGACTAAGAACGGAATAAAGAGAAGTAATGCTTGATATTGATATAGCTATTAAAACAGCCAGGGTCAGCTAAATTTTGTTTTCCATCTGGTGTTTTCATTTACACCTATGAAAAGTGAATACAAAAAAAGGCTACCATTTTGATTAGGTGTTTTTTCACAGCCAGTAAGTGCAGAAGTGTAGGACTCTGCTAGGCAATGAGGAGCTAAGCCAACCCTGCATACATTAGAGGTATCATTTCTCTTTGGAAGGGTTGTCACACTTAAGTTCTCTTCCACTCTGTCTCTGAAATCTTTGGCAAATCATATAATCATCTCCACACTTTGGTTCTCCATTTATAAACTAGGGATAATGTTTTCCAGCTTTGAATGTCACAAAACTATATTTCTGGAAGAAAGTCTATCATTTGTTTCAGCTTCCAAACCTCTACTCCACGAAACAAACTCTACAGCTTATTAGAGGCCTTTGTATAATTACCTCCTTCTGGCAGGAAGTCTGTGAATTTGCTTACAAGCACAAAACTTTCCCACCAGCATATTACTTAAACTGGCTTTAGCTTAGATGGGGCATCTCTGCATTTTTGGTATATTATAGGTGATTCACCTTAGCAGCAATAACATCTTAGAAGGACCTTTTTGAATTCACTAATTCTCTTCTACTGACATTTACGTCCAAATTTCCAGCTGAGTGGGAAAGCCAGAGGTGGGTGGAATTGGAGAAAGCAACGAAGCCAGCAAAGGGAAAACAAGTTAGAGAAAGAAGTAAGCAGGACTAGCAACCACAGAGGACAAAATATTAAATTATAAAATTATCTTTGAGTTACTTTCAGTATTTTTAAATCTGACAAGAACAAAAGACTTTCCTTTTACTTCCTTGTTCAGCAGTGTCACTAAACCCCTTGCCAGACATGGTCCGTTCATGAAGGGTCTTTCCATTCATGAATTCCATCCATCCATTACCCACAGAGACCTGCCATTCAGGTTGTGTTAAAACCCCTAAGACATGCTGTACCAGCTCCTGTCTCCTAAGGTCCAAAGCTTGAAAGCTCCCTTCCTGCAAGCAGACAAAAAACCTTTCCCCATAAAGAATGAACGTGCGGAAGTTTCTACAAAATATAAATGTTAAGAAAGGTGTACAACAGTAGGAGCTACTATGAATGCCAAAATAATAATAATCAAGTAAATCTTTTAAACATGATCTAAGCTGACATTAATGGCTCAATGCCTTATATCTGCTAGGTTGTGGCAGAGCTACCAGGACCACAAACATGGCTGTTGTGGGACTTCTCATGCCATTTTTGGAAGCAGAAACTCTGCTCCAGCTGGGAAGGGGCTGAATGCATTCTTTCTTTCAACTGTATTTTGCCAAGCAAGTACTGCCGTTCTGGCCTTGCACCCAAACTTTCCATGCTGGGGCTCAGGAAAAGCCATTCCCCACCCAAGTGCTTTCCATGGCTGCGTCCCGAGATGTCCCCCTAACAGACTCCCATTTGTCATCCTCGTGTCCTCTCTCATATTACTGTCACTCAGCAGCAACTTTCTGCTCTTGCTTTTCAGGGTTGCCAAAGCTTCTTTCCTCCTCAGTTTACTTGCCTCTATTTTAGGGTCTGCTAGGAAACATGAGACATTTTGTACCAAGGATGATGTTAACAATTGCAGACATTGCTTTGCTTCATCATTTTAACAGAAAACAGCAACAGCAGTAAATATGATGTGACAGTTGTAATGATGAGAATTACTGTCCTGAAAGAGAGCTCTGTATGGCTTATAAAGATCCCAGTTTTTTCAAGGAAAATTAGTTTGTACTCCGAGGCATCTTAGCATCGCAGGGTAAATTACAATGAGTACTAAAAGAGCACAGGACAAGGCTTGCCGTACCTCCGAGCTTGATCTCTCTAGCAGACTTGTACTTAAAAGGGGTGTTCAGAAACTGGGAACAGTTCAGAAAAGGGTTAGAGGGATGGCTCTGTAGTTGGAAACCCCGTCTTTTCCTGAAAGACTAAAGAGATTCAAATTTATCCAAGATAATTTAAATGCTTGACTTGATCATGGTTTATAAGACCATCCATGCCAAAAATACTTCTCATCTTATAAATCATCCAATCTACTTTAAGCTTGCAGACAGGGATATGAAAAAGTCCAAGCTAGAGCAGACAAAATCAGACGAAAAAAATGTGCATTTTTACTAGGGAGGTAAATTAGCACTGAAATAGTCTACTTGAGGACATAATATATTCCTTGTCACTTGAAGACTTAATAACAAAACCAAATGTCTTTCAAAAAAATAAGCTATGGTTGAATTCAAGCCTGTAAGTTTGATGTGAGAACGACTGGAGGAAATGGCAAAGAGGTCATCGTTAGGCTTTGTCGTCTCCTCAAATTCCAGGAAACAACACAAAAGCTGCAGTCCTGGGGGGATATTTTCATGCCTTTAATTATACTTGTCTGCTCATGCAAACACTGCCAAATTCTACAGATATAGAATAAAACAAACGCGATGGATCTGTGCAAGCATCCCAGTGCAATGGTAAATGACTTGACCTTGTTCACCACGGAACTATTACATGAGTAAAGTCAACACAGTTCTGATTAATTAGTGACCAGCAGTGGCACTCACCAGTGGTAAAGGTCACACCTGACATAAGGCTTCTACCAAAATGGCCTGCTGAGCGCAGTGGCTCCATGCATGGCACTTGGGAGCTTGGCACTGCACAACAGGAGGGTGACCTTGTATTTAGAATCATGGAACCATAGAATCGTTCAGGCTGGAAGAGATCATCTAGTCCAACCTCTAACCTGGTACTAAAGTCCACCACTAAACCATGCTACTAGGTTCTAAATCTACACGTTTCTTGAAGACCTCCAAGGATGGTGAATCAACCACTTCCCTGGGCAGCCTATTCCAAGGCTGCACAACCCTTTCAGTGAAGACATTTCTCTTAATATCCAACCTAAACCTCCCCTGGCACAACTTGAGGCCATTTCCCCTTGTCTTATCACTTGGTGCTTGGGAGAAGCTAGATTACTGAGCTCAGGTCACCCGTCCTGCACTAGCATCTGCTCTCCCAGCCCAGGTAATGCAGACCTGCACCAGATAAGCCTAGCAGGGCTGCCTCGATGACAGCTACTTGCTTTGGTCTGTGGAGCAGAACTGTCTCCTCTTGAAGTAGCTGTGCCAGCCCAGAGAAGCTATGAAGGACAACAGCCCAACACAACCAGCCATATGGCACAGCAGACCAACATACCAGTGGGGTTGTGATGGGTAACACCTCTCAAAATCACAGTCCTCTGTTCACTAATATAGGCCCTTGCTTCAAGAATATACTGTGGTACACACAAGTCTACAGACTATTTTAGTTTCTGCTTATTTTGAGGTAAAAATGAAGCACTGACTCTGGGTTGACCCTTTGCAACTAAACAGTACAAAAGTTTACTACAAATTTATGTTACTTGCCAAAAATCAGTAAAGAAGTTTTGTACTACACAAGAGGGAGAAAAAAAATGGTACCTCCCAACAATTCCTAAGTCCACAAGCCTGTCAGAAACATTATATCTTGTTCAGTTTGATTAAAGAGATAAGGAGTGGGCATGTGGGGGGTCTTGTCTGGTAAAGCAGCCTTTGCTTACCAACATTTTATGTTTCTAGCTTTAGAACTCTTAAGAGGAATCAGCAAAAGAAGGTAGGAAGCTAGTGAAAGAGCACAGGTTAAAGTCCAGTATAAATCAGTAAGAGCCAGCGCTGCTGGCTCAAAAAGAAAAAAAAAAACACAGAATATCTCCCACTTCCACCCACCACCCACCCATTAATCACAGCATCCTAAAATCACAGGCTGCTTCTGAAAAATTATCCTTAGTAAGAAACCCAAAATCTAGGTTAGTGCTTCATAACTTATGTGTTGCTCATTTATTTTGACAAGTCCTGTTTAATCCTTATGAATAATTCTTCCTAAGATACTAGGAAATGCACGTGGTACATTTTGTAAAATATAAATAATTATCTGAGGAATCACTACTGCACTCTGCTCTAAAGCCTTTAAGAAACTGAAAACACTGGTGTATTTTGGGTCAAATAATACGGTACTGCACAGAATTAACAAATATCTCACATGCAAGTATTTCAGTTAGTTTCAGTCCAGTTAAAATTGGTGGACATTCTGCTATGTCAAGATTATGGCTACTTGACAGATGATTGTTTCTGTAGGTGATTTCACCCCCAAAATTGTACTTTTCTTTCTCTCCATGTTAGCCAAATGAATTGACTGAATTTTTGGGGTATTTTGTAGTGACATTCTAAAGTCCTCTGTTATGACTTTTATAGCTAGTCATTTTAACACTGGAATTACACGTAAATGTGTGTCCACCTATACTGTATATAAATTGAATAAACAGTATGTAATTTGCTTCAAAAACACTGCTATCTTGAAGATAATAGAATGTGATTAGAATTTATCTCCTTCTGGCTATTTTCCCATTGAAGACTTACAGCTTTAGCTGGTAACTCTAACCTGCAAGAACTGTAAAATGTTGTGGTTTTGCCAAGTAGGACAGGGCTTAAATTACACTGCAGAGTAAATCAGCCAAAACACTACTAGCTTATATGCATAGCTCAATCTTTAGGGATTTTTAGGATCATCCACAACAGGAAGCAAGCAGGTTATTGTTGATCTTAGACCATAATTTGAATATTGGAAAATATATTAGATAATTCAGCTGTACGTATCTCCGGAGACATTAAAATAGAGAAGTTCTGAAACTGCAGTATTAGAAATTTAACTAGACAATAAATCTAAGGATGTGGGGACTGTCAAATGTCTTTTAATTGCCCTGTTCTTGCTTTAACATAAGAATGATCACAAAATATGCATATTTAATTAAAATTTCAGTTAGATCTGATACCAAAAGCAACACTGGAGATCTTGATTTGCAACTGAGTGTTCATTTTTCTCCAAGACATTGCTTAGGAAACCAGCCTCTTCTTTATTGAAGTTTCATATTTTACAAGCAAATCTGAGTGTTTTTAAACTATATTTACAATTTCCTAAACATATACACTGTCCTAATGGGAAAATAAACTCATGATATTATTGTGAGTCAAAGAGTCTGCTACTTGTTTAATATCTTGTTTTAGACTTCCCATAACTAGATATAAACGTCACAAGAAAAATGCAACTTTCATTAAACAAATTGCAAAATAGTCATCCCCAAGAACCCACTGGGGTACGTTTGTAATCAAATAACTTAACTCTCCACATTACTAATGCATATTTCTGGCTTTCTTACTTTTCCTAAAAGGAAACTGCTCACTACTAAAATATAGCTTTTAATTTGTGGAGGGTAAAAATTTAGTACTTAATAAGCATACTTACCAAAGACTTTTAAAAAATTAATAGAAACCAAATAAATCTTGGCTATTAAAAAAACATATCTGACACACAGGTTGAGTTATACCAGCCAGCACAAGTACACAGTAAGATTCCAGATGTGCTATTTTCCTGTACACTGACAGCTATCAAACCCACCCCTGCAATAAAAAAGTCATGAAATGGGTTTTTAATCAGGTCTAGATTTCCATTAGCCCATGAGGACTGATGTCTGTGTGTTGTGGTTTTTATTCTTTACAGCACATGCCATTGCTCTTAATATGTGGGGAACACATATTAAGTCTAAACCTTTTTTGAGTAACCTCCTGAAATGGATTTTTTCATATCTAAATTGAAGCCAAATAAACATTATTAACAGCTGTATTTTTACAAAGTATTTGAAGGAGGGGTTAAACTCAGGATTGTTCAATTAACATTTCCCAGGCAGCACGTAAGATCAGCATGTCCAATGGATGGACAATGTGAAAAAAAAACACGCTCTGAAGTATGAAAAAATGTCAAGGGAATTCAAATAACATGACAACTTTCCATACAAATAAAATAAAACCCATACATTCCCTTTGCAAGACATTCAGAGTCTGACATTGCATTAATTCACATCTTCCTGGAAACTGTTAGATAGATATCAGTTTCTTCTTATATATTTATTGTAAACATTGGTACAAGATGTTCTGATTGTTTCCAGGAAAATACTATTAGTTACAGTTGTACAGAATCAATTTCACATAAAATCATACAGCACAGCTACAGAGAAAAAGAAATCTGTAGGCATCTAGTGTAATGAACAAACCACTGTGGTTTATATCCATTGCAAAACTTTAGCAGAACAGTTGGCACCAGCAAAAATATTGCAAATTAAAGATATTAGAAGAAGCTGTTTAGGAAAAAACATTTAACCACAGTTAAAGGCTAACAGAAAAATTTAAATGATTGCTATTGTTTGTGTTCTAATAGGATGTAATTGACCTCAATCACATAAATAAAACAATCATGCAGACCAATATTTGGACTCATTAAAAAGCTGTCATATTTCATTAATTTGACATCTCATATCTTTGCAGTGCAAAGATCATTTACAATTACTGTCAAAATAATACCTTACTTCATGAAAAAAAAAAAAAAAATGTGACAAGTAATGTGAAGTTTATAAAGCTGCCTGCTTTCCTGGTACCCCAGTCTAAATGTAAATATCCGGTCCTCCAAAAAGCGAAAACAAAATATAAAGGAAAAACCTTACTTAAAATTTCACTGTATGACTCAATAGCAAAGCTGAAACTGCCCCTCAGCAACTGCAATAAGAGTTTTATTTTTGACGTGGCTACAAAGAAATGTGTTGGTTCAGTAACTTTAAAGAGCAGGGTTTCTATTTTGCCACATTAAATCAATCCTCTTTTTTTTTTTTTTTTTTTTTTTTTCCCCTCTTCTTCTTCTTTATGGCCTAGCCTGGCCTGTGCCCTGCCATCACCAGGCCACCTCAGCAGGCCGGGCAGGAAGGGCAGGGCCCACACCGCTGCCCAGGCACTATGCTCCTTGCCCTGCGCAAGCAAATTTAAGCAGGTTTCCAGATGAGATTAAGGAAGTGGCTTCCTTCAAAACCAAAGCAGGCAGATCCTCACCTCATGGAAATTATCCTTGGAGTGCCACAGAGAGCAACAATTTAACGTGGTTGAAAAACCCTCCAAGGGGACCTGCTCACTCATTATGCTTTTAGGCCCACTCATGGCAAAAGCCACTTCTGAATAACACAAAGTTGTACAGGTAATTTTTCCCTGAGGGAAAAAAAAAATATATATATATATATATATATGGAAAGGGATTATGTTTTGCTCAGCAAGTTTCCATCAAAATTTAACTTTTTTTTTTTTCCAGTTTGTCCCCTCTGAAGCATAAAAGAAGTAAAGTGAGTGCAAAACCCTCCTCTGAATATCAAATATGAAGCATAATTCTCTATCCCCATAGGCAGGTGGGTCACCACTGCCCTACGCTTTGTGCCGAGACAAGCAAATGCAGAGAACCAGCAACACTGGCCTTGCTTTTGTAGGTGGGAGGGCTTCCAGCCCAGGGCACAATGCCTGGAGCCCTCGCATGCTCCCTGTGCGGAGCCCTCTCCAAGCTTGGAGGAGTCAGCCTTTCATCTCCCCCCTCATGGACCCCCTTGCCACACTCCAACCCAATTTCACATCAACATACATGACAGCACTTCTATTCACAACACGGGATGGGATTCCTTCAAGTTTTCATCCACAGCAATGTTGTTGGTTTAGTCTTAGTCAGATCTATATGACTGAGTGTTTCTATTAAGTGATGGAATACCTTAGAAATACTTATGACATCCACCCTAATACCAAATGAGTTCATGATGATTTACGTTTATTAGAGAAAAGAATATCAAAAGAATTATTAATAGTGCTACCACAGAGCTTTGGAAATGGTTGACAGCCCAAGCTCAGAAACTGAGGAAGTGGATTTGGAGTCTGCAGAGAAGAATATGAGGTTTCACTTTAGGTAAATAGCAGCCTGTACAAATACTAAATCAAACAACCACTTCATTAATCTTTCTGTGATTGGGGTGGGGGGGGTTGGGGATTTTTAAGGTTTTTCTAATAAAAGTCATATAAGCCTACCTTGAAATACATTAAAATCAATGTTAATATCTGTGCATAGTTCTTACAGAGTCTGAGATAAGTTCTTTCCATTTTTCTAACCTTTCTATTTATTTCCTTTGTTTGCAAAGCTAACCTGATTATTGTCTTATTGTCTGGTTTAAATAAACCAGAACTAACAAAATAAGAGGAATCAAAACTAGACTAAAACTTAGAGCATGCTCTGAAGGAACATTTTGCTTTGGAAAATTAAAAAGTACATATTTAAAAACAGAGAAATGTGAAAATATCAAACCATTGAAACACAGCCAAGTTAAGGTTCTCCTGGGCATTTTATACCACTTGGCAAATGTATGTTAACAGTAAAGATGATGAACCACAAGCCTGAACTGCATAAACTGCATACAGCTATTCCTTAAACCCAATATATCATATTGCAAAAAAAATATGTATTTTTTATACTAAAGATAAATCTCCTCTTTCATGATCCCTGATAAGAAAAGTATACCAGAAGATGAGTGATGAGAACATCATATAGTTGGCACAAGCTTTCTTGTGGAGATGAAAAGCAAAGGTTCCCAACCCTCTCACAACCACACAGACTGGACAAGTTATCTATAGAGAGAAGCATTACAGAAATGGTGCACCTTAGCCCAAATATGATCTGAATTACTGTGCCAAGGCCTTGACGTCTTCACAGATTATTATAGCCAACAAAGGTTCATGAGGGGAGACCTCATGGTGGCCTGCAGCTTCCTCACAAGGGGGAGCAGAGGGGCAGGTACTGATCTATCCTCTCTAGTGACAGCAACAAGACCCAAGAGAATGAAGTTGCAACAGGGGAGATTCAGGCTGGATGTTAGGAAAAGGTTCTTAACTGAGGGTGATCACTGAGGTTCCCCAGGGAAGCGCTCACAACACTGAGCCTGCTGGAGTTCAAGAAGCACAATGCTCTCAGACATAAGGTTTGATTTTTAGATAGTTCTGTGTAGAGCCAGGAGTTGGACTCAATGAGCCTCCTGGGTGCCTTCCAAACAGGGATATTCAGTGATTCTGTGATCAGTCTGATGGATATCAGCAAGCATTTTTGGAAGAACAAGAGTCTGAGGATATACAGTAAAACAGATCAAAAAAAAAAAAATACATGCATAGCATTACTAGACCTTGGGTCCCACAGAGTCAACTACACTGACATTATCTTTAGAACAGGACAGACTAAATCTGTTTAGACTACACTCTCTTCCATAGGCATCTCAAGAATTACCAGCCATGAAAACCCCTCTCTGGCTGGTCTTCTTGCCTTCATCAAGTTGTCTTTTGGCCAATGTAGTAATGGTATGATGAGGTCCTGCCCCTTTGGACTACAGAGCACCTCCCATCAAGTATGTGGCTCGTCAGTAAGATTGGCCTCTTTTCTTCCACACTTACATTGTGAATCTGAATAAACTAATACGTTGCCAGGGGAAACAAAAAACAACAGAACACCAAAAAAACCTCCAAGCCCACGCCCAAAGTACCAAATTATACAAATACTGATGCTTTTCCATACTGACAACGAGCAGTACAGACCAAGACCATCAGCTTTTCTATCCAGCAAAGACTCTGAGGCTGTCAGAGGAGAGCCGCTACTTGGAAAGCATTTGTAGAAAACAACACCTGAAGCAAATCAAGGAGCGCTGTCTCAGCCATCCATTGTGATGGATCTATCTTTCTGAAAATCTTCCCTTGTACTTTGGTATTGAATTTATTTTCTGACACTCGCCTGATTTTTATGCTTTGTTTACAGAAAAGTAGCATTACCGATGGTGTGCTGTGCTTGAGAGAAGAAGGGATGCATGTGTGCACCTGCTTTTATGTGTTGCAAAGAGCTTTAAGATGAAGCTGATTTTGGAGGCACTGTAAAAATTAACACACTATGGCTAAGTCAGAGCAAAAGGAAAACAGGCTGCCTAGATACTGAACTTTCAATTTAAACCACAAAGGTAGACGGCAAGCACTAATTCAGGAACAGGTGGCTTTTTGCTCATAATATTTTATGGCTTTCATTGCTTTACAGTGGAATGAGCTAACCCACAGCTCCCCTCTTGACCTACCCAACATCCTCAAGTTTAGTGAAAAACAGGTGTTTGGTATCTTGGCTTTCCCTGAGCTCTCCCACAGTCCAGCAACTCTTTAGTTGTCTACACCTCTTACTTTCACTTGTTGGAAGGCAAATAATGGAACGTGTATAAAGCAACAGGTACACACTCAGCAACTAAAAACTTAACCCACAAAAGTAGTATTCGTCTTTTATGTCCTGTGTAGGTAAAAATGCAATAAAAGAACATCAATTCAGAAATTCAGAAAATTCTTATGGAAACTTCTTATAATTGGACAGTATGATGAGCCTGCAGCTGTCAGGAATCTCTTAGTACTAAGTGCTGGGTTTTCCCTTTCCCAGTACCAGGCCAGAGCTAAAACCTTAAATACAAACTTGCAGACAGTAATTTGGACATGAATATTGCAGCTGGCAAGTCCTTGCATTTCATGTCCCTGAAGCTTTATGTATATATTAGACATTGCCTTCTATTGACACAGTTAATATTTATATTGGCTCTTCTAGGAGCTTGATGAGTCTTTTGCTGCAAGACAATGCCGTGCAATGAGAAAAATGCAGTTAAAATGAATGGAGTAGTCTCATGAAAGCTAAAGCAGTTAAGGGAAAAAAGAAAAAGAAAAAAAAAAAAAAGGGAAACAGGAATTTGATAGAAAATCCTAGCAGGTAGGTCATAACACAGAGCAAGAGTCATATAGAGTGACACTCTTCTCTCAGCTGCCAGTTTCCATTTTCTTACATGGTGAAAGAATGCACAGGGAGCACTCACTTTATAGGTTTACTTGCTAAATCTATACGGAAGAATAATCTTTTCTGAACAGTATTTTTTATTTGGTATCTTTAGAAAAGTCAGTTGTTCATTATTTAAAATAAATAAATACATAAATAAATCCAAAGATAGATTAATAGACCGCTAGGTAGAGAAGTTGTGAAATCCATATACCGCTCACCAAGGCAATTCGAATACTTAAGATGCATATTCCATATGGATAAAGTTACACAAATTCAAGTTGATGCTTATTAGGAACTAAATAGAAGTTATTCATCTGAAGTACCTATGGCTTCTGCATTTGATAAACATGGCTGCAGAAAGAGATGCCTACTATTATATGAGACTGGTATTTTGTTTAAAGCATTTTTCCTGGACTTATTGTTTTTAAACTGAATGCACTACGTGATCCAAGAAAAAGGAAAAATATCTGCCTTCTTGTGTTAGATCAGTCCATGGGGATCTTTAATTTACTTTTTTTCCAACCTTAAACATTCAAGAATAAAGGAAGGGCAAGCTAAGTAATATTAAAAAACCTCAAATAAAATAAAAGCTGAAAAATGTATATACATAAAACAGATCTGTGAAACTGAAGTGAAATATTTCAGATTAACTGGCTAGTTGATTAATGAAGCCAGAAGGAAAAAGTCCAGATCAACCTTAACATTGTGTGTGTGTGCGTGCAGGCGCGTGTATGTGTGTATGTTTCATGGAGTTCAAGTAACTGATATTTATACACTCTGATTTCTTTTGCCCTCATCAGTAGCCTATATCTTGCTTAGAATTAGTTTAGAATTAATTTGTTTTTCTCACAGTAAGTTTCAGAGTTGATGTTTCAATATTTAATTTTCTGTTTGATTTTTTCTCCTGTTTTTCAAATTGTTTTGCCAAAGCATTTAGATGACAGTTACAAGTCATACAATCAAATGCTTAGGGAAAAACGTGTTAATTGAAATTCAGTCTGAAAACATTAGAGATCATCAGAATAACTATGACACGAGTCTCACTAAATACCACGTACGAGAAATGTAAACATAATGTTTGTTTCAGATGTAGCAAAGCTATAATGTGTACCAGAGTAAAGGAACCCACTTCGTAAAAGCAAGTCATAGAATAAAAATGGACACTTCCATCACTATGCCAAAGATAAGTGTGTGCATACTTATGTCTGCATTTACACATTGGCACATGTGGGACTGGAAGTTGGGGAAAATGTGAATAACAACACTGCACGGTTTGGTTTTGAAAGCCTGTTTTTGGCAGTGCACATTTGTGTGCTCAGTTGTGGTTAAACGTGTGGCCAGAAATAAGTGAATGGGTTGATCTGTGCATCCCTGAGAAGAAAAATTGTGCATGGAAACTGATGCCTCAGACTGAGACTCAGGAGAGCTTGTGGAAGGAGGGGTGTGGGTGTCTCAAAGCATCCCATGGGCACCAAAAGGTTTCCCAGGGAACCTGCAATGGTGAGCAAAAATGCAAAGCATTACCTAATTTGTTCATATTTTTGGTGTAGAAATGCTGAAAGACTTTTGGGTCAGACAATGCACAAATGCTTGTGACAAAAAGCAGGGGACTGGAAAAAAAGCCTGGAAGAAAAATAAAGGGAGAGTGCAGGACAAGTGGTAATTTTAAAAATTTGCTAGTAAAACGTTTTAGAAAGTCTTGTCTTCTACTTCACCTTTTGATTAAATATTTATTTACTAGTTGCACCAATGGGGGTTTGAACTAGGTATTAAGAACTTCTTCACAGACAGGGTGACCAAGAGTTGGGGCAGGTTGCCCGGGGAAGTGATGGTGTCCCCACACCTGGAGATATTTAAGAGATGTGTGGACATGGCACTAATGGACATGGTTCGGTGATGGGACTTGCTGAATCAGGTCAATGGTTGGATTTGGTGATCCTGAAGGTTTTTCCAAACCTAAATGATTGATTCCGTTATTCTATTATTTTAGAGTTTCTGAAAACAAATATGAGAGAGGGAGTGGACATACTGTACAGATGCACTCATGGGGAATCTTCTGGATATAAACCACAGAGCAGAATGGAAACATTTGCATGAGATGTCAGCAACTGTATAAACAAGGATCTATGGAAGCTATGTACTGTTCAACAAGGTGTATCTGACCTTTATAATACATAACCCATAATGGGTAAGGATTGATATCTTGATTCTTTAGATTCATATTTGAAGTCTTTCTAGATATTTCTACCACACAGAACAAACCCACTCTGCAACTTAGAAGAGCTTTATGAGGCAGAGGAGTTGAAAGTTAACAGCTTCATTTTCTGGTACCAATCTAATAAAAATGCCTGGTTTTAAAATATGTCCATCTTAAAGCCACAAATCAAACATTATAGTATATTTCCTACAAATATTTGTAATTATCATGAGGTAGTACAGAAGCCTTAAGAATGCAAAACAAAAAGAGCTCCTGAAATAAAGCCTATTGACATTACCTCATACTTCATCACTACATACACAATAGTACGATATGCAGCATAACTTCTTGTACATGTACAAACTCAAAAGGCCTGATGTGTATAGAGAGAGAATAAATAAATCCAGAAAACTGATGTCTGAGAAATCAAACCACTTGTTTAAGAGTCTTTCAAATCAATCTACCCAAAGACATTTTTCTGTCGTTAAGGGTATACGCAAAAAAAGCTTTTCTGGAACTGCTGTAGCTGAACCAACCACTGCCTAAGCACTATTCTTTTTTTTTTTCTTTCTTTTTTTTTTTTTTCTTTTAATGACCTCCTGATCGTTATACAATCTTGACTAATTTCTGCAATTAGAGAGGCTCATTTTCAGAGACTGAGATGCTAATGTTCTTGAATTAGTTTTTATGGTTCGGAGCTTTTAATTTGAGATTTAAAAACCATCATAGCTCACAAAACCAAATAAACTGCACCTAATGAAATTCACAGAAGTGAAGTGCTCACAGAACATTTCTCACTAGCTTTCCTGGATGATTTATTGACAGCTGGTTGTAAAAACAATTTTATTAAAGGTCATAATGTTTGGCTAAAAAAAAAAAAAAAGTTTAATTTATGGTGTAATTAGCCTTCCTGCAATAGGCATGATGCCAGACCCATCACTTACGAACTTTGGCTTTGAAATAAGCATTTGGTGGTTTTAATTATATCTTTGAGAACATGTTCAAAGGCAAGACCCCAGTGATGTGGTGTTACTTTCTCTCTATAGCCACTTTATTGCCGTTATAATGGTCACGGTAATAGATTTACTTGTACTGATGGATATGTAGTGATTGTAGAGCAGGACCCAAGAGGAGCATGGTTGGGACATGCAAGAGGCGGCAGGAGCAAGAGGCAGCCAAGCCCAGTGCTCCCTAGAGGAAGTCATTTGGGATCTGCTTTGTGTCTGAGCCTGCTCCTAGGAGCCGGGATAGTCTGAGATGTGCAAGAATGGCTGGGCTGTCTGAGTAGTTATAGTTTTTTAAGATATCCTTGAAATGTTGTCTTTGCCCTGTCTGCTCAATGGCAGAAAGCCAAACAGGAGCCCTGGTCCCCCTTCTCTAGGGGAGCACCGTTGCTCCTCTGGAAAGCAAGCTCTAGCACCAAGATATGGCTTGTGCATTTTCTTATAATTCCCCATTTTCTTCTTCAGTTCTCAGCTTTATTTTGCTGTGGGTTTTGTTGTTGTTCTATTGTTGTTGATTTCCTGATTCATGAAGTTTAATTTGTGGCAAAAAAATGATTTCAGATTAAGGGAAATAGTTTGTCATCTGCCTCCAGTAAACTCTGCAGCCTTTCCCAGATTAGCTCAGGGTTAGACTGTTGGACAAGAATAGAGCCATGAATACTGACCAAAGTACTCACAGACAAGGTGTTAATCAGCAATTATCAGCTTGAGCCCTGAATTTTTATTTCCACTCCTTTTCACCTTGCTTTGCAGGTATTGTCATGAAGGCTTCTAAGATCATAAATTGCCATGATAGACAGCTCCAATACCAACAAAAAGCTCCCAAATCCCTCCCAATTTAATGAGAGTTCCTAATCTGAACTTCAGAAAGTCAGAAAGGTCATCACTGGTTTTTCTTTTACCAAAATCTGTAGTGGGCATTGCAAAGCTAGAAAACAGAGGAAACATCTTGGAGAAGAGTCCCTGTAAGGACAGTTCCTGTGACAAGTGTAAGAGGCCCAGATCCTGCAGTGCCAGGTTAACCTTTCCATCCTCCGAACCGTTCCACACACTGTGTACCCTCCACAGCATGTGCTGTCAGGAAATGTTTTAATCAAATGAAAGACACAAAAATCTGCTGTACTTAAAAAAATAATAAAATAAAGCTTACAAATCTAACACCTAAAAATCTAAAAGAGGCATACTCGCTTTTGACCAAAATCATTGTACTAGGTATCACTCCAAATCAGCCATTTGGTCTTGCTTTGTCACCCAAAACCCTTTCAAAAACTGACCAACATATCCAGCCACATCTCCGTCAATTTTAAGTGAGGCCCAGCAGAAAGGAAGCTCGAAAAGCAAACAGTTTTGCTGCAGAAACTCTCCCAAGAGGGATTTCAATTATTTCCCAGTGGGAGTCTCAAACTGGGCATGCAAAGCCAGAAGAATCAAAAATGTTAAGATAAATCCAGCATTAATTCCACTTCTTGACTAAAACACTGTTGAAAAGAAAAAAGGCTCACAGCTGTGGGGCACCTGAAATCTAACACAGAGCTGTCCAATCCAATTAACATTTTTCCCACTTGTGACTACATTTGAATTCACCATGCAAAACATCTCAGAAAGCTTTAGTAATCAAATCAATATAAACACTGAAGTATGGCCTAAAATTTGTTAACGGTGAATACACACCCATGGAGTTTTAAGGGTGAGTTGCATTGTGTGTGAACATCCTGTCCCAGGACTAGAAGCATTTGGCAGAACAAAGCAACAGTGTGTAAAATTTTGTTTTCAAGAAACCAAAATCACCCCTGCCAGGCCCTGCCAAACTCAATTCTGGCAGTTTTGGTGGCACTGCCTAATATCTCCTTGGAGAAAATGCCTCAAGGAGGCATTAATGTTGGGCATTAATGAGCGAGATGACTGTCCCCAGGGCTTTGAGGTTACCATTAAGCATGTAAAGCTGTGTCTAGACATAGCTGAAGCTAAAGCAAAAGGTAAACACATCCCTTTCTCTTTTGAAAAGGTTTCTTTGTGTTTTTCCCAACTCACTCAACCATCATTCTCTTTCTGTTGCTCTATTTTCTAAGACACGTCATCACTTACAAGACATGAGCAGGGCCAGGAAATATGAAATTGTTCAAGAAAAGTAGTTTTTCTCTGTGCCATAGAAAGCGTGAGGCTCAGGCTGGGGAAAAGCAGCAGAGCATTTGAGTAACTTCTCATTAAAGCTCTTCTCTGCCCTTTCATAGAAAGTCTGTGATCACCAATTAATCCTTTTTATTTTGCTTTTACTAAAATAATGTGATATGGGTTTACAGAATCTCAGGAGAACATGGGACAGCCCTTGTAATTTAATCTGAGAAAGACATATACTTCATCAAAAGAGCAGTTGGTTTCAATGATCTACTGAGAGTCCCAAAGGTTTCTTTTTCTAATTTTTGAATACAATTATTAAACATTATTTGGCAGTATTGTGCTTTTTCTGGCTCAGCTTCTTCAAAACAAAAGTTTTATAATTAATTTTGTTTCAGTCTAGTTGAATGATCTAGAGCTAATTCCAATACAGTTAAATCCTTTCATTGTCCAAAGTCTTCTCCTCTTCCTCCCCAGTTTTCAACTTTCCCCACCACCACCCTCCACACGTGGGTCAGGTATAGTTCTGCAAGGGCTCAGAATGTTCTTCTTCTATTGACAAAAAAGAGATTCCTCAGCCTGTCATGGATTGAAGACCATAGCGAGCGTAACTCTTTTTTCTTTTATATATATATAAATATATATATTTTATAATATTTTTTATATTTATTTTTTATATATTTTATATAATATATATATTGCATCACTTTCCAGTTTTGGAGGCTAACTGACATGTGATACATAGCCTAAAAATTATTACAAAATTAAATCAAATGAAATGAACATACATAGTACACTAAATTTAATTAGGAATCAGCTAATCAAGAAAATGGTATTAATTAAGATATTTCCTATGGAGCCAAGGGATATTCAGAGGTAATCAAATATTACAAAAACTGTTCCCTAAATCAAATAATTCCCCATGTCCAAGACTTCCAAATAAATAACCACCAGTTCTGCTGCTTGCAGACATTTAATTTTCCTAGTGTTTACCAGTCTCAGCAATGTCACCACAGAGTTTGTTGCAGAGACATTTGCAAGCCTGGCACCTCAGGGCCCAAGATTAGACCACAGTATTAGAAGTCAAGAAAGTTAAGTCCTTTGCTGTATGTTGTTTAATTACTGAGTGCTAATGCTGCATGCTGAGCACCAGTTGGTATTTGGTTTTGCATAATGTATTAACATTATATATTCATATGACATTTCTCCTGGAAAGAGTCCAGCAGAGGGCAACAAAGATGATACGGGGCCTGGAGCATCTTCCCTATGAAGAAAGGCTGAGAGACCTGGGTCTGTTCAGCCTGGAGAAAAGAAGACTGAGAGGCGATCTTATCAATGTTTACAAATACCTTAAGTGTGGGAGACAGAGGGATTTGGCCAACCTCTTTTCAGTGGTTTGTGGGGACAGGACAAGGGGCAACTGCCACAAAATGGAGCACAGGAAGTTCCGCACCAACATGCGAAAGAACTTCTTCACGGTGAGGGTGACAGAGCACTGGAACAGGCTGCCCAGGGAGGTTGTGGAGTCTCCTTCTCTGGAGATATTCAAGGCCCGTCTGGACGCCTACCTGGGCAGCCTGCTCTAGGGAACTGCTTTGGCATGGGGGTTGGACCCGATGATCTCTTGAGGTCCCTTCCAACCCCTACAATTCTGTGATTCCATGACATATTAACATTAATACCACCCTACTGCACATTTCAGATAAGGCTCACTGCAATTAGAACAGGTAGCATTAAACACTCATTAAGCCCTAAAATGCAATGCCAAAGGAGGTAGCAATAAAGACAAAGTTTGGAGATCTTGCTATACCAAAATACGTTGCAAACAATCTTCATTTCTACACCAAGAAAACAGTTTTCTTTCACATGCTTTTGCTGATTCTGTCACCTTCCCTGTATCTAGAGAGCTGCAGAAAACAAACCTAAAAGCACACTAACTATATGAAAACAAGATAGCTATTTTTAACTGCACACTCTGCCACACTAAGAAATGTTATATTTGTTCCCAGCATTAAAGACGGAATTACAGTGACAAATGTATTGCTAACTGCACAGTTTATTTTGCAGGACCGTAAGAAATCGAGGAGTCTAAAAAAGTGTGCATTAAGAAATCAGTTAACCTGACAAATACTGATGGTTCAGACCCTTATTTTTCAGAATTCATTTAACTCAGAGCTCTTCCAGAAATGTTGTTGGAGACAACAGAAAAACAAATGGGCTTTAGGGCAAAATATTAAAATTTGGCTAGTTAAAATTAGGCAAATTCATGTATATTCAGATTTCTAAATAGGCTGACACAGTTTCAGATCCAGGACGTACCAGCTCCCAGCACAGAGACCAAGCACTTCTGACTTAGTGCTGCGCCCTATACCCAACCTGTTCATCCTCCACATTGACATGTTAGCTGAATTTTCTGACCTACCCACCCCACCTGACCTTTCCGACTCAGCCAGCCCTACCTTGTTTGAAGCAGAGGAAACAAGCCTTGACTGTTCCTCCTCTTCATTTAGAAGCCTATTGCTCAGCTAGAGATAAGTTTTCTAGCTCAGCTGCTCCTACCTTTTTTTTTGTGTGCAAACATCTGAACTGCATCCAAGCTATTCCGCAAATGTCTTCCTCCCTCCTTGCCTGCCTCCCTACAAACAGCTTTTTTCTATCATCGTCCTTCAGCCAAAAGCCATCTGCACGCGAGCCACTGTGTGCCCTCTCCAAATGCTCTCCAGCACTTCCTCAAGCTGCCCCTGCCTACACAAAACTGAGTGCCTGAATGTGATGGACAAAGGGATGCCCCAAGTCTAGGAGACCTAAATAAGGTCATCCCCAGTGCCAAAAGTACCATGAGAACAGGTGCCAAGCCCAATTTTAGATTTGACCTTTAAGCGACCATTAATTTCCATAGCACAGGTAAGTTTTATGATGAAGAGCTGTCATTTAGGGCATAGACTTCATTCCACATCAACAGGTAAGAAACTATCAGAGAGCAGCTATTTTCAGAGGCAGAGCTGGAGTGGGCTCAAGCACACGATCCAGCAGCACAAGATCCTGTTTCCCCAGAGCACTGAGCTGTTCCCCTGCCACAGGCTGACACATCTATTTCAGTTTTGCACCAGTTTTGAACAGTCAGCATCTCTAAATTCAGTGTAATCCCATTTCCTGAAGAACTGTTGCAGCTGAAAGGGGGAATTCTTTAGAATTCAGATCCCATTTGCTACTGATTGAGCAAATAACTAACAGGTGCCTCATCTCCAAGCTCCATACTGCAAGTCTGTTTCTCTTAAAAGAAGTAGGTGCTTCTACCCAAAATGCCCTAATTGTAATATTCTATCACTGACTCGAGAAAAGAAGAGAAACAATTGTTAAAACAGTAGTTCCAACTATGAACTACCGACAGCTGTCAACCACACTTACCAGGTAGAGTTACAGCATTGTTCTCTTTTAAAACAAGTTTTCATTTCAGTGAACCACAGTGAGACGATTAGCATATAAATCAGCTTTCTCCAAAATGGAGAACAAATCTACACTAGCCATTGGAGTGGCAATACTGAATGGAAATAAGAAAATATCCACAAGGTACACTCTTTCCCTGATATATTCATGTAACTCCTATTAGCAGTGAAAGCTACAAAACCTATTTTCTTAAAGTGTTTGATCTCAAGAAATCTCATTAGAAACCTGAAACATTCTTAATGCAGATGGCCTTCAAAGACAAGGTCGACTGGTGTCTATGAACTGGTAGTTGTGTGCTTCCTTATGGATACGCATGTGTCAGTCAAGTCTATTCTTTAATGCATAAAGCTGAAGTGTCATAAAATCAGTGACATAAACAGTATGAGGAAACATTTCTTCCTTTTCTAAAGGGGAATAGATAACATCAAAACATTTTACATTAACTTACTGATTTCATCAAAATGGAAAAAATTAGTACAACTGAACATATTTTAATATTTTTTCCTAAAGAAAATTCTGATACTGGTTCTTCATTTCAGCCTAGTATGAACTAAATACAGCTATCACTCCAGTCTGAAATAATATCTTTTAATCAGCCCTATCCATTACTTCTACTATATTTAACATTTTTGTCTTTTACTAGTAGCAGTTACTCTTAGCTTCAATCCCATCGGCAAAAACAACTTCAGATTACAGCACATTTGCTAAAA
Source organism: Anser cygnoides (assembly GCF_040182565.1). Taxonomy (NCBI): domain Eukaryota; kingdom Metazoa; phylum Chordata; class Aves; order Anseriformes; family Anatidae; genus Anser; species Anser cygnoides. The sequence goes on along the minus strand of NC_089875.1, from coordinate 26,254,569 downwards.
ATACCGTATGTCTTTTGTCTGATTACATTTTTTTCCTTCTAAAATATGCTGTGCATCTTTTGTAAACAGTCCTTGAATACTTCATGACAAATGGTAGTGCAGTAACAGAGAGTATCATTATTCATGTTTATCAGTGCCATGTACACTAGGCAAGTAGTGAAACTCAGTTTTACACACTATTTTACAGTGAGCACCTATGTGCTATTCCGTTATCTTACCTTGTATGATGCTAGGTTACTATTGTTGTGGAAGAACAGAAGAGAGTCAGGTTCTCTTCTGCACCCTGCCACAGCCCAGAGGGGACCTTCTCCAAAGACCCCTGAAGTCAGCAGTGGTGTCATTTTGATAGGCTCTCTTCCTGCCTTCTGCTTTTTTTTTTTTACTATTTATTTTACTATTTGTTTTTACTATTTATCTTCCCTAATTGGGGTTAAATTAACTGATGTTTGTTGAGCACACTGAAGTTATCAGTGAAGTATTAATATTTACAGAGCATTCTCTTCTTGGTTTGTAGAAGTTGTTTTTGGAATTCCTTTTGTTTTTCTGTTTGGCTCTTGTTCTCTGGGAAAACTGTCTGAGTAGTTCAAACCTCCAGTGGAACAAGAGGGGAAACTCAGCTTTTTCCATATCAGTTGTTTGTGTTCAATTTCTTTATGAAACATCTAAAACATATTTACATTTACCAACTGTGAGAAGTAGAAATGAATCTTCAAGCCGTGTTCTATCCCTTACAAACTTGGTCTGTGTGAAAGCCACATTAACAACAGTTCCTTCCTGTATGTCTGCTTGCCAGATGGAAATTTATCTTTAAAATCTGTACAGTAGTGTGATATTACTGACATGTTATTTCTGTGCAACGTTGTCTGTGCTGTGGAGTTCTCTTGGAGAAGAATAATCAATCCATTTTAAACTCAAGATATAATTGCCCATTAATATCCCCTGATACTGAGAGCCTTTAATCATGCCTAAATATAAAATAACTCATACTGAAGTTTGTTTTTTCTTTGTTAATAGAGCAAATAAAAAACATTGCAAGCCACTAGGCTGATGCAGTTCCCTTAGAAAGACTATTGTATTCATACATTTGTTTGAAGAAACTATTTTAAATTACTCATTTAGGAGAATTAGTTCAACTATTTCATTTTAATTATATCATGTTATATTAAGACTTAGGTAGATTACTTAGTCATTGAAAAAATACTTCATAATATGCAGTATTTCAAAATAAGTAGTTTCTAGGAAGAGCATTTTTTAATTTTTCACAGTCACTTTCACCAGAACACCCGGTAAGACTAATCATGGATTCCCTATCAGATTAATCACTTTCTGCCTTGCCTTTCCCACTACCCAGTGCTTAATGAGCTCACAAGAACTTTACCCTTTTTTGTATCAGTGAAGGCACTCCTGATTTGCTCTAACATGAGAGCATCTGTCAGAGTTATTTCTCCTGTGGAATACTCACATCACAAAAAACAGCTCAGCTAACACTCTGGCAGTCTTCTTATACTGATGACCAAGCCCAAGGGAGAATATTTTTTCTTCTGTTTTGGCTTTGCTACAAGAAATCCATCCCATCAAGTAGTGCACCAACAACAGGGCGAAAAAGATTGAAGATTGCCATCAACTTCACTGAACAAGCATTGGGCAGAACCACAAGTTTCACCTCCTAACAAAACATTTTGTATGGCTGCTTAAATATGTGAGGAGAAAGCCACTAGCTCTGGGATTAAACCCAGATATTTTTCATTTCTCCCTGCTGGCGATGTAGTGCTCATTTAACATGATGACACCTGGTACTAAAGGAGTGGCTTCAAAGGACACACCTATTCATCCAAAGTAGCAGAGACTCAAGCATCATCAGTGTATTTGAACTCTAGCAAAAGCCTGAAATATTTTAACTAATGAGTTAATAAACAATATTCAGTAGCAAGAGGGGTTTTGAGAGAAAAAAGGTTGTGATTTCCTCTTAATTGGGTCTCACTGCTGACATAAATCTTCTCTAATATGCAGCCTGGCTTCTATGTGCAACAGGACCTCAGCCTCTCCATTCCTCCATGTTTGAATGGGACCAGAGTTTACCCTGGCCTAAATCTTTCTAATAATCTTCTCTGGCAGCTCAAATTTCTAGCTCAACTAACAAAGAGAGTTTTATTTTATTGCTTTGTCTTTGAACCTTGAAGCCTTTACATATTTCTTCGGATGAGGTGAGAAGAGGTAAAAGGAGCAGTGTTCTTACCTACAAAGATTTCCTCTGGAAAGACAGGAAAGAATGAAGGGAAAACAGCATTGATTAGAGTAGCTAATGTGCTGATTCCTGAAATTTATCGTGCCAGCTCTGTCGAGAGTGAGTTTCACTGCATTTAAGCACAGGAACCATCCCAAGCCAAGTACGGGGAGAAACCCTGCACCGCCTTTGTGCGCCTCTTGCTTTTATACTTCTGCTACTTATCTGCTGCAAGGAGAAGCAGTGAACAGTACCTCAGGACTAAAGAAAAAAAAAAAGATTAAAAAAAAAAAAAAGAGAATATGCAAATGCTTCCAAAACCAAGCTGAAAGAATGACAAACTATGAACCCTAGTGCCTTTGAGGGATGAATTATGTCCATGCCTTGACTTCAACACACAAACTATCTACACAGCTCAAGGGCTCGCTATCTCACCTATCTCAGGAGATCTACTGTCTCTCTTCCCAGCATAGCTTTTCCCTAATTCAATAAAGCCGTGCTGTCTGGCTGCCCTCTCTCAGGATGTGCTGCTGAACATGTTTCCATCCCTCCCCTCTTCCCTCCAAACCCGGCTGTTCCACAGGGCAAAGGGCAGGAAAGCACACGGGCTGGGCCACGTTTGAGATACAGCATTGTAGCTAAAGGAGATGTAAAAGGGGAAAAAGCATTCTGCAAAGTTGCAGATTAATCCCAAACTTTCCCCAAACAACTTTCCTCTGGCATCATTCTGTGCTACAAAAGAATACAATAATCAGGCAGAAAGAAGGTTTTCTCGTGAAAGTTAAAAGGCAGAGACTTGTAATAGAAAACAGGTTAGAAATTTAACTACAGAATCATTATTGTACTTCTATAATGCACAAACCACAGCATTCAAGTTTTATATAAACTGCATGAGTTTCCCATCACATATGCCAGTAGGCAAGCTTTATGAAAAGCATTTTCCCGTGCACTTATCAATGCTGCTCTTCTTATTATGCCAGTCACGGACTCTTTGTTTAAAGGGCACAGTAGGCATCTTCCTCTGGTTTTATTTTTACTCTTCTGGTGCCCTCCAGATTAATGAGGACTGAGCCCCTGCTCCTGCTGCTGTCAGACCTCTCCTTCATTTTTTGCTGACAGCCAAACCTGCCCTTCCTCCTTTCCATTTGATGTAGAATTTATATCTGCCACATGGGAAAAGGAGGAGCAGCTTCAACCACTGGCTTTAATCTCCACGTGAAAGGCAAGGCAACGATGGGGCAACAAGGAGCATTGAAGTCTTCAGTGTAAATGTTGTTGCTCATTACAAGCTCCCTCTCTAGGGATAAGAAAAAAATCTTCAAAGGGGAACTGCACCAGTCTCACACACGCCGGCGTTCCCTCTCACACACACACGCCTTTCACATCTCATACATGTGGTTTCCACGCAGGAAACAATTACTGTAATTAATAGACCCAAATAACCCCACTGTTCATTTAAAAATGCACTTTAAATTGACAGAGGCATGAAAAAACTGGCTGGGTGCTTGGGTCTCATTACCCACGTGGACTAAAAACCTGGTTGTGTACATAGACTGTCAGCTCTGTATTTTTCCAGACCTATCACATCAAATTCAACTCCAGCACAAAATGAAATACGCCCAGGGTTTGAGTGTTCTCTAGGAGGCACTCAGACGCCATTGCTTCTTCCCGCAACACCTAGGAGCTATTTTGTCTGCCCTGAAATAAATGTGATGGACACTGGTGGGAGGGGGTCTTTTGTGCCTTGGGAGGTGGTGGCTGACATTTCCTACAGAAGATTAAATTAAGGATTCTCATTTTCCCAGCTGGGAGCATTTACATTTGCTTAAATTACCGTTTCTCAAAAAAAGCATCAACATACGCTATAATTTTTACTGTGTTTACGTAGCTCTGATTTGGCCACATCAGACACGAGAACACGATTTCGTCTTAATTACCTTCAGTAAGAAACATGGCACGATCATGTCAGGGAATTGACAACTAATATTTCTACTGGTTACAATTGCTTCCCTCCCACACACTACCTGGCCACAGAGGCTGCCATATCCCTCACGCTTACACCATTCACCGCCAAGCCCATCAGGTCCCTTTGTGTGTGACCACAAGTCTGCGAAGCCACCAACTGCCTTTGGGCAGGAAGGTGGCCTCCTGCCATGCTCCACATCCAGGCAAGTTGCAGCGGGAGGGAAGAGGCTTATGAAGGAGCAGCATCTGACTGCACAGCGGTGGAAGCAGGAGGGAGCAAAGGCTTCCCAGGGCCCCCAGTGCTGAGGATCCTCCTCCTCCTCCTCCCATGGGCCCTGTCCAGCCCCCAGCCCCTCCACGCTCTGGGGGGACAAAGGAGGCCAAACTTGTCGCTGAGGTTAAAGGCCCTCACCCTTGCACGGAGAGCTCTCTGGAGCAGGTCTGGTTTGTTGCGAGCCTGAGATATGGTGACGCTTGCCTGGTTGGAATAAAACAGCAATGTATTCTTTTCAGCTCTTGTTTCTTTTCTGTACCAGTGCTGAGGAAACCCAGGCCATTTCAGCTGGTACAACAGCTTGATGTGTTGTTCAGTTCACATATCTCACATGAATCATCCATTTAATTTTGCACTCTTACTTTAGCTTTTCAAAATAAAGAATTTGGGGTGGTGGTTCTTTTTTTTTGTTGTTTTTTTTTTTTTAAAGGCCCCTGGGAAGAATATGTTAGATTTGACTTCTGGTATTTGTCTTTCATATGTTTCAGTGAAATTAGTTAGATCTGGAAAATGTTGCCCTTTACCTGGTAATTCAGGAAACCAAAGAAACTAATACATTTATCAAATGAGCAGAAATGGCCCTCTGGGTTTCAACAAAGTTTCCTTTTGTTGTATATACTAAATTCCAGTTAATCAATTTTCTACACATCATAATGTTTTAGAACAAAGGTTGAAATGACAATGAAACTTGATTATTATAGCTCACTGCCTGCAGAAGAGAGAAACATTTTATAGCGTCAATGTACACAGAAATAAATCCAGGAGCTCTTTTTGACAAGAAAGACCACAGTAGTTCAATTCAGACGGTTAAAGGCTTTTGTATTGTTCTAGGGGCCAGGAGCAAGCAACACTTTTAAAATACGTATAATGAAACAAGAGCATAGGAAGGTGAAAAATTATGTTTTAATTGGCATCAAAGTGAAACTACCTCATAATAGAGGTTGACAAAAGAATTAAAGATGTGCCTAATAATCCACACACACTCCAGATGGCATTCCTAAATCTGCCGGTAATTTATGAGTAGAGAAATGCTTTTTCTCTCTCATTCTCACTTGTAATTTGGACACACATAGGGATACCTGATGGCAAAATAGCTCACGTGTTTGTCAGAACAGCAGGTGGGGAACAAAAGGCCCTGGATATATTCACTCATTAGGGGATTCTTTCAATCTGCCTCTTTGCTGTGGTTGCTGGGTTTATAAGGGAAGCCTGGGTGCACTCTCTGGAAGCTGAACGCTGTTGCTTGCTATGGGAGCATGCACTGTATATCCTGGTATATAACTGGAAAACAGCAGCAGCTTTGCCAACTCAGTATTTTACAACAAGGCTTATGTGGTTGGTGTTTTTTGGTTGGTGTTTTGTTTTGTTTTACCAGCTTCAGCTTCTGGAAGCAAGAGCTGTATTGGGGTTTTGTCTTTATAGCTTTACAAGAATCTACATTTTATCTTGTGTGGTAATGAGAAAAACTTGAATATAAGACCCAAACATACCTGAAGGCATCAGAAGCAAAACAAATAAAAGGGATCAATTACACAACTTCTAGCTTTCCAAGAAAACAGTGTTACATGTGTACATTCATATAATCCTACCGAACCCCTTCCTAAAAGCATTATAGCCCTCTGACTAATTTCACCCATATTTAAAGGGTGGGAGCAGGTCTGTGCTCAGCCCCACGAGCTGTATGTCCCATCTACCATTCTTGCCACCAATGACACAAGGCATTCAACCACCTATATATAGGTGGTCGGTGAGGTTAGGGATCATACTGATTGCATCTGATTGCTGAGATCAGTCATAGCTCGTAGGTAAACACCCAGCTTCCTTGTAGATACACCAGATTAAATGGGATGTGTGCACACCCAGCTCTGCACATCTGGAGCTGAGTCCCACTCAAAGGCCCACATCTCTTAGCTATTATATTTGTGTGTTTTTTTGTTGTTGTTGTTTGTTTGTTTGTTTTTGTTATTTTTGTGAAAAACAGGCACTGTGGTAGAGGATATTCTAAAGAGAGAAAAGCTTCTTATAAGGTCTAACCACAGCTTCATGCATTTATATTAGAGAAAGCCACAGGGCTGTCAAGTCTTGTTGCTTGTGAAAGTACAGGTTTTGAAATCTCTTAACTCTGTGTGTGTGAAATCTCACTGTGCTACACAATTTTGACACTATTTCTGGAATATCAGGTCTCCAAAGATGACACAGCCACTTCCACAGGGGATGAGAAAGGTGTGTAAACACCACTAGCGGGGAGTCACAGGCCTGTACCTGCAGAACCCCCTGTGTGACAGATACTACTTCTCTGAAGATGTCAGGGTTAGGAAAAGGAGATGAACTGGTGTGTGGGAACACAGATTGCTTGTGTTCCCCCTGAGAAACAAAGCATCCCCCCTACACCATGCAAACCAGAGAACGCAAGCCCCGAAAGTAAAGTACACTTACTACCACAACATGTCTGTCCTACAAAGGTCTGCATGCACAGCTGAGCTTCATGCTTACTTAGCAGCATAAAACACATATAAGGTATGTATCCATACAAGCCCGAGCTTTCTGCAGCTCCCTGAGCTCAGCAGGAGAAACTCAGGCCCCTCCACGTATGTGCAAGCCATGGCCACGAGCCACTGGTGGAGGAATATGGAGGAACTGAACTTCAGTCTGTGAGGATTCCTCTCCTTTTGCAGAATATTCCCACATCACAGCTGAAGTAACAGCTGTGAACAGTTTACAGAACTCAAATGAAGGAAAATTTATTTACTTTGATTTTTTGTTTCTGAGCTGTTGATATTTCAGTGATAAAGCTGCCATATATAAATACGTGTAGACATGAACAACCACAATGCCTCTGCAGGCTCATCTATAGGGAGGGAACTGTGTCATTTCACTCCTCACAGAAACTTGGATATAAGTTTCATTTTATTACTAATCCCTGGCATAGAGCTTTATCTTCTTATTTTAGTTTCCCTGACTTTCATATGCAATGCAGCACTACCCACTACCTCCGATGGGAGGCATGTCCGCAGAAATGTGTGGAGCCCACAGAACAAATCCAGGAGCTCTACAGAATAAAAACTTGCACGTATTTTTACCTTAGAATTTTTCAAGAGACATCACTGAGCAAATTTATAGGATCGTTCAGGAGGAGATCTCCATATACTACAATATATTCATAAATATCTTCAAAAAGATTTTATCCCCTGCTGGGTGAAATACACCTTTTTACTTCTCCTTTCCTTTTGCACAAAACAGGGGAAGCATGACCCTAAACTCCCAAACTAGAATACACAAACAGTCATATTTCACTAGATCCTTGTAAAACCTTTTGAACTCTAAAGGCACTGGAAAAGCAACGTGCATTTCCTTTGGCCCTACCACCGGGAGGTCAATCAGCTTAGCATCTGAAGAAAAGGAGCGTGATTTGAAAATTCACTATAAACCTATGGAAAGTTCATGAAGAAATAGATAAACTTCGGCCCATCTTCAGAGATTACTGCTACCAGACTACAAGGTCTCTCCTTTCCAGCCTGGAATCCCACTTTGGCCTGAGAATATAGGACAGGCATAACCTGTCTGAGGCCATTGACCTCTAAAGCCAGCTGCAGTGCTTCTCCAAAAACAGAAAAATAATTAGGAAAAAAAAAAAAAGAAAAAAGAACCCAGAAAAACTCAGACTGGGACAGCAAAAGGCTTCAGGGAAGGCTGACTCCATTAATTTAGTATCTGGATAAAAAGTCAAGCTGTTAAACAACAAGACTCAAGGAAATGAGTCAAGTTCAGGAAAAAAAAAAAAAAAAGACGACACAAATAACTTAAGGCAGAAAGCTGAACAGCATAGATAATGCTCACTCTACCAAGATAAACAGTTTCAGTGTCTGTATATGGCTTGGCTTTTTTCGAATGAGTGTTGGGTATGAAAGGAAACAGGAGGCAGAGGAAAAGAAAGGACACTGCCTACAGGCACTAAGGAAACACACACAGGAGAGAAGGGAGTTGAGCCTGAGGTATGAATCTTGCTCCGTTTACTCACGTAACACTCTTATTAAGATCCCAAACACCTCTCTGAGGAGCAAACATGACTTGCATATCCTCAAAAGCGGTGTCCCACTTCAGCTTGAAGAGCTCCTCTGCACAACAGGGTGAGAAGGGGGGAATTTAGCAGGCAGAATTCAGGTAAGACAACTGCCACATGCGGATGCTCAGAAACCTCATGACAAAATCCTCCAGGGTGGAGGAATGTATCAGACAGTGAGATGCATTCCCCTGATCCCCACCCTGTTTATACCCTGCCCATCACTGAGTGCAGACCACTTATTTCCCAGAAAAACACTTACAGTAATATTTTTCACAGATCTATTCCTACAGAACTGGCATTATTTTATGCAGTAATAGATGAGCATCTCACCAGTGATTATATGTTCAATGTGCAATAAAAGTAACGAATAGAGGTCTACAAGATATCAGTCTCACCAGCATTGCATCTCTGACGTAAATCAGCAAAAGCAGTTTCAGCAGTGAATTTAATTCTGGACAATCAAGAGATATGCAATAGTACTCCTTATTCACAAATATAAGCAATGCTTTTGCCCTAAAATGTGGGACTAGTAACACAAACTACAGTAGCCAAGAATAGATTTCTTACAGTGTCTATGTATCTGCAGAGAAAAAGGGAGGAAGGAAGAGGTCAACACCTGCACAGTACTCACGTATATATCAGATCTTCTGATCTTATATATCTTCTGATCTTCTTGGACTCGAGCTCCAAGCCTCTTCAAGCAGTATGGTGGTACCACATGAAGCGATCCTTTCAGGTGTTTCCCTCTATAGGGAAAAGGGGGAAGGTTCTATGGAATGACAGGTGGAGCAGCCCTGCAAATAGCCACTGTATGGAAATCAACTTAACCATATACTGGAAAATATCCAAGACTGATTCTAGTGCTCTATATCATTGCGTGGAGGAAGTCTGGTTGTTCTACGAAACTGTGAAAAGATTTCAAACCTAAATTCAGCTCTATTCAATCTTGTACCTGGAAGTGTTATTAAGATGGGCTCTTTCCAGAGCTTCTGTCATGGAAAACCTAATCAACATACACCCAGACAAAAATCTGTGCTCCATTTTACACCAAGCTGAAGCAAAGCTGCAAGTACTAAATGATAAATCCTTTTAAAAAATGTGTTAAATATACACAAAGGAGTTTTTGTTCATAGATGATGGGAATGGTTATTCTTTGGGACCTCTAGAACTTCAAGGCTGCTGGATAAATACTTCAAAACATGAGTTTTGATGATCAGTAGTTTTCTTCTGGGAATTAAGGATATTCAGTTCTCAGCAGAATGGAGTTGCTGCCATAGCTTTTATTACTCAGGAATGGGATACTAACTCCTTTAGCATTCCCTGGTTCCACTAAATATGGTAGAATTAACCAATTTTGTCTGTTCCTACATCTAAAATGTTCTCTCAGAACCTTTTAATGCAAAACTGAAGGTCTGGCACGTTAGTCTGTGGGTAGCCCTTGTACAGTATGGCACAGTCCATATTTCCTGCACTCAAATTATGTGATCGCCAAGCACTCTGGAGCAGGGTTGAGAATTTATCTTGTAGTTAATATCAATCTTATCAACAGAGCAGGATGTCAGAGAAGCTAGTGATCGACCTGGCCAGGAAGTCCATAAATCTTTCCATGACATTCCTGTGAAATTTCCACCAACACAAACTGCACAGACAGAAAGAGTCCACGGGGTAACTGCAGTAGATATGAAATCATGCTCATTCTTCCATCCAGCACTGCAGAGACGTATCATGCTAATTCTTACACATTACTGCTTAGTTATGATCATTCTGTTTGGCTTGGCAAAATAGCTATAAAAACAACAGAGAACTATCACTGGGGAAGAGGGGGGACTTAGATCATGTTCCCATGTCATTTTTCCATGATTTCTGTTAAAACTATAATTCCTGCTAATAAATTGTTAGGACCCATAAAACTATGGTAAGAAAAATCTGCAAGATGGAGAAAGAGAACATAAAACCCTTCCAGCTAAGATGGAGCTCACATATATAAAACATGCCATTAATATTGCCATTTCTTTGCACTTCTGACCTTTCTCTGCTGAAGTAGTCATGATACCTCCCTATTGTGAAATGTATAGAAATACACATATAAAGATATATATGCATATATATAAAGAATACTCTTCAGTGAAAGAGTATTTTGGTACTGTATGAGAGAGATGTGGGGAGCATGTTATAGGTCTGAAACTGAACAAATAGCAGTGAGATAACATATCAGAATGGTATTTTCATATAGGAGAATTCCAAGGACTCATATTTCATTCTGAACGCAAAGAAAATGGAAGTTCTCTTACAGCAAAAATCTTGGGCAGCACCTATTGCCTCAAGGGGGCTGTGAATCATAGGTGATGTGAAAGCCTATGCTACACAAGAGAAAATTTCAGTAATATTTATTTTTATCATACTTATCTCAATCCAAATGCGATATTCTTTATACTATGCAAAGGAATGTGTATGGAAGGAGACTGTCCAAGAAAGAAAAAATAGTTGAAATTTTCACTAACGAGGCACGCAGAGAGTAAAAGGCCCCAGAAAGGTAAAGAAACTGCCTAGGCAAGTGAGCAGCAGAACAAATTTCTTCACAAGCAGTCCAGCATTCCCTGCATTGGATCATTCAGCCATCTACGGAAACCAGCCCCTCTATGGGTAAACTTTGTTAGCATTTCCATCCATCACTACAGTGTTCTTTGATCAAGAAAATGAAAAAGCTTTGGGGGATGGGAGAAAAGAGTAGATTTTTTGTAACAATCCTACTAGCCCTAACTGATGTATTCCAATATGAACAAGGTCTGTTTGGCTTGGTCTGAAACTCTCAATTCATGCATACAACTCTCTAAGGTTCCTAAAACTCTTGCATAAAATGTAATCCATACTCTAGCCAACTATTTTACAAACACTATTCTTAGTATGAAATGGTTAAAAATCACTAAAAATTAATATAACATCAAGAATCAAATTGTTTAGAGAATCAACTATATCTACATTTTGCTAACAGTAAACACTAATTAACAATATCTGCTGGCATTAACATACATCAAAACTGTCCCTTTTCCTCTCCTGGGCATGGCACTGGAAAATATCAGAACAGCAAAAATACTTGGAATGTTTCTTACTATTTTTTTTTTATTAATGATAAAATATTGGATGTCAACGTGCAATGCTTTGTGCATTGCATCAGACAGCTCTAACAGTAATTGTGATGAATGGGAGTGGAAGGGCCAAGGTTACAGGCATTTAAGAAGGCTCTGTGGATTGAAAATATTAGGATTGATTAAAGGTCAAATACTTTATGGATTTATCAGTGTTGTATACATTTTCTCATGACACAGAATCACTTACACTACCTACAAAATGAAATAGAAAAGAGCTGAAAATCAGATCATTTTTAAGTCTTTAACTTACATACCGGCTTAGCCACTGAGTGTAATTAACGGCACTGAAATGTTTTGATTAGTCAAGCAATAAGCCAGCCAAGCCCCCACACCCCACCCTCCAATAATTCCTTTAGCTCCTTGCATGCTCATAGGTAACAGTCATTCTCAACTAATATTCAGTGTTTACAAACATACCAGCTGGAAAAAGACGTGTTATTACAATGTTATTTAAAAGCTATTTTCATTTAAACAGATAAATTTTAGTCAATAGGCAATCTCTAACATGATAATTCATCCGTGCAATATCTTCCTTGCTTACTGGGGAAATAGTTTGAGATGGATATCTATACATTCATTATCTTTGATGCCAAATGCAGACAAGTAAGGGGCTGTCTCCATTTATTTCACAGTGCAGCTGAACTGGCCTTCCTGAAGTCTGTATGTTGATTAGGACAGCACAGAAGCAGCTCAAAACACAGCAACCTGTGAAAAAGGCCTTTAGACCTGGATCTTTCAAACATTATGCAAGATAACTGCCAGTTTTGGTAACACCAGGACTGAACCGATAACTCAAACGCCAGAACATATGTAAATAGGGAACTTTTCAGAACCTTTTTAAACAAGCAATATTAGATCAACTTCAGTGGCCCTATTTCTTGTGCTTCAGAGCCTGGTGGAGATCCCCAACAGGAGGGATCACTGCTTTTGGTAAGCTCTGCGCAATGTTGCTCTATATCAGTGGCCCATCAAGGAGCTTTTTGGTGTCTTCTCAGCACAGCACGACCTCCACGTTCAAGTCCTTGATTGGGGCAGTGCAAAGCAGTACACTACACCTTTTGAACTGTAAAAAACTGAAAACGCTGGAAGTAGGAACTTGATAGGAATCTCACTATTGTGCTTTTTAGGATAGTCTTCGCAATGTATATGTCATGCATTTGCACAGCTGGCAAATACCTAGGGCAACTGAGGAAAGAGAAAGGAAGGAGAGGGTTTTTAAGCCAAGCTTTTCTTTACATAGGTCATGATTTCCGTCTGTTCTGAAAGGCACTCACAATGCTGAGCTCCTCCCATACTACTGACAGTCATGTTCACCAAAGAAATCCTTCCCAGTTACCTGAGTTTCCCAAAAGATGGCATAAATTGCTGTGTAACTTACCTCCTAAGGCTCAGCATGGAGAAATATTCATCACCTTACTCAAAAGATCCAAGAAGAAAGGCCCCTGTGGGACAGACCACTTGTAGCTAGATTAAGCTCATCTGAGCTGAAAGCACCTTCGTTTGCACAGGATAGTTCTAGTATTAGCCTTGTGTTCTTTAATAACTGGGCAAACCTTGTTCTCAGGTACCTGAGGGGTATGAGATCCAACCCCAAAGGCTTTTCATTCATGAAAAGGATCGAAAGGGCTGTTTGAAGTGCGTGTCTGTCTCTTCTCTAGGTAAACAGCAGTGAAGAATAGCCAGTGTGTGCATTGGGGCCATTCACAGGGACCTCTACAAGGGATGGAAGACTTTTTTGCATTTGAACAACTTCATCATTTGCCAATTCCATCTCCTGCAAGAAGAAGCTGGTCTTCCTGGTTTTCTGAGAGTATGGATATGCATCTTCCAATAAATACCTGCCCCTGTAACAAGAGCTTTGGGATGCTTGCAAGAGAAACAAGAGTTAACACAATAGAACGGAGGAAACCAAGTTTAAATTTTGGTCTCTAGCATGTGCCAAATTGTTGCAATTATGATTCTATTAAATTTGTAGCAAGCTCCCAGCAGGTGGACACATGAAAACTCAGACCTGTCTCCTAAGCAAGGAAGCTTTAAAGAATAACACCCACTTAATAGTATAACATTTGATTAAAGCAGGCTTGAATAGCCTAGCTGTAAAGATTAAGCACAGACATGTGTGTCACACGTGATGCAGTGAGTAAATGATGTAATGTTGATAGACCCATAACAACAAAAAAACATTCCAATACTGCAATTTGGCAGGAAGTTTGATACCATAGAAAATACAATCACATGGATATAACTTGCATGGTGTGTGAATCAGTGTCCTGTTAAAAATAATATTTATCAGAAACTATCCAAAATATTTAATTACATTTCAAAACAACTGCTTTCCTTTTAAAATAGCAATTCTTTAAGCAGGTCTTTACTGTGCAAGCTAGCTTTCATAGTTCATTGTGGTAGGGCAATGTTTCACATGCAGTCATTTATCATATCCTTGTCATTAAAAAAAAAAAAAAAAAAGCTTTAGCAGAAAAAGAGGTCCAGCATGATTTTGCTTTTCTTTAAAAATTCAATTTAATTTATATCACAGGATCCTTGCTGCACTGAGAGTTTTCAGGGGAACTGAGTCATTCAGTGGTCCCAACATTTGCTGGGTCAGGAGTACCAAGAAAGCTGCAAATTTTAAAGAAACTGTGGTAATAAGCAACATGGTTTTACCAAAGACAGATCATTCAGACAAAGCTTGTAGCTTTGTTTATAAAGTGAACCAGTCTCACAGACAAAGGAAGATGTCTCTGTCTAGGCTTCTGTAAACATTTGATACAGGGTCAGAGAGTAATTTACTAGGAAAAATGGAAAAATAATCAGGATTAACAGGGAACTAGCTAAGAGGAATTAATATCTGAGAAGTTTTATTGGCTCCATAGGAGGCTACCCATGGAGCTGATCACAGATTAGTTTTGGGACTGAGTATGTTTGATGCTTGCAGCAGAGTCCTTAGAATAACGATGTGAAACTGTGCTGATAAAATTTGCTGATGACCATGATACTGGCAGTACAGGAGTGTCAGAATGACATCTCAAAAGACCTTGAGGTCATACAGTTAGTGGAAAGGAGATTAAGTTGCATTGTACGAGATGCAAGATCATGTATGGAAAGAGAAATAACAAGAACGTATGATGTAAGCAGCTGCCAGAAACAGGTCCTCTTTGGTTGTTCCTATGGACCTGTGCATTTAAATCAAACACAGAATGCTATTGAGCTGTCACCACAGTGTAGCCCTCAAAAAAAGCTAAACAGGATGAACCCAAGCCTTATCCAGCAAGGTATGTCCACAGTGAAACAGAAATGCAGGGGTTGCACAAGCTATTGCAGAGATCAATCAGTGTTAAATCATAATGTAAATTGTTTTTGACAACAGTGCTTAAAGAGCTTGCCAAACGAGCCATGGAGAAGGCCTTCTTGCTTCATCTACAAGAAGCGTCACATTTACATGCTCTCATCCTGATGGGGGACTTCAACTACCCAGCTGTCTGCTGGAAAAGCTACATAACACGCAGTAAGCATGGAGTGCGTTGAGGACAGCTTCCTGGTCCGGGTAGTAGACAAAGCAACCAGAGGAGAAGTGTTACTGGACCTGGTGCTCACCAATGCAGATGAACTCATTAGAGGTGAAGACTGGAGACAATCTGGGCTGCAGTGACCATGCCCTGGTTGGGTTTGTGATTTCAGGGAATACGGGCATGGCAAAGAGCAAAGACAGGACCCTGAACTTCTGAAGAGTGAACTTCCAGCTGTTTAAAGACCTAGTGGATGAGATCCCCTGGGACACTGTTCTTAGGGACAAAGGAGATGAGCAGAGCTGGCAACTCTTTAAGGATGTTTTCCTTAGACCACAAGAACTTTCCATCCCCTTGTGTATGAAAATGAACAGGGAGGGCAGACAACCAGGATGGCTGAGCAAGGACCTGCTGAGCGATCTGAGGCATGAGAAGGAAACGCCCAGGCAGTGGAAGCAGGGACACGTGGCCTGGGAAGAGCACAGGGATGTTGTCCGGATGTGCAGGGATGGGATCAGGAAAGCCAAGGCACAGATGGAACTGAGCTTGGCAAGGGATGCAAAGGATAACAAGGGATTCTCTATGTACCTTGGTGGTTTTGATGTAAAAAAGCTCAACACGAGCCAGCAGTGCCAGCTTGCAGCCCAGAAGGCCAACTGCACCCTGGGCTGCATCACCAGAGGAGTGGCCAGCAGGGCAAGGGGGGGTGACAGTCCCCTCTGCTCTGCCCTTGTGAGGCCCCATCTGGAGTGTTGCTTCCAGCCCTGAGGTCCCAGCACAAGAAGGATGCGGGGCTGTTAAAGCGGGTTCAGAGGAGGCCATGAAGATGACAGGACAGAGATGAAACTGCTTGCACTGAATGAGGTTACCTGGTCACTAAGCACAACCTGTCTATGGCTACACCAAGCTCCTCAGCTGAAAAACAAAGTGTGTCTGAGAGTTTCTCAGCTGCAGGGCTGCTTTTTTTTTTTTTTTTTTTTTTTTTTTTTTTACCACACCAAGACCATTTAAAACTTAGCTTAGATAAAAAGCCATGTACTAATACCCACAGAGTAATTAATATATTGTTAGGCTTCAAATACCCAAAGAGCAGGTGGATTTAGGGTATCTACACTAGAGAGCCAACTTCCAAACTTTAAACAAACTGTAATCCAAAATGCTTAGGGACAGCTCCGTAGCCGATATACCACTTGCCGGTTTGAGTCCACCCCTAGAAATTAAAATATTCTTTCTCAAGCTTTTTTTCTAAACGACAAGCAGGCCTAAGCTCAATTTGTTTTCACATGAAGCCAACTTGGAATATTGCTCCTAAATGCTTTCTGTGCATGGCACAGTTAAATGAGGACATCCGACTTCCCAGTTCACATGCCATTTTTGAAAATGCTCATATACACACCAGCAAATATTTAAAGGTTTGCGACAATATGAGAAATTCACACTGACAAAGCTATCCATGAAAAGAAACGTTTGTGGGTCTGTTGGCTCCTTGCTTTCAGATGAAACCTAGAAAACATTCTCATCCCCAGGGGTCTCTTAATGGCGATTATCAAAATCCATAAAATGGGCATAGTGAGAAATCCACAACATACGTCCAACACTAGAAAGGAGATATTAGCTAGCACGGAGAAACAAGGAGTTTTATTGTCTTGCACATATCATACTGTGCATGCTTAATTCATTTATTTACTTTTTCTTATAGTCTTATCCTTTTATATTATTACAGTGCTTCAGAAAATCTCAAGGTCTAGGGGGAAGTTTAATGTTTGCTGTACTGGGATCATTTGAAGCCACGCATTCAAAGAGGACAAAATCACTTTTAAGTCTGCCTGTAGGAAATCTATCTTGGCAACCAGACAACTAGAATTAGTTATTAAAGGCATGTCAAATGAATAAAGACACCTCTGTAAGGAAAACCGCAAAAGCATTTACTTTTTCTAATATGAATAGTGGGCTAATACCAAATCAGCTTTCATTTTCCACTCTCCCTTCACCTCCTAGACCAGAGGTCAGATCCAATAAAGACTAACGCAACTGAAAATCATTTTGTTTTTTTGCATCTATTACATAGCAGATGTATATTAAATAGCACTGCCTGGAAATGAAGCAAACTCACATAATCTGATGTGGCAATCTCCTTGTGGAACTGGTTCACTGCAAGGCAAAGAAGTCTGTGGTATTATTAAAGGTCAGGAGGCACACCAGAAAGTGTGTGTTTTTTTTTCCCTTCAGAAAAAAAAAAAAAAAGTAAGCTTTCTAGTTCTGTAATGAAAATTAAGATACTGAGACAACTATGTTCAGGATCAGTCTACCCTTTTTCCTTACACTGAAAAAAATCCCTTAGTCAACGAGTAAAGACAAAATAAGTATTTTCATGGCTGACAGAGTCTGGAGAAGTGGGAAATATTCCTGGTTTTACCAAAGATTTGCTACGTGATGCCTTCTAAATTCCTTAGATCAAAAGAAGGGACTTTGGGATCTTCCTCTTTATGGTGCCTACACCAGAAAGCAAGACCTCTGTGCCATGTAACTGTTACATCTGACCCTGAAACTTTACTTGAAAATGTGCAATTTATGTACATACCTGCTGTTTTAAATCTTTCTTATCAGAATACAGTCAGATTTGACCAAGATCCAAAAGCAAGTGTAATCTTTTTCTAGACTTCTTTGTTAAACGCTGGATAATGTCTAATCAGAAAGGAGCCAGAAAACCCATGAGTGAGCAAATGACTATCCCAGTCTGGTATTTGTTGAAAGAAGCATCTACAGATTGTGGTTTTAGTTTGATCCACTTAGTCAGAAATATTTATTTGGAACAAAGTACCATAAAAAATGCTCTAGCTGTAGATACGAAAATAAATAAATAAATAATAAAATAGGTGAACTGTTTTGACATCAGGTAGCAAACACAGTTACTAAATTTCTCAGAACTGAACACTATCGAAGACCTTCTTTTAGGAAAAATATACTACTTGTAAGACATGCAAAATAATTCACCTGCTTAATCAGATACAAGGGAAAAATAAAAAACATGGGAAAAGGAAATCTTGTGGATGGAAAAATACTTCTACTACTTATAGAAGATGCAGGATAGCTATCAAACTCTCATTTAGAATGCCTTGGAAAAGTTCCACCTCTTAACCAAAAAAAAAAAAAAAAAAAAGGGCAACTTTCAATTTAACAGTTGAGTAAAACATAGCCCAAAGGTGTTTCCAGCCTTTCAACAACACATCAGCTACATAAACCTTTCCATACTTGCTAGGTATTAGCCTTTTCATGACTTCCCAGAGGTTAATTTCTCAACCTTCCTCACTGAGTCTTAAAGCTCAATATCATATATGCCACCAATACCCCTTGCATTGTCCCAAGAAGGAAAATTCTCAGCCATACAACATACCAAGGTAAACACTGGAAAAAATCATCCCTGATTTCTCATAGCATGTGTTGACTTTTCTTCGCATTACACTCACAGTTTAGCTCCAAGGAATTTCTCTATCACTCAGTTCAGATACAGCTAACAGAGGGAATCCAGCTGAAATGCCTGTTGAAATTAACTCTTTGGAGCCAGACAAAACTGCCAGGTAGGATATTCTCTAAGTCTTTTCTCGTTCCTACTCATAAACAGCAAGAAAATATCATAAAGTCATCTAGTTTGACTTTGACTCTTTCTAATGTATGCATACCACACAGCACAGAATTACCTTGGGTGCCTTGGTATTGAATCTACTGCATTCTGTTTTACTAACATGTATTCCACATGTCCCCAGTGTCAACTTGAATATGTCAAGAAAGGAGAAGTCACCACTTATTTGGTATTTTGTTAACTTTGACGAACTTTTCTGCAGCAATGACCATCAGTCCTGAAGAGGTAGGATGATAACTGCCTGGCATGTACCTTCACACCTCTCTATTTCCTGACTGTTGACCACATTACCCTGATGCAAGACCTGAGCACTAGAGGCCTTTTTCAGTTGTTTTTCATCTCCTGGAATGGTACAAAGCTCCATTTCTGAATCTTATCTCTTTGTTGATATGGAGCTCACTATAACAAAGGATTTGTTACATACTGCAGCTCCCAGATTGTCAGCAAGGGTGCGATGCATTTATATGAAGACACCACTCTATGGCAATCACCACAGCATATCAAAATAGAGGCCCACTGCTCCTATGTAGGCCATCTTTGTCTTGAAGATGAGAAATAATAGCCCAATATTTCAGCAGTAAATCATATAATTATTTAGATTTAAGATAAGTTCCTTCCTAAACCTCCTGTAGGAGGCTGTTTTGTCCTGAAGCATGAAGATTTAAACCTTCTCTATCACAAATTTGAAAGTACTTTTATTCAGATGAGTCTTGAGCATTTAAAAAAATCTAGTTGATAAAGCTTTTTCCTGTTTTGTTATCTTTGTTGCATGAAAATATCACGTGGAACATAGGTATGTAAATAAATATAGTGCTTTTGGTGACTTTTTTATGGGTATCACTGCATATTTACTCACAAAACACAGAGCTGGTTCTGGATATCTCTGAAACACCTTGTTGTTATAATGAAGATCTCTTTTACTTTGAAAGCATGCTCAGAGTGTGTGGCCTGCTGGCAGTCTACAGTGCTATTCTGCTATTTCAACTTGAAAGCAGTCACCTTTCAAAAAGAGTGGCTAGTTGTACTCACAGGGAGAAAACTACTGATGCTAAGGGAGGAGATATCCCATTTAAGCAAGCCTGAAGGAAGTATGTTTACTGAATGAAAAAAAAAATCTAAATTTTCTTGTGAAAATCAGTGAAAGTAGTGCTCTGCTCTGTAATGCTGCTCTTTATACAGGGATCTCTTCAAGAAACGGCCATAGTACAAGGCTTCAAAGGAGCAGTTGCAAAATTAGTTTGATGTTAACATGCTGCTTATCACACACACATTTTTTCTGTCAAACTTGATTCACAGCCAATCAGATATACCGCAGGAAATCAGGGAAGGAAGGAGGGCTCCTAGCATCCCTCCTTCTACTTTCCATAGGGCACAGTACAAGGAACACCACTCTTTCATTTCAACAGATTACACCAAACTTCCACATTATTATAACTCCACCACTGAGCATATGCTTAATTTCCTGTGCATCCACAAAGTACCAGTGTCCAACAAGGCTAGGCAATACAGCTTGCAGTATTTTCTCACATACCAAGACAATAAGGAACCACGTAAGTTGTCCAACAGATGTCTGCTGTTGTGTTTTTAATCACAGAAGGACAAATCTAATAAACTGAGAAATTTTATTATGCGTTTTAAGTTGTTGTCTCTAGTGCTTACAATGACATTGCATATCTGCTGTAAATTGCATAGCAGTAAATTAGAAGAGAGACAAAAGGAGTAGATCCAAAAGGCCTTCCTATTCCCCTCATTAGTATTTTGTGGGCTTAGAAACAAAACAAAATAAAATTAATGTGCAAGAGGGCATACATGCCACAATGGGTTTATAAAATTAATTTCCCAGCCTTCTGAATCCCCTTTACATTCATTGATGCATCTCCCTCACAATTCAAAACAAACAAACAAAAAACGTATTACAATCTGAACTGCTGAAAATGAATACATGCTCGAATTTTAGGCTACTCGGTTCTAGTTTGTTTGTTAAAATAAAAGCAAATATTTCAGAAGGAGGAATATGTGCTTGAAACAATTTGCTCACAGCATTACTGATGGAACACGACATCTCAGAGAAGGCAGTATGTGAAGAAGTGGGGTTTAGTCACAAGTATAGAACTGTATTCTACATCATAACCTGCCAGACACATGAGCAAATAGGTAGAAAAGTAAATCATCAGGGAAAGATAGTGCAGCGTCATGCATTATCAGAGCAGTAAAATAGAAGGTGTGCTTAATATTTCTTCTATAATGAAAGGGGGATTTTTTTTTAATTATTTTTTTACCCAGGTTTAATAAAGAGGTCTTTGTAGTTTTAGAACTGCAGAATGATTTCTATTATTCTGATCTCCATTTTCTTCTCATTTTCACTTAAAACATGAACATTTTCTACACAAAAATATCTGAGTTTTTCTAAATGTGTGCATGGTCATGCTCCATACCTATCACCTCTTGCCACTGCCATTGGAAACGACAATGCCTAAGACAAGCTCACACTGCCAATTTGCAAGCTGGCAAAAAAGCTGGTAATGGTAACATGAAGCTAGCATTAACATTAATGTGATATTGAGGGTTTTATACGCAGAGCAGTTTTTCTCACATTTTTTAATCACAAGTTATGACTGCGAGAGAGTGTGGCTATTACCAAATAGATTCTTTCTGTTAAACTTCCTTTTAATATATTTGAGGCTCTGCACAACCCCTAAGCATTAAAATAAAATAAAATAAAATAAAATAAAATAAAATAAAATAAAATAAAATAAAATAAAATAAAATAAAATGGTAGAGAGATCAGTGCCACTGACCACAGCAGTCCCACAGAAGCATACTTTCCACAGATCTGAAGAACTAGTGATAAACAGTTTTGTCTTTGGGTCATACATACTATAGTTCAGGAATTATGATTCCAGTTCAGCACACATTTAACAAAAACTGGGTTGTGTGAACAGCATAGAATAGCACAGAATAGCATAGAATAGCATAGAACTTTGTGACTATCACAAACTGCAAACTTCACAGGCAATCACAATATTGCAGAATCCCAGACAAAGGCTATGATTTCCAGTGCACACTATAGTCTCTTTTATATTTTTGCATTTGTGTGATTTATTCCTATTCCTAACTGAATATTTCACTTCAGCTCTGGATCGACTGTATATTTCTAATTTTTCATAATAAATGATACAGTATGATCACTCTGCATTTCAGCTCAGTGCTTTCCTGGTGGTAGTGCACTAACACTGGCATTGCTTGATACTGCAGGGAGAGCAGAGGGAAGACAACTGCTTCAATTCAAACCATGTGAAAGCCTATAGCTGCACGAGTGCCTTGTTCTGCTCGACAGTCCAATTTTGGAAGACTGTTTGAAGAAGTAATGCAATCCATTTGCTCTGTTTCTCAATAATTAGGGCTGACAGCCCTGCACTACAACTGCTGTACACAACATTAGTGCTGAAGCTTTACTCACAGTAACGTACGGTGGGGGAGGTGGCAGTGAACCTTATTTTTAAGTAGCTTGATGCTCTCAAGTTCATTGTTCCTTCTCCCTTGTATGTGTTCCTTCCTCGGGAAAACGTTAGCAGCCTGCCAAACCAGCAACAGAACAGGAACATTATGAGCAGAGACCAATGCTGCTGGCAAAGCAGCAACAGCCACATGTGATAGCTGAGAACCCCCAGAGCTGTTTTAGCAGGTGAATTGGAGGGATGACAGCCATGCTTCAGCATGTAGATTACAATGCATTGCCTGTTTACTTGCTTATATTTTTCTTTCCCATTCTCAGCTTCTCCCACTGTGAAAACAAGGAAACATTTAAACTTGTAGCAGGAACTCTAAACAGAGTTACAAGAAGGTAAGGACCTGCACCTTAAGATACGTATAGGCACACTGTCCATCTCTTGGGCAGATCCTGAGTCTTTTGCAGGCATAGACAGGCAAAAGGCTAGAAGCTCATAGTGCCCAGGCCACCAGCTAAGACCAGACCCAGTACTGCTGTACAGCAGTGTAAGAGCAGACCAAAGGGACCCAGCACAGCTTATGTGTATACCTCCTCAAGCTGCCAGTAAAAAACATAAAAGAAAATGAAATGTCTCCCTCTCCAGTGGTAACAGAATTTGGTGCTGGAACTGTTAGCCTGGAGAAAAGGAGGCTCAGGGGAGATCTTAACAGTGCCTATAAATACCTGAAGGGCAGGTGCAAAGAGGACAGAGCCAGGCTCTTCTCAGTGGTGCCCAGCACCAGCACCAGGACCAGAGGCCACAGGCACAAAGCGGAGCCCAGGAGGTGTCCTCTGAGCACCGGGCAGCCCTTCTGTGCTGTGCGGTGATGGGAGCACTGGCACAGGCTGCCCAGAGGCTGTGGAGCCTCCTCCTTGGACATGTTCAACATCCAACTGGACACGGCCCTGGGCAGCCTGCTCTGGGTGTCCCTGCGTCAGCCTCCAGAGGTCCCTGCCAGCCTCAACTACTCTGTGGTTCTGTGAACAGAATTTGATAGAAACACCCCTCAAACCTGTGTGTAAATCCCATTCCTAAAGCCATCCAAACCACACAGAAACTATGCGTAAGAATGTACAAAATCTATCAACTAGACAGGTCTCAGTTTGATGCTAGTTTGCCCAGTGGTTGCCTAACTAAATCAAAAGTAAGACAAACCAACTTACTACATTCCAAAAGAAGTTCTGTTTCTAAGAGTGCACATAAGGAAAGGTGGAAACAATTCCCTATTCAGGTCCCTAATGCTTAATTCAAGTGCCCAATTCACTAATGATGTTGCAGACAGACATAAATTATCTCTCTTTACTCTTGAGTGAATGGAGAGACACAGAGGTTATTCACACTGAGGCTTTGCCTTCGTCACAGAGCAAAGGTTTGTATTTTACTATGGGGTTTACTCATCATCTCAGTGATGTTTTCCTGCTGGAAAAAAAATCACAAGAAGGAGGCACCATACAGCTCGTACCTATCTGGCAATAAAAGTTAGCATTGTGTGTCTCCACTGGGATTCAATGCGAACAATGAAATGCAGTGGCTAGTAATTATTTGTGGGATATGTATTTTAAATGGTGAAGAGAAGATTTACTTCCTGATGTAGGCTGGCTGGATAATAAGATAGCAAAAGCTGCTGTGAAAGTAACCTGAGAATAAACACGCTTTCGGCCAAGCCCTGGCCATGATATCCTTATATATTAGCATCATCAGTTTAGAGACTTCATTGCCCTCCTGACTTTCTCAGAAGGAGAGGATATGTGGCTAACCACTTCTCCTGTGTTGTGTACTATTTGTAAAGCATGTCCAGAATTATACTCACTGGTTCCTGATCAGTCATTCTGGCGTAAGACCCAGGTATCTTCTGGTTACTACCACTTCTGTCATCATTCTCACCTTAGCTGGTTATACTGATGAAGGCATTGGTTTCAATCTCAATACCACTGTAACTCATACTAGAAGAGCCTCACTACTTTCAGAGTTACTCCTATCTGACACTAGTGTAAGAGGAGAGACTTGTTTGTATCTATAACTTAAAATGTCTCTGCTTGGGAAACATCAGATCTGAAATCTGATCTGAAAGATAAAACAAATTTTTTAAATGCAGACTAGTCCCTTGAAAAGATTTGCACACACTTGCCACACTACCACTTTGATGGAGCAGTTCAGACATTGAAACAGTAATGTTTTTTGACCTTTTAATCAATTCCATTTTGCAAGTACTCCATCTGAGAACCACAAAGGCTATTTACGGGACCCATTCTCTGGAGCTGATGGAAACTTTCTGTCAAATAAGCATCTGCAGAGACAGATAAAACACATAACGACAGGTTACGTTTGTGGAGAATCTGAATGCATTGAAAAAATAAACCTGGACCTGAAAGCAGATGAGTTAGAACAAAAGGACCCAGGAAATATGTAAGGCAGCAGTTAGAGCTGTATTAAATAGAGCTATTATATAGAACTATAAAAATATTGAGGAATTTAATCAAACCAGACAGTCTAATCAATGAAAAGCATGCCACATGCTTTCTGAATAATTGCATTTCCCTCCCCCCACTTAAGGTAATTGCATTCCTACAAAGCTCAGAAGTCTAGGGCTACCATCATTTTCGTATTTGTCACATGGGACTTCATCCTCATTCTCCTGAAGTCAGCAGCAGCCATCAGTGATTTCAGTGGAATCAGGAAGGACAGTGATGATGGATGAGCAAGTGACAAGTGGATTTCCAGCACAAACAGCTCCATCATCTTATCTTATTGCTTTTCCCTAGAAGAAAGAGTTACCCACTTGGTGACATAGACGACCTGAGTATGTCTTCATGGTAATGTGTACTTGGACACTATGCAAGTAGGTGTCTTGTGCACCACTCTCCTTCTCAATCTGGTGCAACTATGTCATTTACTCAAAAGTGGTGAGGAGACAAGAATTAGGTACATATACATCTTAAAGCCAAGTTGGACAGAAACATGGAAATAAATTCATTCATTAAACAACTACACCAATGATAGTTATTTACCAGTTCTGTATCTATGGTGCTTTAATCCAGTGAGATGGGTGAAATGCTTTAGCGATGCTTCTGATCTCACATCTGAACCAGTATCTAGAGGTGTGATGTTAAATCAAGCTATTGGGCATAATCTAAACAAAACCAAGGAAAAATAAACAATTTTTATTTGTGTGTATACCTACACTTCCCAACACTACAACCCTTAGCAGAAGAGGTTAGGTAAACACATCTTACACACCTATGTTTTCCCATGTGCCAGTAAATTATGCTAGTCATACCACATGAGGAAGAGCTAGACCAGTACAAGAGCACTACTTTTGTGCATCCTTTAGGATTTTAGGTCCAGTGTTTAGAAAGAGTGTTAATTGTTATAAACTCCTGCATGGACACACGGCTGAGTACCTTGGGCTAGCCCTACTGTAGAACAGCATCAAACTCTCCACGCCTTTGATCAAATATTCCAACGGACAATCCAGCACTAATAACGGGGACACTGGAATTACCATATTTTCCTGGCTGGCAGGCTAATGCCATTTTCCTGATTGGAGATTACAGAGATTTAATTAAAGCTACCATGTTTTAATAATGAACTCATTTAATACAAAAGCTGCTTTGGAAAAGGACAGTCAGTGTAAATGCCAGTCTGTGTCTGGGACCTTCATTAAGTTCTTTTGTAGCTAAAACAACAATTAAGCCTTTGTTAGTAATGTCCCTGCAACAGAACAGTGGCAGTGAAGCTGTAGGAGTTAACTCTTTCATTCTAAATCGTATTATTGATTCCCAATTCAATGTTTTTTTCAGCTATAGTAAAATAACCTCCAGTGGACTTTACACCTCTACCTGACAACTCTTAGCCAAGATTTGAGTAAACGTGAGTTCCAAACTGTTTGAAAGAGTAATTAAAATAGAGGCAAAATTGGAGTGGGCTACTTTCATTAAAAAGAAAAATGCCTCTCTTATAGACAGTATTATGTCCTATAATCAAGGTACTAATAGGTAATCAGAAATTAGTTTGTAAATAAAGACTATTTCCCCTTTTATTCGCAAATAACAAATGCAATGTCATTTGTATATACATATGCAGAAAGTAAGGATGCTTCAAGAATTTATATTTAGAACTACCTGTAGTCTGGCATATGTACAAAATAGACTCCAATGTTTAGAAACTCCTTAATGAATGCCATATCTCCTACAGGCTTTCTAAAGCCTGCTCCTGTTTTAGAACAAAGAACATTGTGCAGTGCCACTCAGTAACATCCAAACAGCTTCAATCTCAGCTTTCTCTCATCTATCAGCTGTTTTTCCTTCACTGTTTCTCCACCTATTAATTTCTCTTCTACTTGTTCCCCATTTGTCTTTTCTTTTTCCACCAGAAATGGGGAAGATGAATTTTACTTTAAATCAGAAAGCTGCTCCTCTCTGCTCTTTATTTTGTTCCATTGTGCCACTCACATCCTGATAGTCTGACGATATACTTATTCCCATATACTTCCCTCATCTGGGTTTGTTTCCAGTAAGCCTCCCAAAAGCACTGTAATATTTACTAGCTTACATTTTGGCATACATGAAATGTATAATTGTATTTATATTCATGCCTTTTGTATATATACATCTACAGACCTTGAAAATGTTACAAGTGTTTTTCCTAAGCTTTTTCACAATTTGACCTTATTGGTGTTACCTGCTTTCAATCCCTGCATGGCTCTTTTTTCATCCATACCATTATAAAAACAACACAGAAACTTAAAAACAAACAGATGCAAAAACCCACCAACCAAAAGAATCCTCTATTTAGATTAAATAAATGGCTTGAAATACATCTATTTTGAAATATGTCTCAACTGAATTTTATTATCATGCCCCCTATCAGCAGTGGTATCACTTGCTTTGGAAAGCAGGTTGGTGATTTAGTCTCTGTGGTATTTATAGATATTAATACTATTATCAGCTCTTTTATATAAACAGCTGTTTGTTGTTGTTTTTTTTGTTTGTTGTTTTTTTTTTTTTTTAACAAAGTAGTCTCAAGCACAGCCATATACATAGGATTTACACGAGGAATGTTCTAAGAGAGAAATGCGACATCAAAATAATGTCAACTGTTTCAAAAAAGCCCCCATATTAAGTTAAAGCTGAGGTTCCATTTTAATTATTGTCTGTTCAGAGGCACTCTTCCATAGATTTCAGAATAGCTCCTGATCACAGGTAGTAAATGTACAGTGTTAAATAGCTAGAAACACCTAGAAGAACTGCATTTAAAATACATAAAAGTCAATGTGAGTGGATTCTATAATGTACATTTTAAAAGGCACATATTTTACAGCAGCTTTTAAAGTTCCCTCAATCCAAAGAGAATTTAGAGACTTGATTCCCTCCAAAACACAATAGAAGAAAGACCAATTTAAAGCACAAACTTAAAACCAGGCCCTTAAGTCATCACAGAGGTTACTGACCCCCCTCTGAGGACCCTTCTCGCTGGAAGAGCAAGCACCTGAACCGGGACAGTTGGTTAGGTAAGTCTTTTAAAAATGTGGCCAGAACATAAAATAAAACTTCTGATGCATCCTTTAAAAAAACAGTACTGCCTATATACAACCAGTGCTGCCAAACTGTATAATAGATAAACGCAGAACAGAAGAATACACCCATTTGGAAAATACAGCAAAACGGTATTAAATTGTGTAAAGCAATTAGAACCGAACCTTTTCATTCTTTTCAGATTACTGAACCATGTACGGCTATTCAATTTTTTTCAATTACAACATTGTGCAGAGCTATATATTTCAAAGTGCTTCTCTAGGAACTAATATATAGTTCAACCAGGGTGGTATCCACAGTGTCACCACCAAGGGCAAATGGATAAAGTTACCAGAGGGAATTATTCTTTTGTGGCAGGTTGATTTAGTCTTTTTTAAATGACAGCAGCTGAACAATCAACTCTTATTTTTTTCTGTTACTAACAGGGAGATGTTAGGTGGGTCAGCCTAGTAATAAAGTTTTTCTGTGAGAAGAAACTGCCAGTCTTGATAACAAAATTACAGCATTGGTAATAGTAGATAGAAGTCCTTGGAATTGCTCAAATCAGTCATTGGAAATAATCTATCTGCTGTGTTTAGGGACAGTGTTTTAGTCAGCAAAAACAATTCTTTTACAGTTAATCAACTCTAGTATTACTTTTAAATTCAGGGTGAGATTTGAGAACAGAAAAAGGGGCTTTGAACACCAAGGGATGTGTAGCTAATGTGTGTAGCATTAAAAATTAGTCCTAATAGCTAGAGATTTGAGAGAAATAACTTGTTTCTGTTTACATATTTGATAAGTAGCCATAACGTTGTATACTTCATGTGCAATATGGTGTCCTGCCCCTGGGACAGCAAATATCAATAGGTAAAATATATAAAAAAAAAAATAAACTCTCAGTAGGATACTCACAAAGAGATCATCAAGATGATGGCTGCCAATTTGTCAGCAGCTTGGAGCACCTGTCACCTTAACTCTAGTTGAACTCACTCTAACCTGAAAAGCAACAGTCCCAAAGCCTGAGGTAACTCCAAGGAGGATTTCGGTTCCTTCATGCACTGGGCCGACTCCCATCGAGCATGACAGGGAGGCGATGTGGGGGGACATTTCTGCAAGGCCAGCAGAAGTTCAGCAGTAAAACCAAGCTCTTCTCTGCAGCTGAACTCAGCAGGGCTTCTGCCTCAGCCCCTGCTCCAGCAGCTCTCCT
Organism: Anser cygnoides; assembly: GCF_040182565.1. Taxonomy (NCBI): domain Eukaryota; kingdom Metazoa; phylum Chordata; class Aves; order Anseriformes; family Anatidae; genus Anser; species Anser cygnoides. Next base: position 26,225,534 of record NC_089875.1, on the reverse strand, counting down.
GAGCTTTATCTGATGTCCTGTAAGTTTGGTCCAACTGGCCTCTGGAGTGGCTGCTCCTGCAGACCTGTACACACAGGCGAGACACTGCCAGTGCAAATACAAGGCATCCTCCTACTGGCTCCCAAAACCTTCTCCTTCCTCCCACGGACCCAGCAAGCTGGCTCACAGGGAGGCCTAAGAGACCCAGCTCAGCTCTCGGAAGCAGTCCTAAGCAAGGCTGAATCTCAGAAACTCCTCACCCCATGCTAAAGAGCTATGCCCAGACTATACTCCATTTCCATAGCCAGTGGAGCCCAAGTTCTTCTCCAAACAATACAGTCCAGCTGCTTGGTCTACAAGCTCTGAGCCGTGCACCTACCAGGCCTTTCATGAACCCTACCTCCACAGCAAAGGAAGTCATCCTAGAGACAAACCCATTCCCTGGATCACTTCATACCCTGCTGGGAGCTTTCCTCTTACCCAGAAGAGGTGTTCAAACACTTGAGTAGCTTGAGCTGCCTGTTTTTCCATTAAGTTCATGCTCTTGACATGGGGCACATGGTTTTGGCCTAGTAAAAGATGCTTTTTCCCCAAGTACAATTACAAATTTTATACTCAACAACTTTTTTACCCATATATGCTGAGAAACCCTTAGCTGTAAAACTTCCATTTCACGTGTTGCCTATGGCCTTTTCTGAAGCACCACTGTGTTGACAACATTACCATAGTGACTACATCTAAACTACTGCCTCGCTGATAAACGTAACTGAGTTAAACACAGAGCACTATTTCTACATCTGTATTCTGCTTTGTGTAGAAGTTTTGCATCTACTTCTGGCTTAGGGACTCCTGTGTCATGTTTTACGCAGCTACGTAGCTTGGCTGAATTGAAGCTCTTGCCCCTGTATTCAGGACTTGCGAGAGTTATACCAACACCCCCCCCCCCGGCCCTTGTCTGAGTCAGCCAACAGCTAGCAAATTGTTTCCAGATTAATTTACCTGCTGTGATAGTGTTCAGTGCTCCCCTGAGGAATTCCTCTTGTTTAGGGGCACTTTTATAACCCACCTTCACACCGTGCACTCCTCGTGAACACGTCCAAACTCTCTCTGTGTGGTGGTAGCTCCTCCAGTTCCTACATCTCCTTCCAAATGCTGGGCATTGTCATTACTCAAGACTGCAGCAAAACAAATAACGGGCTTTTGTGTATTCAAGCTTCAGGTTTCACCTGTCTTTTGATCATCTACCTTTTCATTGTAAGGTTTTAGATTTAACAACATATCAGCATAGGTATCTTTTTTTCTGCTCCATAAATGTTATTCTGCCCAGCAAATTGTGAATGCTTCCCTAGGACTGCTTTCAAGACTTCTGTTTCTCTATGAGCTTTTTCTCCTCAGTATCAATATGGATGTCATCTGCAATTGCTCAGGACAAAAGAGATATTGTTAGAGGTCTGTTTCATGTCAGAAAGGACTTTCTACCTGATTGCAAAACAAGTTTACCCATAACACAACAGGTTGTGCCAAAGGACACTACTCCCCATAACCAGCACAGTGGCTAGCACGTTCACAGGGAGCAGGCTTCATGCATCAGTGCTTCTCAGCCCCAGCTAGCGATGTCCTAACCACTACAGTGACTAAGAGGCTGAGGTCCTTTCCCTTTCTTGCCTTTTGACAGAGGATAAACATACCCTGACCTCATAAGACTGAACCCTACATGTGAGACTATCCCAATGTTGTGCAATCCTGTCCAGGATTAGTCAGAGCCCAGAGAGAGGGAATTATGAAGACTTTCAGTTAAGGAGTGCTGCTTTCCATTCACATACTTTTGGACCGTGTGCACAGAATCTGGTCAGTTCTGACTGACTTTTTTATTATTTCTTTCCTTCTCTCCCTCCCTCTCTCCCTCTCTCTTTCTTTTAACAAAACCTCAGGTTTGGGCTTGAAAATACACTGAGATTTCAGTGAATCACTTGGGAACTCCCAGCTCTGCAAAGCACTTGAAGGATTACATCAGTCTGGAGAGAGTAGAAATATAAAGTGTTACAGAAAGATATTGTGAAAGACAGTTATGCTTAAACTGCTTAAAACAGAGACCTACGGGAAACCTGTAATACTTACATCCATTTTAACAGCCTGGCCTTACTAGGTGGAATTCATTGAGAGAGGCTTAAGAGGTGTGATGGAGAAATCCAGGCTCAGTTATAAAAAAAAAGGCTCAGGCAGTAGAGGCTGAACAGACGTGGCCCACTGTGGTGATTCTCCATCACCTGGCTGCTGAGCTGTGAAGCAGGAGTGGCATCGTTCCTATTTAGTGGCTGTAAATATACTGGCAAAAGTGAAAGAAAATCAAAGCCAAGGGTGAAAGGGTGGGATCAAAATAATATGAGAAAGATTGAATAGCAGAGATTTTATTGCTTGCTAATGGATTTAACAAACCCAAATATGTGACACACTAGAGCATCCCTGTTGCCTAATTGTAAAACCATATATTTTCCAAAAGCTAGGGAAAGCCGTCATAGATATAGCACTATTGTAGTCTTCCCTTGTAAAGCAATTAAATTGCACCATGAAGAAACGTTAACACTGGAAAACTAAATTTATATAGAGAACTGGGTGTCAACCTGGGGGTTGAATTTACTGCAGGCTCCTAAAGAGAAGATCTTTGAAACCAAACCCAAACTTTATTTAAGCATTTCTGTCTTGTTAAAGTATTTTACAAGGTGTTACCATATCCAACTGAATTTCACACACAAATGATGTCATTTGCAGCCACACTTCAGGAAAAACAAGAAATTGTTTAAGAGGAGTTTTATGATAAGCCACATATCAGAATTAAAGATAATGATAATACACTGTAATTACTGCATGCTTTTCTAAAATCTGCAAGTGTCAGTAAACACTGAACAAGATGCTATAACACAGGGAAGATACCACAAGGGAAGCTCAGGAGTAGTTTTTCAATGCATTAACTGCTCTAATAACACTTAGCACTGCCCATTGCCATGGCAGATTTTCCCTTGAGCAGAAATGTGGATTGGAAGCATGTGATGCAGCAGTTACAGAAGAAGACCTGACAGGCTGTGTACTGTCACCCTTGGCCAGACACACTTACCCTCTCCCACATAGCTGTGTCCATAGCTACCTTCTGCCATCAGTCTGGAGCCATGAGCCTGAGTGACGGGGCAGATCCCCGTGGGAGGCATTTGCTTGTGCTACCTGCAGCCACCATGCGTGGTGATAATCTGGGAAACTAACCCACGGCATCTCCAACCCAGCCCATTTCCTGTTATCTTGTTCCTGTTGTTTTGCTGTGTGGCTGAATTTTTCAGAGGTTTCTGCTTCCAGGCTCTGGTGATGGAGGAGTCCAGTGCTGGAGACTGATACAGCGTCTGGGTCATGGGGGCCATAGACAAATGGCTGCTTTACCAGCTGAAAACACCGTAGAAATGAGAAATGTAATTACGGATGAGTTCTAACTAGAAAATAAAGGTATAAAATACTCTCCTGCTAGTCTAGGTGTCAGCAGGTCTGTTTTTCTTTTGATCTGAAGCAGATTTGCAGGTGCCAGGAACGGTTCAGAGTCATTTTTTCTCTCAGATCCTGGTATTGTTCTTCCATTTTTCTCAGTCCGACTGTATCCCTGTAGACATTGGGCATCTTCAAATTGGACCACACTCAACTGCTTGCTTTAATTGGTTTCTAGCCGTCTTTTCACAATTTATCATCTCTCGAGTTTCCACCGCTGTAGTTGTTACATATTCTGATTTCATACTTTGTTCTCCCTCTGACATATTTGTCTTAAGAAGTTTTTTCTTTACATCGGACACTTCTTGAAGAACTCGTAGTTTTACTGCATATCTATTTCATTTAAAGCTGTAGTTTCAAGTCCATGGAGTAATGCTGCTGATATCACTGACTTGATAAATTTCTCTTTTGATGACAACACATTTTTTCCACAGCCAGTGCTGTTGACTTTTTCTAGCACTATACATATAGCGTATCATTTTTATCTGATGTCCACCCTCTCAACAGAAACACCAGCGAAAGTACCTTTCTACATTTCATTTTTTTTCCACAATTTCATTGCTGCTTCATTTCAGCAGTTTGGCCACTGCTTTTCTCCCACAATGAAGCCACTTTATGGCACCTATTACTTACTGCAAGTCTAGACCAGCTATACCAAATTTCTAATGCATCTGAAGGACATTATCAGTAACGTGAACATCCATACTGTAAACCTAGCCACATGACCAAGAAACTCAGCCCTTAGTGGGGCAAATGCCATACTTTACAACACAGTAGTCACCATGAATACATGATGACTTTTCAGACATTTGCTAGACTAAAATTTCACTCTAAATGATAGAGAACACTTCCCTTTCTATTGAGAACCTTACATTGTCAAAAAGTCACTCATTGTCCTCACAGCGTTTCTTCCTTTGGAAGAGAGCAAAAGCTGCAATGAGAATTAGAGCTGGGGTATGTGGAAATGGCATCAGTAATCTGACATAGTCAATAATGAGTAGAAACAAAACAACTAAGTTTAGAAAATTAACAATTATCTCATCATGTTGTTTCATTGTTTTGTTCTGCCACCACCTTCTTCCCTTACATAGCAGAGCTTCTTTTTCAGAACTTTACATACAGCTGTGGTGTTGCCTGTGAATGTGACTTTTTGGAGCAGTCTCAGGAAGGAGAGGCTAATGTGCACACACCTTAATGTTGTTCTATACCATCCCAGATCATGAGATTATCTGATAATATTGTATTCCTAGATTCTTTTTTTTATTTTTCAAATTATTCAAGACCACATTTTTTTTCAAAAATAGGTTGACAGCATGGCATTTATCTGATGTATTCTGGTCTTCTGAAGTTCAGTAATATGAACACATTCATCTCAATGAGATCTACTGCTGCAAGGTCTCATTCAGCATTACCCCAGTAAAGGACAGGAAAAGATGCAGCAGACCAGGTCAAGTCAAGCCTTCAAAGCATGGGGAAGAATAGCTGTATGCCTTCCAACAAATTCCCTGCGTGCAAAGAAAAAGAGATCACCGATGCTTCCTGAGAGAAAAGCCTTCCTCCTATTGCAGTTACAAGAGTGTGTGAGGGAAGGAATAAGGGGGGGGGGGGGGGGGCAGGAGGATCACACAGGATCTACATGCTAGAATGTGCTTCAGGCTCCAAACAGACATAATCTGTCCCTTGATTCCAGTCTCTCAATTCATACCTGTAACTTCCATCAACAAAAATCCTGAAATATTTGCAGTAAGCACTTTTGCACATTTGGCTATTAAAATCAGCGACAAAAAAGAAAACCAAAGTCCAAGTTGCACCAGATGCTTCCTCACCATGCGGTGGGCATTCCTGAAAGGGAGCATCAACTTGCTGCACATTGATTTATAGAACTGTTTTCACTAACACCATGCTTCCACAATGCTGAATAAATTTTCTGGATGATCTAAATCAAATAGACTTCCCAAACTATGCTGTTGCATGCATGGTGCAGAAGAAAACAAACATCTATATCTTCACTGTTTTCCTACAGCAAAACCAAAAATGAAGTAATTAGATTAATTAATAAATGCAACAAGACATTTAATTCTCAGTAATTTTATTTTCTACAGCAAGAGTTCTTGCAAATCATCATGTAAGATACATCTACTCAATTACTATCAACTTGTCTATGGAAAAGGCTTATTTATAGACACATGACAACTAGCACACAGGCGAATGCCAACAGAAGAGGGTTATCTTGGTTTGTTTGGCAGGGTTGGATGTTCTTTTTGTAATGGTGGCTTTTTAAAAATAATAAAACAGAGCTTTCCTGGCAATTCATATGCCTATAATTCATAAAACCTGTAGTCTGGTAGTCTTAAATGGCTATCCAGGGGTTGAAATAAAAGGAAAATGATCCCTGTGCCACTGAAACAACACAAATTTGTGGTCTGTGCTACAGCTTTATTGGTTGGAAACACTCCCAAAGCTAGAAGAACATGAATTACATTTCATTTTGCTAAGTAGACTTAATATCCAAGATGTGCCTAAAATAATTAGCTAAATTTAAAGTTATTTATGGCAACAAATTCAAAGTTGTTTGAACTTAGGTTAAACATTAGTCTGTGATGCTGTATATGCCAAACAAACCACAATTGTGAAATATTTCACTGTTTTTATTTTTATTTTTTTTTTAAACTTACCACAACACATCAGCTTCTCTGGAAACTGCAACACTGAGTGTGATGTTATGCTTCTCAAATTGAGGAAGTGCTCAGATTGACTGATGATCATTTTAATATGGACCTTTAATCTAGTTAAACCACAGAGCTCAGCCAGAGCAGATGTTCAGTGGGTTTCTGAACTGACAGCCCTATCTCCTTCAGCAAAAACATATATACTTTTACTCCACTCCCAGAATCTCCAAATACAGCATTTTAGGACACACCAACCCAAGCTGCAGCTAAGACACGGCTGCACTCCTAAAAGCAATTAGATACAGTTTTCCTCATCTGGGCTTTCAAAATTCCCAACTCAGGCATTTTGTTATAAACAAGCATCTGGTCGTGTCTCAGTAACAAAGAAAGATAAAGTGTTTTTGACAGATCTTTGCCCTCTGGTCAAACTTTGCTTTTCACTAGTGTCTTTCATTTACTCCTTTTTGAAGACTATTTGCACAGGCCTCTAACAGGATGTCAATAAACAGATTCACCGATATGGAGAAAAGTGATCCAATACTTTGAATATAGCTTTTAGAGCAAAGAAGGAAAATTGGGAGCCTGTAACAAACAAACAAAAAAAAATCAAGTACAACAGATCAAAGCTGATAAGCTTCCATCCCTCCACTCTCAGTCGTGTTCTCTCACCACAAGCATCAGAGGTTTCTTTCCTTGTTAATGATGGAAAAAAGCAGCTGGCATTTTAAACTTCACCCTTTACTACATCACATGAATCAAGAAATGTAAGATTATGCTAAGCCTCTCATTTACTAAAGAGCATTCACCAATACAGCAATGTTGTAATGGTAACATTTTACTGACTCTCCCTCTTTAGCATGTAGGCTAGACAGGACAAATGTAAGTTGGGTACCCTTGAAAAGATGGGTGACATCGAGCATATACCAGTTTCTTTAACAGTGTGGCAAAGCACATGAAAATAACACGTTGAATCTAATTGGATATTAATTAAGGATGCTATCCTTAAATAGCTCCTGAAAAGCACCTTACAATCCTAGTTCCTTCTGACACTAAGAGGAACTGAAGGAATTCATAAATCTGCATCTTCCAGAAAACATCACTGGGAAAAGTTTTATTTACAGTGAAGTTGTTGGAGGTTGCAAAGAGCTTCTTGAATAGACTGGGAGAGGTCCCTGACATACAAAGTGTGTTGGGAGGCAATACTCATACTGTGCTATGGTCTCCTTCAGGCATTCTGTAGGCAGAGTGGGAGTGGGGAGAAGCCTATTTGAGGTTAATTTTTAATTTTCCTGTCAGAGCTTTCATCACATACCAAAAATATCCACCTGGCTCTTGGAAGTGTTTGGGAAAAGGAGAGAGAAGAGAAGGGAAGGGAAAGGGGGAGAGGAGGAGAGGGGAGGGGAGGTTGGCACAGACATTCTGGCATCATTTGTAGACAGAGCTCAGCTGGAGAAAATGGATTATGTCTTATTCAGCCTACAAAAAAAAAGACTACACACACAAATTTCTCTGCTGAAACTGCCTCACTGGCTGCTTTCTTAAATCTGTCTACAGATGAAGCCAGAAGAAGCAGTCTTTTTGTGCAAAATCATACTCTTCATATCCCCCGTGTTTGAGCTGCACCACCACATTTTGTTTTCTCTTTAAGAAACAAAGCAAATACTTTGCAGCAGAAGATAGGCTAATGGTAGTAATCAATCCAATCTGTGATATGCAATTCTTGGAAGGTAAATATATTCTTCTTAAAACAACAAATGAATGATTTTCTTTGCATACCTTTTTCCCAAGAGAAGGGATAACAAAACTCTTGCATTGGCATGATGCTGAGATTTCTCTCCTGGGCTCTGTAAACAATACATTATAAGAGGTTATCCACATGTACTGCAAATTCAGCCTGTTTTTATGACTAGGCTACTACCAGAACATGAATGATAAGCCAGTTTCTTCCATGTATTCCTGACATTTCTCTTTAGAAAAATCAAATTTCACTAACAATGAAAACTGATATTTTAACCAGAGGTGATTTAGCCTTTGGGGCTCAGTGAGCAACATCCAACTATCTGTAATATTACACTGCTCTGCGGGTTGATGGCTCATATTTGAGCTCCAAGTGACTGAAAATAAAACAGCCTCCAATGGCTCCCTAGTCATAAACAGGAAGAAAGAGGGGGAAAAAAAAAAAAAGGAAAAAAAAAAAAGAACTATCTACATGGGCTGAGGACTGCTATTTCCCAATAGAGTAATGTTCAGCCAGGATTTGGAGGTTTAGCTAGTCCTGCACAGATGTCCACTCACACAGCTAATTAACTTAAAAGCTCATACAGTAGCAAAGCAATTTAATTCCACGTCTTGAAGTTATTATTCTCACTGAGCTAGACCAAGAGACCATAGACGTTAACTCCACTACCGGGATGGCTGCTTTCTGCCAAGTTGTGACATTTGTCTTTTGCACGTAGCACAGCACAGCATATAGACAGCTGACCAGGCTCCAAACAAGCTAACCCATGGGGAACAAAAGCAGTTTAGCTACAGCAGTGTGAAAACCTGCATATGCTAATACACCCTCATGTTCTGCCCAAGACCTAACCGAGTACTACGACGGCTGAATGTGGTACATTAGGAGGTGCATTTAAAGGCAGTTCTGGTATATCCAGATTATCCTGCAGTGTGCAACATCCTATATCACCTTACAACCTTCTGACATTACACTGATGGGCACCAGCTGAGAGCCACAAGTCTTGCTTCCAAAGAAGTCAAAAGGAATTTCTGCATTTTCAACTCATATTTTATATTTTTGAAGCCATAACTAGAGGTAGATGTGTTCCTTGAGAGATGAGAAGCTTTTCGGGGCAACCCTTTTCATATCTTCAGGTATCAAGGCAGGAACACACCTTTGATCACCGTGTACAGAACAGCTGACAGTGAGTGCTATTTCCTGCCTGGGAACACAGAGGCTATCACATTAGTTAGCAAAAGTTTTAAAGCTCAGAAATTGCAGCCAGACATCACTATACCCCAGAGAGAGTCTCAGGTATGTGCTAACACACCTTCACCATTACTGACACACATACATACATTAATCTATGGAGCTGCTCCTCTCCTGGATTATCAGAACTGCAATACAAATGCTCTCATAAACTGTTTCAAACTGAATTAAAATGCAGGCATTTCAGGATGCTGTCCCAAAGAGAGGAATCTATTCTTGAAAGGAAAACATAACGCCCTGCAGTATGCCCAGGAAGGACTCCCAGAACTGCGGCTATCTGGTGTAGAAGTCCATCACTGGTATCTTGTCGGAACAGGTTACTTTTGCCCTAAGCAGAAAACCCTCCTGAAAGCCTTACAGGAAAAAGAAATGTCTTCATGCTTTCCAGCTTCATTGCAGTGCCACCGTGGACAAAAGATGCCCAAAGGAATAAATGCCACCACGTGAATAGTCCCTAGTATCTTGTTCTTCCAAGGATTTCCTTTCCTGCCAGTGAAGGCCTCTTAAAATATTCTAGCCATATCTGACTTGCCATCTGCTTGCATAAATTAGCCTTTAAAAATAATTTGTCAATCTATCTACATCAGCAACATTTATTTCATTAATTGGAAGAATTAGCTCTTTGTAGCAAGTCAAAGGCTGTGGAGCCAAAATATACTGTACTTTCTCCCAAGTGACCTGGAGACCTTTGGACGAACTCTTGGGGTGCCATTAAAAATGAATAGTTATATAGAAAAAATAGCATTTTAATGTTTATTTAACGTAGCTACCTTTCCAAAAAAAGAAAAAAAAAGAGAGAAAAAAAGTGGACTTTCAACATTTTTAAACATCTGGTTGCCTTATTTTTTAGTTTGTTTCTCCAGTGGTATGAGCAGAACGTCTTCAATTTAGAAAAGACAAGTCTACATTCTTATCTGCATGGATGGTCTCAGGTTACAAGCAGTGCAGAGGAGGAGCAGATATATAAATAACTTTTAAAATTATTTTAGGACTGACATATTAAATTTTAGAGGGCCAAGTTCTACTGTCAGTTACGCTAGTGAGATCAGTGAAGCTAGTCTGGAGATATAGTTGTGTACCCCATAGTAGTCATGACAGATACATCTGCACTTAAGTATAAAATTATCGTATAAACTAAAGCACAATGAGTTAGAACAGCTACATAACAGAATCATTTTCTCTTTTAAGTGGTTAAGATTTTTATCCAGACACTATTGTACTGGAGAAGAATTTGTTACCGCAAGCCTCCCAAACATCCACACACAAACATATATATACTTACATACTTGTTTACGCAAATATTTTATAGAAAAAATTATAACACCAGGAATTTTGGCATACATTATGTGTTTTATATGTAGGTTATACATTGTGTAATTCAGTCTTAAGATCTATAAACTATCAATTACCAAATCCATTTTAGGCCTGTAAGTAGAAGACAAATAAGATGAAACTTTTTAGCAAGAAACACAAGTAATCAAAATCCTTCCCTGTGCCCAATGCCACTTACAGAAATGTTTTGCAGCTATTAAACATTACATTTTTCTTAAAAGAAAACACATTCATATCATATTCACATTCATGAAAAATCCACTATTCCCACCGTCTAATCTGACCTCCTCCATAACACAGGACCAAAAATAAAAAATTAAGCTGATAGCTATTATTACAAACCCTAATTATCCATTTGGACTATTAAAGTTGAGAGAGGCAGTACAGAGTAGTGGAAGAGAGTATGGGATTAAGACTCAAGACATTTGGGGTTTTAGATCCAGGTTTACTATTGCTGTGAAAATTTTGGTGAGAAAGAAGATTGTGCTTCAGTCTTCTTCTCTGGATAATGTGGGAAGTGATTCTGAGCTTTTTGTAAAGTGCCTTCCGATCAAGTATTGTGTATCAGGTATTTTGATAGACTACAGCAAATCTTCTATTAACTTCTGGTCTCGCTCCAGAGATTGAAAGTAATGGAACAGCTGTCACAGTCTTACCTCTTATTTCACTCTTAAAACAGCAGCAGCAAAAAAGCTTTATGGTACATTTCTAAGTTGAATGTGGTCGGCTTCACCTTCTAGTCATTGGATCTTGTTTGGCTTTTTGGCTAGATAAAAAAGCCTGCCAGAAGTCTTCTACCCATGTAAACAAACTTGTAGCCTTGAAATTCTCCCATCAGTTTCCTTGCTCTACTTAGCTCCTAAGCATCAGATTATAGAGTATCGATAGACCTTAAAACATCCCCAGAACTGTTTTCACTTATTTCCTCATTTTATGATCTCCTTTCCTAACAGACACCAGAACCTGCTTTCCTCATATTTATAATCTATGACTGTAATCATCTCCAGTCCTGCAGAATATTCTCTGACCTGCTCATCCAATGCTGTATTCACGCTCCTAAAAGCATCCTTAAAGCTCCTGTTAACTAAGGTAACTACCATGAACTTTAAAATGTTCAGGATCATTGATTTTTAGCATACAGAAATCTTACATGTAGGGCCTTCTTCCAGTTAAATACAGACCTTTGTGCTTGCATTTGACTGTGATAAAATGTCTGTTCTTCCAAACGTAGCCTATCCAATAGTCCCACCCAATCAGCAGAAAGGTCCTCCCAGCACAAAGTGCAATTAGATCAGGATATTATTCTAACAATAACTGCATATTTATTTCTAAATAACTGGAGGAAAAGGGTCAACTGAATAGCACTGGGCTAACAATTACTGTAGCTGCTTTACTGAAAGAAAAACAAAAACAACAACAACAAAAACTTTCAACCTTTCAGATGATAACCCTTACATAGCTTTTACAAAATGTTTTTAATTTTTGCAGCGGAGTGTTTTTATCTCCTGCTAATTGTCTTACCCTAATCTGTGAGCAGTTGGTCAGCACATTTAATTTTATCAACAAAATGTAAAATTCGATCTAGTTATTCGGCAAGAGCAGTTTTAATTAAAACTATATTCATTGGCAACAATTACTTTATAACCTTTAGATAATTGTATGTCCAAAGAAGATTTTCATGATTTTTGTTCAGAATCAGTATCAAATTAGCCTGACTACAATTACATAGACTATTCTGTTTATTCTCCTTAAACATAACCTCCCATAGCCTTTTATTTTGTATGACTTGGAACATTTATGATGTTTCAGATCTAACATTTACACTGAATTTTAATAAAATAAGTAAAATGGAATAGCAAATCCATGTCACTCAGAATCCCAAGAGCTAGATTTGTTAGTATTCATAATTTTGTGGCTGTTTTCTGTAAACTTGCACAGTTTTTCCAGGAGCTCACTCCTGTCAGAGAATACGATATTTCATAGTCAGCAACACAAGAGGTGCATAACCATCTGCTTTCTGATTCAGTGCTAATAGCTCAGCTATCATTCCTAGAAAAGAACTAAAACTCACACATTAAATTATCTTCAAGTGTTTAAACATCTCACATTACTATTGTGAGCTAAACTCGAGTAAATCATTTTAGTTCTCTGTTGTGAAAAAGAATAGTCTCTTTGGTGCAGTTACTTGGAATGCTGCAGTAAGTAAGTGACGTCCTTCATGGCAATTCGGCATGCAATGCAATAAATGATTTTTATGGCTGGTTAAATTATAAGGCAAGACTGAGGTGTTTAATAACCACATGAAGCTGTTTATTGCACATAGAGTCTATTGCCACTGACACTATATTTTCATAGAAGAAAGCATAAAAAGGCTTCTTTTTTAACTCAAAAACTTATTCCACAACACAAAAGTTTTGGGGGCCTTGAAATTCCTTATATAAAGGAAGTGTGAGCCGATACCATGCTATGTTCATGCATCAACTGCGTTTTCAAAATGAAATTTCATTTTCTAGAAAGGTAAGCAGTCTTACCAAAAAAAGACTCAGTGACCCTCCACCACATGGAACACGGAAGGAAACTCGTCATCTCTCTGGGCTGAATGGGTCGGGGCAGAAACCATTTTCCATGTCAAAGTTTTTGGCAACCAAAGCAACCATCTGCAGATTGGTGCAGCAGAAGTAGGAGTAGGATGATATGGATGATGACTTGTGCAAAGAAAAATAGCACTTTTCTGTAAATTGGACCATACAGCAATCCAGCCTTGAGATGTACTAAGTACATTACGGATAAGGGGTTTGCGAAAAAGCTGGGGAGTCTGTGCCATTCTGACACCAATGCCTCTGACAAGCTGTGACCCCAGCTGCATCATTAAGTGGGAAGAGAAAAGTGAATTGCTGTTTTACTAACAGAGCAAGACAGCCCAGACGTATTGTGGGATATATAACCATACATAACTTTAAATTAATATATAAAGTGGGTAAAGTAAGCTATAAAAGGACATGTTTAAAAAATTATTCTTTGACATTTTTCCTCAACGTGACTAACATCTGTTGGTCATTTTGTCCTCCAGCCCAAGGAGCTTCAGACTATGAAAGAGGTAATGAGCTGCTAGCAAGGCTTCACTTTGCAAGAGCGTTTCTTTGATTTTTTAAAAATTTTTTTAGTCATAATTGTAGCTGCCTCTGACCGGTCACAAAATAACAATCATTAATTGGGCCCTTTTCTCAGTCTAGTCTTGCAACCAGCAGACCCATGTCCTCCAGCCCATCTTCGGCTGCAAGCAGCAGGGCAAACGCTGCCACCAGGAGATCCCGCTTACAGACGATCTCTGTTTTAGGGCCTGTTGTAATCTTTCAGCTGAAGTAACAAAACCCAGGTGCTCCGCATAGCAGCTGTTTGTCACCCTTTCTGAGATCTTGGCAGGTCCGAAAGTGAAGAGAGATCTGAGACCTTGTGCAGACATAACTAATACGTTTCATTCCCAAGAAAATGAAACCACGCTTGGAGTTCCCCTAAGTGATGGCTGTAACCAGAGACACGGTGCTGTCAGCACCCATGTGGGAGCACCATTTGATGGAACTGGGAACCATTGCATAACGCAGACTCAGTCCCCAGAGGCCAAATGTGATCCGCCTCCAAAGAATAAAACATTTCTTCCTCAAATCCCTGCTTTTTATGGGTGCTCGACTGGCTGTAGGTTATACTAAAAGACTGAAATAATAGCGCTCAGCTGTGCCAGCTGATCCTATCTTATTCACCCAGATGTCTTGGTACAGAGTGGATGAATAATCTGAAGAGAAAATGGTCTTTTATAGAAATATTCCTCTGTCAAAGACATAAGACGCTCCCAGCTTTCTTCTAATATTTTAACCCACCACAGTACAAGGGCTACTCCTTAATGTAGGCAGGGAACCTCGAGGCATTAGCAGCCCAAAGCAAGTTATCAAGGTCCTTCCTACCTTTGCCTCTACTGCACATTTCAGAGCTGTCGACGCAGCTCCTTGTGTGGTCTTGAAACTGATGCTGTTCCACAGCAGCCAAATGAGAGGGGAAAATCTGCTTTTTTATTTATATAAATCTGGCTAAGAGTTTTTATTTATTTAGAACGGAGTTTAAACTGCGCTTGACTCTAAATAAATAAAACACGTTATTTTCCCTCCCTACTGGTTGCCACCAAGCCGTGTGAATTTCAAAGACCACACAGACAGCAGCGGCTGTGTGGTAAGGTGGGGACCAATGCAAAGGGAGGCAGCACACCAGAGGCCAGGGTCTGCAAGCCCTGCAGGTGAAGGAAGCGTTATGAAAGGCACATTATACAAGTACGAATAAGCCTCTGAAAAAGACATCAGTTGCTTGTATATTGTGCTGATGCTGATCCTTCTCCTTCCCTGTCTACGAGTGCATTTCCTCTGCAGGACTTCCCAGTACCCAAGTCACTCCTATCCATCACAGTGACAACTCTCTGTGATTTACAGCAGCCCTGTGGGAGAGCAGCGGTGGCAGGACAGGCAGAAAGAATGGCAGGGCAGCACATACAGGAGGGTATTTCTCATTTCAGTTTTCAGTTAAGTGGAGAGAAAAGGAAGTAAATATCTTCAAGATTTCTTCCAGGCAGGCCATTACTGAGGACAAACCAACTTCTGTCAGATCCTTGAAAAAATAAATAGTGAGGGGGAAAAAAAAACACCACAAAGATGAATGTTCTAGGATAAGGGATTGGACCCTTTTTCCTCTCTAGCTGGCAATATTTTGGTAACACATATGTCTTCTTTTCAGCCTTTAAGTCACAAATTCAACGGACCAGATACAATTCATCTTTGGAGTAGCCTCTGGGATGAATTTAGATCTATCTTAAATGGAAGTAAGGTCAGGTGAAAGACAGATGAAAATTACACAAGACATTCATCATTCCCTGCTTCAGGGGTGAGTTTGATCTCATTCAGTGATCAGCAAAGACGCTGACACAAAGATGCTAGTTACATCCCACATCTGATAGTTCCTCATTTCTTCACATGGTTAGTAAATGAATAACTTCAGACAAACCCATATCTGATCTTTTGGAAACACCAGCTTCCCAAGGTATCTGTCTGCTGGGGAGGCACCTGCTAAAGCTCTCAGTGTTTGGAAGAAGGAAGAAAAGCAAAAGGGAAAAGTGGCAACTTCTCCTAGAATCGAGCTAAAACCAAATGTATTTGCTGTTCCTACACTATCTGCTTACAATGAATGCCATGCAAAACCAAGATTTTATGGAAAGCCTCCATTTCGGACCTTCAGACAAACAAAGAATGGATCCATCTGACACTCTGCTTGCCCCTGAACTGCTGCACCACTTACTTGAATTTTTATTTCTTCTCTCCTTCCAACACTTCTCCTTTTAAAAGCTGATACAGAGGAAATCAAAAAATCTATCTTTTTGGTAGGTATCTTATTGCCATTGGCCAAGGACTCCACCATGCCAAGTTTTGCTCCTCACTTTGTTGTTGTGGTTTGCCAGTTGTTAAATGGAGGAAGAGCTGATTGCAGACAAAGCAATTTTTCTGGTGGACTGTGGTCTGCATTTGATCCAGAAGGCTTAATCTTGATCTCAATGGCCAACAGAGGGACTAGTTTTTACTTTCAACATTGTAGTTATATTCACCAATACCAAGCTGAAAAGGCTACTGTTGGAACAAGGAGTTACAATAAATTGTTGTTCATGGGGTGTCTATAGAGCTTACTTGAGAAGGCCTGAATTTGCCAGTCAGGCAAAAACACAGTGGGCAACAGATTTATGAGGCAGACCTGTGCCTGCTCCTGATTAAAGTAGGCTATTTTACAAGTTTCAATACAATCCTCAGCAGCAGCATCTGCTGACCTGGTGTGAATGTGAACCTACAAATGTCTTTTTCCTGGGATAAACATCAAACACCAGCAGAAGTACTCAGGCACAATTAACAGCAGATACTAAAATTTTCTCTTCTATTTATTGAGGAAGGAAGAGGGATCAGTGAACATATGGAAGAGAGAAGAAAGCTCAATGTGAAGACTGGCAAGGCAGAAACGGTCAAAGGAGAGTAGAAAACTTACTGGGAGGTCAAACCAACTGAAGAGCCTATGTTTTTTCTCCAAATAAGGCAGACGTTCAGAGTCCATAGCTTGCGAGGCACTTGGCCAAAGTCAAAGGGAGACATACAAAACCCTACCACAAGACAGACAGAACGAAAGAAAAACATCCATATCTCAGCAGAGCAGCCCACTTGGCTCAGCATTTATTGTTGAAGGAAAGGTCAGCAGACAGCCCTTATTCCATGATGATTGCTGAATATGAAGGGACATAAGCAATGGGCAGCTAAAGAGCAGAGAGGACTAGAGCAGCAGCAAACCTTCCCCATCTGGGAAGGGTGCTGGGCAAAGCACATACCTCCCTGTGCTCCCAAGGATGCTTAAAACCAGAAGCAATACTGAGAGGGGAAGAGGCTGGTAGCCCTGTCTGGACTCGCAACCTTCTTCCGAACCCATCCAGTTCAGATAATGGTGTAGCAAAAAAAGATTTCCACAGAAAGCAGCTCAGCTTTTTAGGCTGTCTCCTACTGGCACGCATGCAGAATGTGTTGCTGCATGCCGAAGGGGGACTCTCAGGCTCCCACGCGGATTTGGGATCGCTGCCCGTCAGTTAACGCACCTGGCACTCTTCCACCAAATCTGTTCATCATGAAAGCTCCCTATCCTTTTACTCCCTTATTCTCCTGCTTCTACCATCTGATGTCCTAGGTGTAGCATTTCCTCTGAGGAGCAGCAGTACTCCCTTGCCCCCTCCTCTCACTTCTTGTGCCTCAGGTGAAATTAGCTTGAGCACAGTCAAACGTAAGGACAGATCACAAGCAACTGGTGCTCAGAATGGCTGCGAATATAACACAGATCTGTTAATCCGAATCTGCAAAACCTTTTCCTACCACAGCATGGGACTTTGCAGAATGCAGACTGAATTCTTAGCACCAAGAACGATGCGGATACCACCAAACTCAAACCATGAACCAGGGATTCCCCTTCTCCTCTGCTCTGAGTCTTCTCACTAGATGTAATAGTAGCACCTTTCTAAACTGCTCTGACATGTTCCTGAAGAATTTTTCTAAATACCACATACTAAAGGACATCATTGAGGGTGTGTGTTTTGACCTTTTTTTTTTTTAAAAATCTTTATTCTGATTTCTGGGTGGCAAAAGAGAGAAGACTTAAATTTAAAATGCTCTAGAGATCCTATGAGAAACCTCTTTATATTTGTGTGTGGTCTTGCAGTTTTGTCAGTTGTCTGACATTTTAATTTCCTGTTCCCCTCTTCTGGTGGGATTCTGATTTCCTCTCAATCCTTCTCCTTTCTCCATTACGAAAAACCTGACAGGCATCTCCATTTCTACCATCTGTTTCCTATTCACTTTTATAAATATTGAAGCAAATAATTAATTTGGCAAAGATGGATGAGGTAGCCTAGCTCATCTTCTGTCAATATGCAACTGCTACTATCCCTTCCCAGACCTTCTACCTCTTAACACTAGCTCCTTTGCACCACACTGGCTACTACTATTCATGGTCTAATTCATCAATGAAACCAGTCCAGGTTTGACTGCTTTAATGTTTTTACATTAGAAACAGCCATTCAAGGCATTGTGTCCCCATGAAATGCTGTGTCATTACTGCCCAGCTGCAAACTACTCTTTGAGAAAGTGTCTTTTGTTGTTTATACAATCTAAAATATGAAAGAACTATCCATGAACAGTGTGATAAACACCCGTGCTGAGCAATAGATCCTCTGTCCTCAGTGACCAGGTGTGCACAGCACACTGCTAGCAGGCATATGGTGTTGGTGGGAACAGAAAAATTGGGTCTACCTTTAACTCTGCTGTTCAGACAGATATCAACCAATTCCTTTCTATTCCTGTTTTATATGCCACTGCAGCTCTCAGTGGCAATGGTCCCTGTACCCATGAGATTCCTCCTGAATGTCCAGTTGCCATTTCCACGGGGAAGACACCATCCGTTGCTGCTGATGATCTGTGACAGAGCCACTCAGTGTCTCCATACAAGGAACAAGAAGTCATAACACAGTGCTTAGGAGCGTTTCTACTGCTGCAGGAGCATGTATGTCCTGAGTGCCGAGACCAATTTAATAGTTTAATTGTTCTTTAACTGCTGCTGAAAGCTAGATGTACATTCTGCCTTTAAATTTAACAAATAACTTTTGCTGTGAAAGATCGTGCTAAGCCACAACCCATGCTAACCAGAGGCATCACATGACATTAAAACCCTCTTCTGTGTGCCAAAGTGCTAAAATCCCTTACTTATTATTCACTTATTCCTCGCACACTGACACATTACAGTGACAATCACATTAATGGTTGTCAGAACTAATATGGATGCAGATGTCTTGCAGCCATTTCAGCCCTCAGCCCGGGGGGAAGCGCAAATTTTATCCCTTCCTGTCTATCCACCCTTCACATTTAAAGCATCTACCCTGTAAAGGCATGGGAGCAAGCAAGCCAGGAGACAGGGGTGGTGAGCTGGCACAGACAGAGTTCGCTTGCCACCCGCTGCATGCCGCTTCTCCCCTTCTGCAAATGGCCACGGGATGCTGGCACTCCCCTCGTCTCACTTGGCCACCACAACACTCACCAAACTTTGCCCTGACCTGCTTTCCTCACCTCAAACTTGCAGTTGCAAGTCTGAATTCATCTTCTGGATGTCTTCCCAGATGAACGTGCGTGTAGCTTTTCCTTGGGGCTTAAAAAATGTTTAAAAAAAAAAAAAAAAGACTTTTCAAACCATTTTTCCATATCACCACAAGCTGCCCTGGAGATGTCTCCGAGGTAGATATATGGTGAGGTTACACATTCCAAGTCCTCACCAGGAACGGGATTACAAAAGAACGTTGCAATTATTTTAAGTTATGGAAAAAGTAATCAAATATTTCACTCACCACTAAAATGTCATCGTTTTATGTATTTCACAAAGAATTCTCTCATTATGTTAGATAGGCCTGGAGAGACTCCAGTCTCTGTGGGTTACATGCATTCCCCTGTTCTGTTCAGAAATCAAAAGCCTTAGTCTGTTTTTGAAGAAATCCAAGTCACTTGGTGCCCTGCTACTGACCCAAAACTTAACAGCAATACACCTGATTTCTCTTATAAACTGAGCTGGTCTTTTCTGAAGGTATTCTTCACACAGCTGCAAGCACAGCACTCTCCCCACATGCTCTGATAAAAATAATAATTGCACATGAAGAAAAAAAGAAAGCCCAGAACAATAACCACATCAGCAATCCTTTGAGAAAAATTACTGAGTGCTCCTGAACACCACAGCTAATCACCAACAGTGAATAAAGAAGGCAGCAAGCCTGTGAGACCATTAGTATCCTGACTTTTCATTTTACTGGACCTCTCTTTAATTTTGTTACAGCTCTGCAACAGTACAACAGCATCATATGAGCACTGCAGAATTAGCAAGACGGCTCAGAGGCTGAGCAAGATGACTTCAGATAGCAGCACAGACCTTTTGAATGCAAGTGAGTGATTCTCACTTCAGGAGAGGGGTGAAGCATGGTCTTACCTCTTCCAGATCTCCACAGTGCCTAGAAGCTCAGAGAGCCAGAAGTACCAGCGACTGGGCACTGTATAAACACGCAAATGGACAGTCCTAAACTTACATCCTACAGTTCTAAGACTGCAGCACCGCACAAGAAATCCAGTGGCACAGTAGAGAGAAAGGCTGTTGAAGATGTGTCCGTACTAAGAAATACACCCCTTTTCAGTCTAGGTTGCTTTAATCCAAGCTCCTACACCACTGGATTCTATGCAATATAACGTATCTACTGAAAATTTGCTGCAAAGTTTTCCACAAGATCTTCCTTAAATATCTTTCTGCAGAATCCCAGAAGTAGAAGAGAAAATCTGTTTAAGGAACAAGGATAACACGTGTTCCAGATTATCTAAAGTACCATGGGAAGAAATGACACTGACTGCACCTTAGTAACAAAAAAAAAAAAAAAAAGTCAGATTCTTTTGAAATGTCATAGGTTTCTTTTGAAAAGAACAAAGCAATAGGACAACACACTTTAGGGACGCACTTCAGATTCTTGTCCAGGATTACCAAGTGTAAGTAGTAGTTTTTAATGCAGCCGGTGGTGCCTTGTCCTAGAAAACCTCTGACAATAATAGAAAGTATTCTTTGAAGAAAACATCTGATCCTACAGACTCCACTCATACAAGCAAATCCTTAGCCCTGGCCAGTCACACTCCTGTACACGACTCACAAAAGAAAAGGTGTATGACTGAGAGCAGTTATTAATCCCCTCTAGAGTTGCCTTCGGTGGGGAGAAGGAGAGGGAAGAAATCGTGAATTATTCACAATTTTCAGTTTATCCCTAATCCCTTAAATCTGTCGCTCTGAGGGTAGAGAATTTTACTTAATGGCAGTGCCAGAAATAACAAGCTAGAATTGCATGTTTATGAAATGGGGTCTTAGTTACTTATTAGGATCAACTGGGTTTGAATTAATGTTGGCTCACATTCAAGAGCACTGAGTGGACTGAATAAGCACTACAATTTTAAAATTCGTTAATGGTTGTTTGTTGTATATATTTTGTATACTAGAAACATCCAGAGATGCTCGACCTTAGCTTTCTTTTGAACATACAGACATAGAAAACCATGGCTAACATAGCATAACATTCTTTGGATTTGTAGGTCTACTTACACAGTTGATTAATGGATGAAGACAATCCTGAATATAACAGGACACCTCTTGCTTCCAAATTTAAGTTGTGCTGGGGTTGGTAGGCATATCACATCATTATCACTTGTGGTTTTGGCTCAGAAGGTAGGTGATAAAACGAAATATGGTGGAAGTAGAGTTTACATAAAAGTGATAATGAAATGTAAGGAGAAGAGAATCCAGGTCAGGTAAAAAGCATAACTGATACTGTAGATAGCATAGGGCTTTGAAAAACTTGCTGCTGAAGGCCATTGAATATGTGAAAATTACTCTGCATTTTGAATTGATGAAAATTGCACACAAGATGCTTGCTGCAGATGACTTATCAATGATGTGACGCACAGAAAGTACGACCATTCCCACATATTTTGGTGCGCATTGCACAGGACTTCTCCCAATACTAAATTTGTTTGTTTGTTTTTTCACTGTGGAAAAACAAATAATGCTTAAGTTTGCATGACAGCACAGCTATATTTCCGAAGATTTAACCATGTGAAGGATATTGATGTAGAGGATAATGTGTCAGGAAACTTTGAGCATAAGAAATAAAGGAAGTGTGACCACACTAGCTTTCTGTTTCAAATTAGGAACAAGCTTTTGAAGAAAATGTCTTTATCATCCCACTTACCATGCTTTGGTTTGCACTTCAAACAGCCTTGAGGCTCACAGACTGGGTGACAAAACTAAATGGGAATCTCCACACTCCAGCAGCACACCTACTGCACTCCAGCCACCTAGAAAGAGTCAAAGGTAAACAACCTGAGATGCATTCGGTGTGGACATCAGCTCCTCAGCTCGAGGTGTGCTGTTCTGGAGATCCACAGCTTTTGTGCTGTGGTAACAGGAACACAGCTAGCAACAGCTGAACAAAACTGAGCTGTGCAACCATGACATTTGATGGTCAGAATGCCCCGAAGTGACACAAACTGAATGTTTCCTCTCCCTCTGCTCCCACAAAGTGTTACATTTCAAGTGACTCATCTACTGAAAGGCCAGTCCCGAAATCCTGACACCTGAACAAAGCCCCTCCAAGCTGATCTCGTCCCTGTTGAAGGACAGTTCTCCGTCAAATTAGATCCAAAGAAAAAAAGTCACTTTCAAATACAGGCCCAAGGCAAAAATTTACTTCTGAAAATTAAAAAAAACTTACACGTCTGACTGAAAATTACAGCAATAACAATAACATATGCCAATAGTAATAAACATTACAAGATACGATTTTTCATCAAAACACTGGAAATTCACTAAAATGATTGATCTTGTCTGAGCACAGTTTTTCTAATAAAAACGAAATAAAACAAAAAACTGAGTAAAAGAAATCTCTGTGTTATACATAACCACAAAGTAATGGTGAATCAGGCCCACGTACAGCCAAACTTACCACAAGCTGAGATGCTTATGCAATTAACATGCTCTGCAGCATTCCCCTGAGGACACAGCCCTGTCCTACCAAGTGTTGGCTACTTTTAAGCAGAAACAAGGGAAAGTCTGACCAGTCTAAGCCCTATGGCCACAAGCTTCAGGGAAAGGGATGTCATCCCCTCCCCTTCTGGTAAGAAGGGAAGCATGTTACTGAAGACAGTTTCATGTGCAAGGGCTTTCAGCCAGCATCTCTGGTAGGAACATTATCATCAGCAGAAATTATCTGGGCCATGAAGGAGAACTCTCCTGCTCTCACAGCCCTACAGCGGAGGACTCTGTAGCAATAGAGAAATTTGCTATGGGAGATGTAGCAGAGTTGAGAAGAAGACACTGAAACTCCCTGGTCTAGTAAAGCCTTGCCACGTTTCAGGGGCCCCTGGGAGGAGGAAGCAAGAGTTGAGGCTGGCACGGGGTCTGCGTAGACTACTGCACTGAACTTTATATGCTAGCTCTTAAACAGGCCAAAACTCTGGTTAGGTCAAAGCCCATTAAAGATTTTCAAAAGTAACCTGTGATTTTGGACCCCTGGCTTGACTCACCCAACTGACCTGATGCCGAGAACTCAGTATGTTTGGAAAACAATGTCTGCTTGAGGCATCTCAAGGTTTCAGGCATGCCACTTGTTGCACTAGTTGGTCACAAAAGCACATAGAGAAAAGGAGAAAAAAAATAGTTGTAAATATCAGATACATTTATTCCCGTACTGTAGGAAACACTGACAGGTAATGAAAACCAGAAGTCATGTTACAGTCCTGTCTTGAACATAACTGTATTATAATTTTAAGGCTATACTGTCCCCCCCCCCCCCCTTTTTTTTTAGCTCAAAATACATGTTTTTTTTCTTTACTTCAGTAGATTAATGGCATCTTCTGAAGAAACAAAGCCAAAATTTTTGGTTCCCTCCATTATTCCTCTGCCTGCTTCAGAACTATCATCTGAAGACAGCAGCCGCAGAACAAAGGTGTTGAGAAGGCTAAGAAAAATGGGAGAAACATGTCAAATTATAAATATGAAAGAAAAGTATTAATTAAAGTAGAGTAGTTTTTAAACAAAATCACGTTTAGCCATGCAAGGCAAATAAAGGTTGCTGAATAACCTGAAAAAGCTAAAATTTACTATTTTATGCTGCTGAGGGAAATAAAAACATTCAGGTTTTCAGAAATTAAAATAAAATAAAATAAAATAAAATAAAATAAAATAAAATAAAATAAAATAAAATAAAATAAAATAAACATGACAACAAAACTTAACTTCATCCAGAAGATTGCACAAAACATAAACACATACTAAAGGAAGGCAAACACCACTTTGCTGAAAATCATTTAGAGAGCTAAGGCCTTTCCAAATCCGAGTGGATGAGATATCCACTCTGCAACATCTGAGCAAAGCAGCAGACTTCTTGTGGTTAAAGGATTTCAAGGAGGATTCATCAGACCTAGCATCATTTTGCAATCCCACATAACATTGATTTCTTCATACGCTCATCTTCATTCTCTCATCGTTCTGGCAGCAGTAAATCACAGCAGTTTAAAAGAAGGTCATGTACGCATTTTCATATTTCATGCATGATCCCATTGCACAAGACAAACGATCTGGAATACTTTGCTTGAGGGTTGTAAAGTCATCAGTTCACTTCTGGATTTACTTTAATACATCTCCATGGAATACTTCCATCTTTTTCTCCTTCAGAAGGACTCTGTACACTCATTTGTTCCCTGACTACTTTCAGGAAGGTCCAAAATTCATCCAAAATTTAACAAACCACAAAGCCTTCTCTTACAGGCAAACACAATACATGAGAACACACAGCCTACCTCACTCCCAACCCCTAAGTGGGATCTTTAGCTCTCATTTAGGCACCTCTGCTCCCTTTGTAGTTTGTGTGGAGACGTAAGCGCCGCAGAATAAGACACCCAGACCACACACAGCTGGCACTGCCACCTCCCTGGGAACTTCCAACCTCCACTAATGCCCCTCAGGAGCCTCCATCCAGCTGCTTCAGCATGCTACAGCCCAGCAAATCCAGCCTTGAGTCACCTCCCCAGGGCACGGCTGTGCCCTTTCCCTCAGCCCACCGAGAGGACTGCCCTAGGTCTTGTTATTCCTTTTAGAAGCCCAGCAGAACTCAGAGCATGGGACAACGTGGTACTCAGGGACCTGTTCAATCTCAAAGAGGCCAGGTTATGGTTAGCAGGGCTGATGTTGGACTAGAAATTAGTAACTTCAGCTGGATCAGACCTGCCTCCACACTAGGTTAGTCTGATGCTTTTTCTCCCTTTGTGTCCCAGGGAATGTCTATTACTCTGTTTTTCCTATCAACCATGGTGCATCAGTGCTTTATTAGGGAGAGTTGTGCGTGGTGCTGTGCATATATGATAATAATGTCTGATAGTATCTGAGGCTGCTACACAAGATCACCTCAGGACAGAGCCTAAACCTGAGCATCTCTCTCCTTGACTTCTTTTCATTCCTTTTTTTTTTTTTATTTTTTTTGAGTTCAATTTTATCTTTGCATCTCTGTGTTTATTAAGTGCTAGCCAGAGGATAACTACGTCTCTGATACTTTCTCACAATCTCCTACAGTTATTATTAGGGTTTTGTTTGGAAATTTGTTTGCATTTACTGTTTTTATGTGTAAGTATCAACTTCTGCCTAACATAAAACAGAAAAAAAATGCATATCAGGACATTTATTCTGTATGTGTTCATAAAAATACATCTTCTTACGTTTTCATTACATTTTTAGACCTACAAGAAAACCAGACTCAAGACAGGATACATAATGATCGCTGGTACCTAGGCTAGATTTTATGTTAAAGCAGAGGTTTGGATTTTATACTTCATGCCAGACCAAAACACTTTGCATGCTACTGACTTGAGCTGCAACATTTATTGTGGCTGAAATTCTAACCCTTCCTCCAAGCAGAACTGTCATGGCCCACACGAAAAACCCCAGAGCTACCAACATATCAGTCAGAGGATAGATAGGATCTCTCGAAGAGAGTAGGGGCCAAGGGGATTGCTCCAGAACCCATTTTCATGCTCCAGAGAAATGCTATTGTATTGTTTCTGCTACTGCTGCCTGCCGTCTCCCTGCTTCGCACATGGTAGAGAGCCCTCTCTGCTCCCACTCTCTCATGCCTCCAGCCAGGCAACAACTTGTAATAAAAAGCTGACGCCAAAAATTAGAATCATAACCATATATTGCAACACTCCTCTGAAGTGCTTACATCCCCAGCACCACATGGATCCAGCAAAGGATCTCAGGGAGAGAGGAGGAGAGAGAGATGAGAGCTTCTAGCTGAGAAGCACGTGGATTCATGCTAGCAGCAGCAAAGAGCTGCTGGAACTGATTTACCGCTAAAGCTGCTAACCAATAACTGACTTTTTCCAATTATTGAGTTCACAAACAATAACCAGGTTAAAATTAGCAATCAGAACATAAAACTTTTCTGAAAGAAAAGGGAGCGCCATCCTGTGAAGGCTGGGGAAGAGTGAAGGCTCGGAAGGGGAAGACGTGAGAAAGCATCTTGGAGGTGGGAAGTGTGTTTTGTGTCGGGGCAGAGTTGCAGGACACCACGCAGCACACGTTCAGCTCCCTCTCCCACCTCAGGAACTGCCCAATGCCACTGTGGTGACAGTGGGGATGAGCTGGAAGCCAGAGCAGAGAGTATGGGGTCCGGGGTCGTGTTTGCATAACAGAGAGCGAAATGGAGATTTAATGGCAGCGATTCAAGTCTCAAATACATAATCTGGTTTTGTACAACTTTTCCTTCTCTACTCTCAGTTTGCAATTACAGACCAAAATTAACAACCTAATCTGCCATCCACACATTTATGTTCTCATGTTTAACCACTGCACTGAAACCATCTATCAAAAAGCCAAGTTTGTTTTAAAAAATACAGCACCCCTGAGAGTTGACAGATCAAGAAATAGAGACACAAAGGTAAGAAACATTTTAAAAAGTGGGGGGATCGGATTTTGGGGTGACCAGCTTATTTATCACAAAGCAGATACTGTTTTGTTTTGGTTCTTATTTTTTAAACCTTTGGTTTCAGTGACTGTAGCCAAATACAGGAGAAAACTGGAGCCTGAACGCAAACGTCTGGCTCCTATCCTTTCCTCAGACCACCATGCTGGATTACCACCACCGCTAACAGCGCTTCCACTGAGAATTGGCAGCTGGGCCCCCTGACAAAATATGAAGATATGTTGATGGGCTTTGAGTTGAAAACACTGAAGTATACACTCCATTTAATAAGGAAAAGCATCTAAATCTTTTAAGTCAAAAGTTCTACTGGGAAATAAGCAATAGACATTTCTGTGTTGCGAATGTCAGGACTTTCATTCTTCTCCTATAAATCGTACGCAGGGATCAGATATGAGGGGGGAAATTCCCAGCACGATCCCACAGGTCACACGGCACAGAGCTCTGGAAAAGGACAATCCTGAGCAATCCATATCGTTTTCCAGCCTTTCCATACACCCAAAGAGAAAACAAAGACCACCCCAGGACAGGAAGTGATTTTACTCAGCATAGTGGAAATTAAGGTACAAATTATAGGAAATACTTGTACAGGAAGAATTTCGTTTCCTACACACTTGGCAGTATCACCGACTAGGAAACAATAATACCGGCTGTTCAGAGATTGCACCACCCTTTCTAACAACTTCGTGCAGAGGTGTTTCTTCCAGCCTGCAAAATCTTGGATAATTTTGGATCATGCTAAATGCGAAGGAAGCGAGGACCACTGGCATAAAACAAAGGTGAAGATACAATCCCTGTAATGGGAAGTCCCTAGACTGCAGATTGCTGGTTATCTCAACAGTTTAACAATGAAAGATCACTCTAATAATGCTCTGTTTTTATACTCTTCTCTGGACATCCACTGCATCCTGTACTAATAAGGAGTGTGTTGGTACTTTTCTCAGCTTTTCTTGAATTTTGCCCCATATATTTTAGGTTTTTGGCATATTTTATTCCTTTTTCTGCAAGTAAAAAAGTTTCAGTCACTAAACAACCAAAATTTCACAGCCATTATTTTTAAAAGGACATAGGAAATGAGGCTGTGAAATCTGTATTTAAGTAATGAATAATTCTTAATCAGAACAGATCCTAATGAGGTTCCTGACATGCTGCAAGACAAAATAGCAAGTACCAAGACAGCCAGACTGACCTCGGCTGATCTCAGGCAACAGACTCTCACACGAGGCTTCTGGCCCACAGCATCACTTCCCTCTCACCTTTGTTTCACAAGATAGGATACTTCACTAAATCTGCAACCTCAAGCTCATTTCCACGGCAACTCCTGGAATAACAGAACATAAGACTTTAATCATCGTTCTCAGACTTCACCAGGAGAGAAGACACTAGGCTGTGAGTCGACAGAATTGCGTGACTCACAAATATGAGAAACAAGGGAAAGCAAAAGTGAGATGGTGTGCTGCAGCGCTCAAGGGACGAGCAGGATCCAAACCACGCTGTATAGATCCTCATCTGGATCTGGATCTTGGCTCCCCTATGGTCTGGCAATGTTAATAGTCTGTGCTTCAGCCTGTTGCACTCAGATTCAGAAAAGGATGAATCAGAGCTCCACAAAGACCACGTATAGTCACGCTCTGCGCTCCGCTGAGCCAGTAGCTCAGTACAGAATCAGTCCTAAGAGGCAATGAGGTCCAGGCCAACTGACCCAGAGTTCAACTGACCCGATTATTTCTCCTAATTGCACCTCCAGTGGAAATTTTTCCTCATCTGAAGCCCCAGTTGAAAGACCCTCTTTTGAGGGTGTGAGAGACTGCTTATTCTTATGCTTCACTCCTTTGAATGATTTCACTTCCACTGAAAATCCCATTTTATTGCTTCATTTGTCTTTCTCTCTGAGATAAAGCAGCATCAGCGCTAGAATCTTACTGCAGATGGTGACCCGTGTTCACTGAAACCTCTGTGAAATGTTTCCAGTATAAGAGATATCACAAGACTTGAATCTAAATATTTTTTTCAAGTATTCAATTTTTGTAAGTATGCATCAAATGCTCTGTCTTCAGAAGAAGGTCATAACCATTCTTTGGATGGCAAAATAAATATTATAAATACTAGGAGAAAAGAAGAGGAAAAATGCATATTGGGATAAACTAAAAAGGTTTCAAGACAGTGAACACTTGAATCAGTTGTACAGTTATATCTCAAGAAGAGACTAAGTGTTCATTCTGTGGGAAAGGCCCCAAAGCAATCTTTGATCATAAAAAGTTTGCTGTGCTGTATCCCTTGAATAAGTATAATTCCCCTGGTTCAGATCTCCTTGGACTTTGTGTATAGTAGCTAATCTTCTTTGATTTGCTGTGTAAACACAGTTGCACATATCAGGTTAAGTGTATCTAGGAGGCATTCCTGCATCCTGCTGGCATGGATGTTTCTCCTAAGCTGTTACCTCCGCAAGATTTGTTCCTTAATATCTTTCTCTCCTTCAGTGCTTCATTCCACTGGTTTCATTAGGATAAAAAAAAGCAGTTCCACTACAATGTTCCTAGGAGCTTCACGAGGCTGTAGAGTGCTTTTATTCAAGCACACTCACTAGGCTGCAGCACTTTAGAAAGACTGAGTGCCATGTGAAGATGTGCAAGGTAAGTATGCCAAACCGGAAATCTCTGTTCACAAAGACTGATGAAAATTGTTCCTTAAGCTGCAGCTCTTGTATCTTCATATCTGTGGACCTTGTGCCTACATGGATCCACATGCACAGGAAAACAGAAAACTATGCAAATTTCAATAACATGGAAGTCCTGCAAAGTCACTGAATCCCACATAGTTCCTGTTTGAAAGCATAAATTAACTCTGATTTGAGAGCCCTGTCAAAAATCTGTGACTGAGCCCGGTCTGAATGCCACAACAGACATCTCATATGCCTGAGGAACCTAGCAGCAGTCCTCAAATTTTGAAGAGATCTCAATACGCATCCACTCCCACACAGAGAAGTTGATGAGAGCCCGTGCCCCTACTGAACGCCAAGCTCTGCTGAAAACCCAGGAGTCCAAAGTGACAGCTGATGGCTTCCACATTCCCTTGAAAACAAAAAGAGCTCTTCTGAATTTCCCCCGCAGTGGCAGACAGCTCAAAAGGCACAAATGATTGCTGCTGTGGTAAGACAGTCATAAACATTAAAAGGATAACTTGGAAAGGCATTTGGAAAATAAGCTTCAGATTTATCCCTCGTAACTTCAGGCACCACCAGAGAGTAAGACCTTACCGAGTGTTCGCTAACCCTCCCCACAGACTGGAGGAAGGCTGCTAATTGTTGTGCTTGCACGGTGTCCCAACGCAGGTGACAGGAGCAGAGGGCACCATACTGCCATACCTCAACAATGAGGCACACTGCCTCTTCCAGCTTGCTGCCAAACTGTTACTTTGCAGATTCACCAAGGAAATTTTGTTATAGCCATTATTTTTCTTGAATCTGGAAGGGCACTAGAACACAGACCATTTGTTTTCACCTTGCACATTTGTTAATAAGTGTAAGACCACTGTTTTCCCTGAAATAGTTGCAAAAGGACAGGAGATACGACAGCTGGAGAACAAGCAGGGAAGGTATAATAGCTTCCTTACCTTTGACACAAGAGTACAAATTTGAACCAGTGATAACCACAGTAGATGATGGGGTATGTGCAGACAGTTTGACAAAGGAGATGAAAATCTTGACTTCATCACTACCTCTGCTATGACTTTCTTATACTAACTGCTTCTAGTAAAATCTGCAAGAAAAATCGGCTAGTGCTTTGCTTTTGACATCAGGAAGGTTACGATAGCATCTTTGGTGCTTCAGAATTCTTTTCCATGGAAGAGAGATTATAAACCGTTCCCTGTTGCCCAGAGGTCTCCACAGATATACATCAAAAACTCAGATGCTGTGGTTATAAGGTCAGACAAGGAAAAAGTTACTATATTCACTTCTAAAAATTCAGTGGAATGAAATAAACACATACTTTATATAGTGCTAATGAGCTTCATTATCTTTTTATTGTTTTGCTCCCTATAGCATAGTAATTTTGTTTCTAGCGTTTTCTTCAACTGATAAGAAAGACAGATATCATAAGAGGCAATGTCAGGTTGGAAACAGTCATCTGTTTTCTAGCTAAATCCTCCTCCAAAGACAGCAACTTGCAAATGGGATGTATAGCAGCTGAAACTGTAATGGTGCATACAATGTTTAATTGTGCATATGTGATACACACTATTTAGCTTTTCCTTTGTTTAATGCAGCACACAGAAATTCCCAGGAGGCTGGGGAGAGTCATATCCATGGCTGAATGAGAAAAGAACATTAAAATTATCATTATAGGCCTTCCTCCCTTTGACTTAGCCGGGTGATCCTTAGAAGATTTAGAGTTCAGGTTCAGTTCAGATAAACATCCAAAAGTTCACAGGTTTACCCAAACTATCTGAATCTCTAGAGCCCCAAAATGAGCTGGAAATCTCCCGAACTGCCTTTCTTTGGGGATTTCCTGCTTTTCCACTTTTGGACTGAAATCAGAAGTGAAACAAAAAAGAAAAAAGAAAACAACCACCTAAAATGCATTCAGCATTTCAGATCCTCAGCACAACTCATTAAGTTACACTCAAACTTCGAGACTACTCACATGGACTTGTTATCAAGTGTTTTGTTGATCCCTCTTTTCTTATTAGCTTTTATGTCTGGATCAGAGCATGTTTACTTTTTCACCTGTCTCCTCTCACTCAGTCTTTCTTACTTTTTTTTTACCATAAGAGTTTTGTGAGTGGAACCCGGAGCACATGTTAAAAGGACGCTCTGTTCTTCTACACACTTGCAGTACATCTACATGGCACATTTTAGTCTTGCAGGGAATCTCTCTCCATCCAAAACTTTTATTAAAGCAGGGGCTTAGAGGTGAAGGGAAGAGACAGGGAGTAGAGTGAAGTAGTTTACAAAGTGCTGACATTCATAGCAGATAGGCCTCTCATTGGCATAGGAGCTGCTGGTTTCCCTCTTTGACACCGATATGGAAAAAAATATCAGCAGCCACACTATCAACAAGAACACAACCCTCTGATCAGCCTTTGTTCACTTTCCCAGAGCAGATTCCCATCTACGCAGTTAACTGTGGCCATTCATTTTCTCTGTTGTAAAAATGTGTTTTCAATCACCTTTGGGACTAAGACTGATGAACTGTGCTAAATGAAGAGCACATTGCCTTGTAGTAGTTTCCATCATCCCCTCCACCTGGAAAGCCAGAGAGGGGCATGGGCACCCTGGCCACGACCACTGTTCACTTGGCATGCTGTGAGGAGCTCACCTCCTCACAAAGCTCTGCAGAAACATCCTCCCCATTCACTCAGCAATGTGCTCTGCCACCTGCATCAGGCTGACAAGTATTCTCTCAGTCATTTCTTATGCCAGCAAGTGGGGAAAAATATGATTCATAAGCTAGGCACTGCTGAAGGAGCATGTAGTCCAACCTAAAAGGTGTATATAGAAGTAACTCTTCCCCTGCTACATTCATCCAGCTACCAGCAAGGTACCAGCTTAGGGACTTCCTAAGAAAGTTTGCATCTGCACCATCATGTTTAATAGCTACTTGCAAACCTATCATCTTCAAATTTGCCTAATACTTTTCTGATCTGCTTATGCTTTTGTCCAGGAAAATATTTTGTGGCAATGGAGTCCATGACTTAATCACACTTCCTTTTGCCTGACTAAAATCAGCTACCTGACAATTTAAATGAGTGTTTGTAGCTCCTGTTGAATGACAAATACTGTATAGAGAATTCCATCTATTATTCACCTTCTCTATTCTTCATTCATCCTCATTGCTTTTAGAGGCAATGATCATCCCTTGCCTGCAGTCACTGTTTTCCAGTCTAGGGAGCCTATCAAGCTTTTTGTCAGGTAGAAGTCATTCCATAGCATTTTTATGATCCATCTCTACAGTTCTTCTTAAAACCCTTTGCATTTTTCAGTGACGGGATTTCCAGAGTTGCACACAGAAGACCAGGTATGACTGCACTGTGGCATGATGCTCTGTACTTTGACTTCTATTTCCTTCCTACCAAATGCTACCTGACTGTCAGAGCAGTCCATAACGACACCTGAGATGCTTCCCCCCAGAATGGGTATATCTATTTCCTGCATGTCATGGAATAAGTATAATTTGCACTAGTTTCTTCACTCTTCATTTACTGAGATGAGAAAATAACCTGACAGATCAGATTCAGCCATTCAGCATCATAATAGTGCCTACAACTCCCCATGGTTGACTTGATTTTAGATTCTCCTGAATAGTTTTGTATTATTAGAAAATCTTGTACTTTCACTATTCTTCCCATTTTTAGATCAGGAAGAATTTGAATGACATGGAACAGACCTGTGTCAATAACTTCCCCCTCCTGTGATTACCATTCCTTCTATTACATCATTACAATGTTCTAGCTAACTGGGGAAGTGTTTTCTACATCATTTTCACCCATTTCTTGGAGGCTTGCCACATCCATCCTCATAAAAGCATGAAATACTTCTTAACTGACATGGGTTATGAGTTAGTAAAGCAACGTGTTTCTCTTCCATACCTCATTGCTGGGTCTCAGTAAACGCTATGGTACATGTTAGCTCTTTGTGAAAAGACCTTATGCAGAAAGCTCAGCTTCCTCTTCCCTCTCCCTTTCCACCCATCACTTTTTTGATGTTCTTGGTTGGCTTTTTTCGTTGGTTGGTTGTTGTTGATGGTTTTTTTTTCTTTTTTTTTTCTTCAGACCAGTTCAGTGTTGATCTGGGGCTTGCTTCTTATCACCACTGGCTCAAATGCTTTATATTATCCAATATCCCCAAGAGCGTTCTGGGTTTTTAGCCCTGTCCCTCCTCTTGCACTGGAAGCCCAGAGCCTGGTAAAATTCCACCCCCTCCAGAAAAAAACTACCCGTTAAACTGGCAGCTGAAATTCATGTTTGCTGCAGCTTTCCAGAGAAATGTCTCTTGGGACGCACTCAGCCACTGATGAAAAAAGGCATGAAATCCAGCAGCAGCCCGGTGTCGCTGTCCCTGGTGCATTGATGCTGGGGGAAGAGGAGGGGCACAGCCAGGAGCACACACAGTACATCTTCTCACCAGATGGTGCATCAGACCTGTTGGAGTTTAACTTCTAATTAAATGAAGAACTAAGGGCCACATTGAGCCACAGCATCAGTTTGCTCCAAACCAGATGTCTGCAAGATACCACAATAATTGTATTCATGTGAGCCCAAACCCAGGCTGCGGGTGGCCACTGCCCAAGCCTCATATACCATCTCCACCAGGACAGGAAGTCTTCTCCAACGGCGAGCTGACAGCCCCTTTGTTCTGCGCCTCCGTGCCCTGAAAGCCTCCTCTGTCTTCCATGGCACACGTGAAGGCCAACACTCCTGCAACACACCACTGTCTAAACGGTGTAGAAAACAGGCTGGCAGCAAAAGCTCTGTAAGTTTACCCAAAGCTTCCTGAAGCAGCACTCTCCTTGCCAAGGCACCTGGTAACTGTGCAACGCACTCACAGTTTTGCTAATTTTTCCCGGCAGCTCAGCACATTGACCAAGAAGCCCTCTGTGCCAAAATCCCAGACATGCGCTGTAGTCCTGGCTCAGAGCAAACGGGCAGGAGGTGTCCGAATTGATAAGCCTACTAGACCTTTAGAAAACATGGACAAATCTATGAAGCCTTCAAAAGCCCCTGGATAACATTTTCAGTAGACGGACAGAAGGAAAATTAAAAAAGTTCCAGGCCAAGTTGCATGGCAGCCCTAACATCTTTCCTGGAGCCCTGCCTCCAGATCTGCATCAGTACTGCACAACAATTTCAGAGAAGTGAGGTCCATAAGGCTCCAGAGAAGCAATAATGATTTATTTGGGTAAAACCTGAAGCCAGCAGCCTACCTGTAATGTTATTTGTCGAGCAATGGCAACAGCCTAGTACAGATTTTATATCCTGGGCATTGACTCAGTGTCAAATATTTAATGAAAAAAAAATGAAAATAAAAAGTAGCTGATCCAAGAACTGGCAATGACTGTACTCAAGGATCCAATCCCTCTCTTGCCTCCAGTCCCCTCCCTACTCTGCACCCTAACTTTCCCCTCCCTCTCTGCCTTTCTCACTTGGAAGATGTTATTGTTTTACATGGCATGTTCCCAAGCTGCTAGACCAGGACAGTAAAATTATTCACTGACTTTACTGTACTCTTCTACCAGTCGCTCATTTTTTGAGCTTTCAGCCCTCCTTCCCTCCACCCCCACCTCCTCCGCTCCCCAATGAAATTCTCTTTTCCCTTCTCTCCCTCCCTCTTTGCTGGGCAGAATCTGGAAAAAAGAAATCGAGGCCAAACTCAACAGAACTACT
This sequence comes from Anser cygnoides, assembly GCF_040182565.1. Classification (NCBI taxonomy): domain Eukaryota; kingdom Metazoa; phylum Chordata; class Aves; order Anseriformes; family Anatidae; genus Anser; species Anser cygnoides. The sequence goes on along the minus strand of NC_089875.1, from coordinate 26,190,508 downwards.
GCTGCGTAATAGCAGTCCTTTTTCACACACAGATGGTCAGTCAGAAGAATGAGCGCTTTATAAGACAGACATCATGCTGGTCTTTGCAATCCTGTTCTCCTGGACCTCAGCAGGAGTTTTTCATCACCAGAGTGGATAATAACTCTGTCAGACACCTCATACGCACAGGTATTAATAAAAAAAGAAAATACTGTAGTGACTGATTTTACAAGAAACTGGGAATCTTAACGTGATAGTTAAAAATGCGCATGATGATTACGCACAACCAATGGCTATGTCAACAGGGGTTTATGGCAGGTTGCTAATAAGCAGAGAATGTGCTTATGTATACATCTATGGTTTTGCACTTTATTGACAACATTTCCGCGGCCAAAGTCCATGTACCATTGCATAGCCATGTACACACACAAGCTGTATGCTTGTAAACACCTAAGTGGCCATATACATTGCCGTGTTTGCATATGGAAATGCCATTTGCATGGGCTTTACAGAATCACTGTCTGAAACATAACAAAGTGCTAGCACTTATGCATGCCTTTGTTTCTGAAATTTGGCTGAACACACAAATAAAAAGAAATAACATATTTAAGCCTAAGAAAATTCCTTTTTCTCCAGGCTTTCTAAGTTTTGATGACTCAGAAGGTAGGTTTCTATCACTATTAATTCGATGTTAAAATCTTTTTTTTTCTTGTGATAGATCCAGAGTGTCAAGATCCCATACAAAGACATAGCGCCAGCATTCCCTAACCCAGAAACACAGCTCCCTTTGTTTAAAATAGAAAAATATTTTCAGAAGCTCCTACATTTCCCTACACCAACAAAAGAAGCCAAGCTAAAAAAAAATATCACTACAATAAGTTTGAACTAGGAGCTCTGTTCTGAGTCATCCTTTTTTTTTTTCCAGAAATGAAAATTCTTAGCACTTTTGTAGCTAAGCATTTTCAAATTCAAGTTGAATGAAACTGTGTGTGAACTCACTTCATTAGTCCTTCCCTTCATTTGCCAAATGAGAAGGGGCAGCACTTTATGCTTCTGCTCAAAGTTCTTGTGCTGATGTATATGAGATCTATTCTGATGTTACAGTCTAAAAATTGATTCCTCAATGGTATAGAAAGAAATTACACCATCATAGAAGCTTAAAGATAATTCTGACAAACAGAAATGAGTTTGCTGACATCCTTTTGTTGCCAGCAGACTGTAGCCCACCTAGCACTAAGCAGTTATGGTGTACGTGGAAGGAGAAATCCCTGTCAAGGACACATGCTCTCCACAGGTGAAGCAGTACCCAGTCTTCAGCTCTCAAAATCTCCACTCTTCCTTGGGCATGGTGATAAGACATATCCTCTCTCCCTGCCCTTGCTACCCTCTTTCTCCTGTTAGGAAGTCTTCTCTTTTTCCTCCCTCCCCAGTTCTGTGTTTCAGAACCGCTTCTTCACACTATTGAAATTACCGAAAAATAAACACCATCAACAGCATCGCACCAGTGATTTGTACTCTCCCCTGGGTGCAAAATTAATTCAGGATTTTGTTCAGGAGTTGCCAAAGAGCAGCATATTACCAATCATTAAAGAGCTGTATGGACAAAGCTGTGAGCAAAGACTGCCAAGAACTGGGGTTTGCTGTGCCCACCTCCGTTTGGTGCTGTCAAGCCCTCAGCTTCATTCTCCAAATGTAATTAAGTAAACCAAGTCAGCCTTTTCAGCATCAATCTCATCCATCATAAATTAATTTTAGGGGCATTTTCCCATGGATTCAAGCTGACTGACCTGGATTCCATGCTTCCCGTTTACACCAAACATAAAAATTAACCATAAAAATTAATAGCAAGTTTTCAAAAGGAGAGCTCACACATATGGAGCACAGAATAAGATTTCAGAAAGAGAGATAAAAAGTGTTTAGCCATTGGGGGTGGAGGGGAAGACAGTTGAAACAGCAAGTCTCTGAGTGCTACAAAAAGTCATTTAAAACAAATTTATGTTATGCTGTGGTATAGCACAAATAGATTGTGTATTGACTTCGAACTCACAAAATCACATACACTCCTGTTTTCAATCAAACTTTTCAAACTTGTAGACACTTTTAAATGATTATTAATGCCACACACTCATACCACATCAGCAAAACTCTCATTAAAGGGGGTGAGAGAAAAGAAGAAACTCACCCTACAGACAAGTTTTTCAACAACACCTATCTCATTGACTGAAAGAGAGAGGGGAGAAGAGAGAAAGTATTTCAGCTGGATTTTGAAACCAAGAGACCTCTTCCAACAGTGATTGCATTAAAAACTTTCTATCTGTCTCCCTTTCACTCCTGCCCTGCTTCTCTCCCTCTGCTGTTCTTGCTGCCAGCAGCTCCCAACCTTGCCCTCCAGCACAAAATGTTCTTTCTCCATCTGGGCCTCGGTCACGTAAATTGCTCTGAATGGCAGGATCCCCAAGCGCTCATGAAGCTCCTGCCGAAGTTAATGAGACTTGGCACGAGGTCTTCTTACAGCGAATGATTTGCAAGAGCAGCACCTCATTCCCTATTGGAGACAACACAAAAATCACTTCTCCACCAGCAGTTTTCAGCCTCGGCTCTAATTTCTTCACAAGTCAGGAATATTTTTTGCTTTATACCTGACTTGACAGTTATTAATACTACTGTGAGTACACACCACCTGATTTTATATGATTTAGAAAGAGCAGAAAGAGCAAAGATAACAGTTTCATTATAAGTTTTAAGTACCCATAAATCTTTCTACATCAAACCGTTCCCAACCTCCCGAGAGGGGCTCTCCAAACACTGAAGCCATGCCTATTTGGCAAGAACTACAGACAGGGATTTCTTTTTTAGCCTCCTTCGTCTCTGCAGAGGGCAAAAATCTTGGATAGAAAACCTTGGTCCAGAAGCCTTTTTCTTTTCCTGCAACAGTTAGAGGCACAGCAATGGTTTTAATAGAGTTCTCTAATGACTCTATTGCTACTTTTTATGACTATTTTTTGGAGCAATAAAGTGGCAGAGGCAACGATATTGAATCATTGACTTTTCTGCAGTGGAGAAGGGAGCATAATGAGTCCATAAAGTTATTTTCATTCAAAAACCAGCATCCAATGTGTTTCTGGTTCCTGCGACACACAGTAAAAATCCTTTCTCACCTGTGGACTTTCTTGGTTCACGTCAAGCAGGTTTACTCAACCCACTACCTGGGGATAATTTCAGCAGTCCCACCTTGATTTTAACCTGTTTTACAGTAAGTCCGACGACTATTCCTGAGAGTGGCTGTTACAGAGAGGAGAAGATCAGTATCCCCTGAGCACCTGAGGGGGAAGTGCAGGAGTGATGGGCACCTCTACAGCCAGGTTTATCCCACCTGTATAGAGCACATATATATATGTAGAGCACAATGCAGTTCCCTCCAGCTGATCACATCCCAGGTGGGTTAAATTGTCCCATCCTTCTTGACTGACTTTGAAGAGGGTCAAGGGTCCTAATTTGGTGACAAAAGCAGAAGGGGATCACTCTAGACACTTGCACAAGTAGTTTTTCTAACATCAGGGACCTTGCAGCTGAAAATAAAGCAAACACTCATTCACTACACATTATAAAATTTCAGACTGAAACTGGGAGACCCATACAAAGGCTGTGAGATAAAATTCACTGAAGAAAAGTGATGCTTTTTTTACCACTGATTTCGATGGCAGTGGGATTTCACTCCTACTTATAGCCAAATGTCTAGGTTGGGTGTGAGATCCTCCTATACATTCAGTAGAAAACTTATTAACTTTACAAGAGTATATCAGAAATAGCTATCTAAACTGATCATGGCTATATATTTGTACGTCGTTAACCAAAACCAAATGTTTTCCTCCACAATTCAGTTCTCACTACAGTTGTATATGCTAGGCCGGAGCAAACTTTGTGACATACTTCTGTGCAATGCTGTACTCCAGCAAGGCATGTCAAAAATGCAAACTGAATAGTAAAATTATTTCATTTCCAAAATAAATAGTGTTTTTGGTTAATACTGGTACACAAAAGGCAGGTATTTTAAATTAAGGAATCTGGAAGGAATTGGTTTCTCACAAAGCTTCAATTAGCTTTCAAATTATCTCTTTCACAATGTGTACAAATATTGCTAACCAGACTTCACTGAAAAATGGATTCTCAATAATTTTATTTAGCTAATAGTTAACACAAGGATAACAACACACATGCAAATTTAAAATAAAAACATATGTGGGGATTTTTTTTCCCAAATAAGAATTTGAAACAGATGTGCTCTTTTAACAGTACTTCTTCACCCAATGCTTTTCTCTTCACTGTTTGTATTTTTAAATGTGGAAAAAAAAAAACAAAATAACACAAAGGTACAGTAAGATATAATCCTAATAAATTATTCTCCCTTTTATCTGACAAGTGAGGTTTTTAAATAACATATTCTATCTTTATTTCTTGCTGGCATAACTCATTCACATCAATTGGTATTTGCACAGAGAGCTGACTGCAGTTCAAATATAAGCAGGGATATTATTTTCTTTCAAACTGTATTTAAAAACCAACATAACAAAGTAAGTTGCAGGATGAAAACATTATAATACTCACTCCTGTTTGCGCAGTCCTTTCTCTTCACTAAGTCCCTGCTTTTAATGGACACTGCCAACCTATTCCTTCTCTCTTTATGTTTTCAAATAGCAGTGTCTAACACTTAGAGGGAAAAAATTGTTGGAGCAACTTTTCAGTCCCAGAACCAGAAAACATTGGAAAAGATATTTGATTCTTTTTTTTCCTCTTCAAAACTTAATATGTAACATTTGGGGAAGACAAAAAAAAAAAGGGAGCAAATATCTACTAAAGTAAAATTTCATGGAGCAGCTTAAATATAAAAGTTAATAATGAATCAGCTCCATACCAAATATATTACACCTGAATGTGTTCTCTGAGATTTGCATCTCTGAGATACACCAATATGCAAATAGCAACTTAAATTCTTACAACAAAATGCCTTCAGATTTTTTTTTTTTGTTAGGAAATTGTCTCCAGGTTTTTCAGAGACATTTAATTACAGCAAGCTCCGTTAGCATTCACTTGATGATGAGATGTCTTGGCCCACCCTTATGATACAAGGTGCCCTTGCACAAAAGCATTTTGGCTCAGCATAATCCAATTCCAAATAACATGCCTATCTACATGACTTCATATTCAGATGCTCTAAGCAAATATTCTCTAAAATGCCCTGTATTTACCAGAGATATACTTAAGGTGTAAAGGCAAGAATCAATAAAGCTAGGCAACTTTCCTAAATTTCTACTGAGTCTAAATGGCAGGGTGTGGGTACCAGGGGCCCGGTGTGGAGGAGGTCCCGGGCTGCTCACCACCAGGCCCTGCTGACTGAGCACCCCAAAACTTCAGCCTGTCGGGGAAGTCCATGGCACCTCTGCCCAGAAGTAGTTAAAGAAATCAGCTGCTCATGCAGGAGATGCATGAGGAAGACATGTTTTGAGAAAACAAAGGCAAAACTGGGGCAGGGACACCCCTGAGGGACTGGCCCACAGGCCCCACACCTGAGTGGGGACACCCCCTGAGGGTGCAGTCCCAAGCCGGGGCAGAGGAAAATAAGTGAAAAGCAGCAGAAAGCCCTTAGGTTGGGGTCCCCAGCCTGCTGTGCAGCCCATCACCTCGCTGAGGGAACCACACGAGGCTGCGGTGATGCCTGTGGTGACGGGGCTGAGAAGGAGAGGTGTCAGACTAAAGCCAGGCCTGGGGAAAGGGGAGGACAGGTGCTTCCCCAAGTGTTCATTTCTTTGTCTTTTTATTATTATTATTATTATTATTTCCTCAGTCCTAAATCAGTAATTAAAAGTTTATGTTACTTGGCAATAAATTAATAAAATAAAATTTCCCAAGTTGAGACTGTTTTGCCTGTGACAGACTTAACATTTAGGAAAACCCTCACCCGTTCAACTGCAACCCTGCCACATCCACCATGAGCAACTCTACAGTGTTGTCTTCACTTTTTCTTCACATTCAACATGTGATAGAGGGGTTTGTTTGTTTAACTATGCTTACATTAAATCTGCTGGGAAAAAAATATCTGACTTCTTGGCATTTTCAATGATATTCCTAATAGCTTCATAACAGAATATCCAAAAGCATTTTAGAACATAGCATCAAGCAAGAAATAACCTGGCAACATCTGGGCAAAACTGAAATTTTCAACACCCAAAGTGTTAATGCTTTATTCCATTCGGGCTTTGCAACCTCTTCTTTTTTTTTTTTTTTTTTTTTTTTTGTTTTTTTTTTGTTTCCTAAAAAATATATTTGGATTTGGATTTCTTAAACAAACACCTTCCCCCCCCTCTCCCCCCCAAGAAAAAATGATAATTTCATCAAATATCAGAAGATTTTTAGGGTAAATATAAAAAGATATATTTCTGACCCATGTAACCAAATCTCTGACTTTGTCAGGTCTCTGGTTCAAAATATTTGACTAAACATACCTTTTTAATATATACTTTACACTTAAAATATAAATGAAACCATGTTGTTGTTTTTTTTTCTTTAAATTATTCTGAAAAATGCTAGACTATGTTGGTGTACTTTTGCCCAAGCAAATATATTCTTCTTGATGCAGACACCTGACAAAGTTTAAGCCTAACCATTAAAGATTGGCAAAGCTAAGTTTACCAAAAATAGGGTCATATTTAAAGGAGTCTTACAAATATAAATATATAAAATGGACAGAAGAGTCAGGAAAATTCAGTAACTGGGGAACTTATTAAGCCAATGGTTAATTTGGATACGGAAGTGTAAGTTAAAATATTTTGGGAGCTTTGGCATCCTTGAAAAATTGCAGTTTTACAACAATTAGATAGAAGTGGAAAGAGGAAAAAAAATAGGTCTGTGTTACAGACCTGGCACATCTCACTTAAAGATCACAATAGAAAAGCAAGCTGCAGTGGCCTTACACCAATCTAAATAAATAAATTATAAAAACTGAGACCGGGAGATGGCACTTTAAAAATTGTAATCAGTCTCAGGACCAGACTGAGTGAATTACATGTTGGCCTTTGAGCAGCAAATCAAAGCAATCAGCAGAGAAATCGAAGCAGCAATTGAACGTTGGCCATTGGAAACCAAGAGCAGCAGCAGTTCACTGAGATTTTTCATTTTTTTTAAGTGAACTCAAGTAAAGCTAGTAAAACTCAGCAATTGCTAACATACCACCATAACTACAGGTTTAATAATGTCTCATAAACTTTAAGAATTTGAAATTCATTGCTGTGCAGCAGCTTTTGCATTCAGTTTGCAACACACCCATTTTCACACTCAAATACATCAGAAAAGCAGATGAAAGTTTATTTTTCTTCTGATAAAGAAGTTAAGCAGATTTTGGCAGCTTGCCACCAATATGACCCCATCCCCCAACTTCTCCCCCTGCCCAAGCACTATAAATTAATCTTACACTGGTTGAGAAAAAGAAAAAAAAAAAAAAAACTGAAAAACTTCCAGCGTTCGAGTCCTTTGGCTGAACCTCTCAGGGGCATATCCCATGGTGACAAACTTTGGCCTTGACTGTCTCAGCTGGCCTCTTCCCCAAAATTATGCCTATAGAGCAAACTTTTCCCTTAGACTCCAATTCTATTTTCTCTTGGCCTTGATATTACCATCACACTTTCTGATTCAAATTCTCCAGAAATACCCACTATGACTCTTTTTGGAGTAGCTGTTGGTCTCCATGCAAACACAGAGGTACTTCACTCAGCTGTTGTCAGTGCAGGTTTCCACTACAAAGCCTAAGAGGAGAGTATGCGTCCTACAAAGTTAGTCTCACCAATTAGCAATTACACCCAGAAATTATGTGGGGGAGGGGGAAGTCATAGTTGATTTTGACTGTTAGGCAAATTGCAAGATTTTCCTAACTTTTCTGCATAACAATGAATGTACAAAACAGTGAAAAAAAGATACAGACTCTGAGACACTTTCCATGCATGTGTGCAATGCACACAGGTTATCCTAGGACAGATTTTCACCTAATCCAAAGAATATCAACATCCCAATTTTCTGAAACGTTAACTAATTTTTTTTTTTGGATGGTGATTCTGCAATAATTTCTCCTATTGCTAAATCCCCAGCTTTCTCAGTAGTGCCAAGACCTCATAGCACAATATCAGAAAAACAGAACACGAACACAAAAGACTTGGATATACATGACTTGAAAAAGTGTGTTTCTATCAATCTGCTGCTCTTACCACCTGTTTTTGTTCAAATATTAACAGGTCACTGCTGATGACTTTGGAATGAATTCTTTCCCTATACTTTTGCATTAAATAAAAATGACTGATATACTGACAAGATGCAGATTTATCTGCAGGATGATAAATTGCAGTCTCTATTCAGGGAGAATAGTTCTTTCCATTTTCATGAACTAGGGTCATCCTTAAGTGTCAGGAGAAAAGATGCCAAAGGTAGGCTTCTAGTTTCCACACCAGGACATTGTAGTGGCTACTTCTCAATGTCTGTCTGTGCAAGATCTAACTTCCAAGGATTATCTGTAACAAGATACCAACATATAGTTTGAAGAGACTACCTGAAACATTTTTTCAGGACAGACTGAAAATAGAGGAAAGTTTCAGAGTTGTTAGTAGGTCTGAATTTTGTGAAACAAAAATCTGGTTGTTACATCACTCTATGAAAAAATATTTATATTGGCTCTGGTTTTAAGGTTACATTTTTCAGCTCATGCAAGTGGCAGGAAACATGTAGAATCTAACCAAGAGATAGTCCACAAGGCTTGTTAAATGAAACGCTACGTAAAGACTTGTTATGGAAACAAAAAGATGCAGCTCAGGAAATGAGCTTGGTCATCTCACAACTCTCTGTTGTTCTACAGCCAAGCATTGGCTAAACATTAGATTATCGTTACAAACAATGCATAGGAAAAACAAAAAAAAAAAAAAACACTGCATTCAGAATTTACCCTAAATTTCAAGAGCACACAAGTGATTTATGAGCCTCAGCTCCCTTTTCAAATCTGATTTAAATGACTAATTCAGATCTTATTGAAAGCCAGAGAATATAGGTTTCCAAAACGTTTGTGCACTTTTTTGAAGCCTTTAACCTAAAATATAAAATACAACTTTATGGATGAGACAGAAAAACCTGTAAAAAAATTTATTTACAAAATGTGAATTCATACTCAAGAAAAATCTCTTCAGTTGGTGCTTCTCTGTGGAGGAAACTCTATTTTTCAATGCACAAGGTCAGTGTTACTAGAAAATAAATAACATCAAAGAGGCGGAAGAGAACAGGGGAAATTGCTCTGCAGAAGAAAAACAGTGGACTGCAGTCACAAACTTCTCATGAACTCCTGAACTACCACATTAACCAAGGTAATCTATTCCTATTCTCCATATTTCTGGCCCAGCCCTTCTTTCCTTTCTTTGGCCTCGTTGCTTTAACTCTCATCCATTTGTACGGGTGAATTACACATTGCCACACCAAATATGATTTCTGAGTGTCCAATGGGGTTCTCAAATTTGTACCCATCAGTCTCAGACTATTTCTTCAGATTAGACAAGTGCAACAGCAGTGTCATGTATTAAGATAGTTGCCTCTGTTTTCACTACTTGACAACATGATTGCATTTACATTCAGTGGAAAGCCTACACAAACGGATGTCTTTTGAGCTTGGCTCCAGTATGCACTTTTTAGCTCCTAACATGGCGAAATTAATAGCTATTTTTATTTCATCTGGCAGGGAGTTTGCAGTCGATGTAGGATTGCATCTCCTGTGACCACAGGGTTTCTCAGATTTCCCAAGAGTTTAATTGCTATATGCTACGTCAGGTTGCATTTTCAGAGAGAAAAGGAGCTATCTCACACTGCCAGAGCTCTGCAAACCAGCCAGCATTCTGGCTATCTGGCATAATGACTATTAGAAAAAAAAATAAAAATAATCAGGTTTCAGAGGATATAGAACCATAACAAACAAAGAGTCTACGCTTAAAAATTATCAGTCTGATAAAATTAAATTGATTAGTTTAAAGCAAATATTAAAATTCAGACCGCATATACATGAACATTATGGAATGATTTGTGTATGTATCTTCCATATCCTCTTTGCTGACAGTAAAGCTCCATAATCACCTGATTTTGGGAAGGGGGAAAAGGAGGAAGTGGAAAAAGGGAAAGACAACCAAATGAGTTGGTTGTCTGAACAATCAATGAAACCTGGACACTCAATGAAAACAAATACTTGGTTTGTTTTTACTTTCCTCTCTTCCTGAATGAATTAATGAAACTGTTGAACTTTGGCCTCTTCTCCAGGCTAAAGCAGCAAGGGGACTGAGTGACTTAATATCCCCCACAGCCCACAGCGATGCTGGTGGAACATTTTGATGTGAGAAGACTGTGCTCATTTGGCATTGCACTCCCTAGAGGGAATATGGTAGACAATGTATAGATTAAGTTTAGCTAGAACTGGACATTAAGAAACATATACTTTGTGCCTTGATAGTAAAGGTCGAGAAAGGTCATTCTAAACTTGGTTTCCTTTGTAGGTTTATAAAGACTTTGCCTTTCTCATTAATTTCTATCTTTTTATGGCATTATTGTTGCATAGCAGACAAACCATTTTTTCTTTCTTAGCAATGCAAGTTAAATAACATAGAAAGCTTGTGTTAGGAAAATAATCAGGATTCTCTGAAGCACTTCTAAAGTCCTTTCTGCATATGCCTCATAATTGATTTCAAGTGCCCGATGAAAAGAGTCAGGCCCTGTGACATAGTTTTTCTTTGGCTTCAAAATCAGAAGAAGAAAAATTCCTGCCATAAGAAAATCAGAACTCTAGGTCTGAAGTGAGAGCTTTCTTGGATTTTCTTTTTCTGCACGAAATACCACTATTCAGAGGGATACTCAGCACGGCACCAGCTAATAATAATAACACAAGGATAGTGATCTTCAGTGGCTGCTTTGCAGACAATAAAAAAAGCTCGCTTTAAAAGCACAGAGCCTACAACAGTTTCAGGTCATTTCCCAACTGGCTTTTCCTGTCTGGTATGCCTTTCAGAGTTTTGGCTGTGTTGACACTACAGGTTAAATGAAACAAAAAAATCCAAACAGAAGCCACAAAACTCAGTAACTCAGCCTTTTTGATCTACCTAAGTGCTTTTAAGCCTGCTCATCACCATGGGATCCAAGTGCCCTTTTTCACATTTCAGTGTTTCCAAAAGGGTCAAGCCATGGTAAGATCATAATGTTTGAGAGGCTATTACAAGAAAAGATTGCTTCTTTAGAGAAGAAATGAGTCCTCTTTGCCAGAAACAAACCTGAATGGGACAAATTAAAAGTGGAAAAGGACAGAATGGCTATTTTCCCTTGGAAATAAAAGATTAATAGAGTTGGCACTATATGGAAGCAGAGCTTCCATCAAGTAAAGAGCTGGAAGAAAACGCTTTCCTCTCGCCTTCAAGAGCAAAGAGGTCACAATTCTTTCAAAGGGATTCCCTTGGGATAATGTGGATATGGACTGTCCCATACTTCACGGATTGAATAACCATCTGAAAGTGCAATAATTTGAGATAAACTGAGATTAGTTTCTTGCATTGACATCTGCTTGGAAAATAACATGGAAAATCTAGTGCAAGGGTCATTTGGCTTGCTACGTTAATGATAACACTGCCAACATCCAGTACCAAAACAATGAGTAATTTGTAAAGATTTGCCATATTACATCCTGCTTAATAAATTCAGAGGCATGAAAATGACAGCATATTGTAATATAGTAACATAATATTGCTAATTTGCAGGGCCAGATTCAATCCAGGCATAAGTAAACCCAGCATTGATTTCAGTATACATACTTCATACTGAATAAATACATACTTGGCTGAATACATCCTATCCCAACTACATATGCAATAAAAAATAAAAATTTATATAAAAAAGTGCTGTTTCTTTCTAGTTATTTTTATGTAGTCATGTAATAAACGTATTTTTTCATACATATTTGCATCTATATTTTGGCAATAAGAAAAGTATACATTTAAATGCAAGGCAAGGTCTCTGGAAGTCTGTCAAGCATGATGTTCTAGTCAGCATAAGTTAACAGCTACAGTCAAGACATTCCTTCAAAAAGTCACAACAACTTTGGGATGAGGGAAACGTCTCCAAATGAAAGGTAAGGCCTGCTTTCAAAACCCAATATACCCAATTAATAATGGAGAATACAAACTGGTCAAGGTAACCATAGAGAGAGGGGTAGGATAACCAAGCATCAACTACAGCACAGGGGGATGCAAGTTAATACTACTTTTTTTATTCCCACCAGCAAGTCACTGGACTGATCACCCACCAGTGTGCCTAGAAAATATCTGTCTGTCCATCTTATGCTGCTACTCAGAGAGTATGAGCATGTGGGATAAAAATCCTGAACTGGGGAGTCTTAATTGCAGGGTTTTATCCTATGTATTCCCAGAGAGAGTGAAGTTTTTGTTTATCAGAGATCATCCATGGCACTTCTGTTGGGATAGGCTAGCCACCATTTTCTTCTCCTCTCTTACAGGATACCTGATGAGACTGTAGCCAGAGCAGGAATTAATGTGGAAAGGCCATCGACTGTGCATAATGGAGGACAATTCCTAGGTGTCAACATGATAAAAATGGAGAGGCACAAAAGAAATGGACATAGATAAAACAATTTCCGTTCTTGTTCCAATAATAGGTTAATTTTCTGTTTGAAGAATGAAAGTTTCCTGTAATTACAGTTCCTTAGTCAGGAGCAAACATGGGAGAAGTGACCCGATGCTATTTCGGTATCCAAGACCCCAGTTTTGGCCACGCAATGAGTGCAGGTGGAGGCAGAGGGCGAAGCTGGGCAGCATGGAGAGATGGCTCGCTAATCCTGTCAGGAGGAAAAGTGTTTCATGTCACTCAACGGCATCTCCACAGGGCAGTTAGGGGAGAAGCGCTGACAGCTTCTGAAAGGAATCACATCCAGTCATCCTCCGGCAGGAAGAGGCTGGCTTTGACACAAAGCTTATAGGGTGGGTGAGATGAAAGCATGGGGAAGGGGTCTCTGGGCTCCATGTAGGATTTCGCCTTCCTCTGCCCTGTGAGGAGAGGGAAGAGGAATGCACTAACAGTCCCAACCACTCTCGGCTAGCCTGTCCTTTCTGACCCCTTCACCAAGCAGTTCTCTATCTCTCTCTTTCCCTGCCTTTCAAAACTTAAACCTGCCCACCCTGCTGCCAAAAATAAAGACAGAAATAACATCAGGGTTGAAAGCAGTTTCAACATCAGGAAAAGCTACAGGGACAGACTGGGGATTCTTGCTGCATGACACAGAGAGCATGCTGCACCACAGCACACCAGCAGATGAGTACATTTTGCAACCAGTTGTACAGACTTGTCCTGCTTCTCCTTAGAAAATATTTAGTCAGCTTCTTTCAGTTACTGGGGTGCTTGAACAGGATTGTCAGCAGAACAAGCAGTAAGGAGGCGAAACAAAGAGGTGAAGCACCTCCAGAAGTCCCTGGGATGAAGTCACCCAAGTCATCAAGTCAAAGCTGCCTGGCAGAGAAGGACCTGGGAGTACTGGTTGATAGGCAGCTGAATATGAGCCAGCAGTGTGCTCAGGTGGCCAAGAAGGCCAACAGCATCCTGGCTTGTCTAAGAAGCAGTGTGGCCAGCAGGGCTAGGGATGTGATTGTCCCCCTGTACTTGGCTCTGGTGAGGCCGCACCTCGAGTACTGTGTTCAGTTTTGGGCCCCTCGCTACAAGAAGGACATGGAGGTGCTTGAGAGAGTCCAGAGAAGGGCGACGAAGCTGGTGAGAGGTCTGGAGAACAAGTCTTATGAGGAGCGGCTGAGGGAGCTGGGGTTGTTTAGCCTCGAGAAGAGGAGGCTCAGGGGAGACCTCATCGCTCTCTATAGGTACCTTAAAGGAGGCTGTACAGAGGTGGGGGTTGGTCTATTCTCCCACGTGCCTGGTGACAGGACAAGGGGGAATGGGCTAAAGTTGCGCCAGGGGAGGTTTAGGTTGGATGTTAGGAAGAACTTCTTTACTGAAAGGGTCGTTAGGCGTTGGAATGGGCTGCCCAGGGAGGTGGTTGAGTCACCATCCCTGGAGGTCTTTAAAAGACGTTTAGATGTAGCCCTTAGTGATATGGTTTAGTGCAGGACTTGCTAGTGTTAGGACAGAGGTTGGACTAGATGATCTTGGAGGTCTCTTCCAACCTAGACGATTCTGTGATTCTGTGATCAACAGGGTTAAATAAGAATGCACTTAAATTGGATAGTAGATTTCTGTAAGCAGAGTCACTATCTCCAATGCAGAAATCAGTAGGCATACAAACTAAAAGTAATTTACATCCCACCAAAAAGAGAACATGAAACAAAGCAGAAAGAGGCTCTTCACATCATATACATCAGTGATGAGAGTCTGCAATGCTTAACCTGAAGACAAATCACCAAAGAACAACAAAGTGCATGTGATCCCCCATCCTGCACCAAGCCACAGCACTCTGAGTGTCAGGGTACACAGCTGTGGCCAAGGACTTAAATCCTCCTGCCAGAAGACACTTAGAGTCATGCTTTTAAAACATGTAGGTGTCTAGGGTTACAGATGGGCTTCTGGATTTTTGCACATGGTATTCTTAACTGTCTCAGAGGCTTACACACCATTTTTACTGCAGCACGCAGTCTGCTCGCTGCCATTCCCTTGAACTGTGGCAGCAGCCATGTGCCGCACTCAGAGACTGTTGTCCTCCTCTTCTAGGGCCTGAGCACCCCTTTAAAGGGGTAATAGTTCTTGCCTTGAAAAGCAAGAGAACGATGGCTTATTTCTAATGCCGAATGATGACAGAGAGAGTTGCCACTTGCCCAGCAGTGGGGAGTAATTCAGAGGTCCAGCTGCACCTTCCCTTCAATTGTACTTCGATGTCAACTTTTCCTCCCTTTTGCAGATGAAAGCTGAAAGGCTTTACAGGAGATATGTCTGTTACTGTAATATAAACAATAAATAATAATAGGAAAGCAAAAGTAGACTGATTTATTGAAAGCTATTCACTTCTATAAGTTAAATAACGGAATTTTCAATTTAAGTGGACATTTTTACTGCCAAATAAATCTCCTCGCACAGATATGAGAGACTTTCATGTAATATACAGAAAAGCAAAAGTTTGAGAAATTAAGATAATGCAAGTGAACACCCAGAGCCAGATTCTTGATGTAACTGCTATTTTATACCACCCCAGGACTGTTTATATAATCACCTACCATTGAATGATAATGATCTACACTAAGATACAGCAGAAATAAACAAACTGATTTTGAGCAAACAAAAAAATAGCCACAGGCCTATCAGCAAGCCTTCACATCATGCAAAACTCCCAAGAAGTTGGTATTTGTTTTGCTCAAGTAAGGACTTTCAAAGTAAGCCCCTGTATCAAAAGAGGGGTGGGCAGCAGGTCGAGGGAGGTGATTGTCCCCTCTGCTCTGCCCTCTGAGGCCCCACCTGGAGCGCTGCATCCAGGTCTGGGGCCCCCAGCACAAGAAGGATGTGGGGCTGTTAGAGAGGGTCCAGGGGAAGGCCATGAAGATGATCAGAGGGCTGGAGCACCTCTCCTATGGAGACAGGCTGAGAGCTGGGGATGTTCAGCCTGAAGAAAAGGCTCCAGGGTGACTTTATTGCAGCTATTCAGTACTTAAAGGGGGGTTATAAAAGAGATGGACCACAACTTTTTACTCAAACAGATAATGACAGGACAAGAAGGAATGGTTTTAAGCTAAAAGAGGGAAGATTTAGATTAGAGGTTAGGAGGAAATTCTTCACTCAGAGGGTTGTGAGGTACTGGCACAGGTTGCCCAGAGAAGCTGTGGATGCCCCATCCCTGGAGGTGCTCAAGACCAGGCTGGATGGGGCTTTGGGAAGCCTGGTCTGGTGGGAGGTGTCCCTGTGTGTGTCAGGGGGTTGGAACTGGGTGATCTTTAAGATCCTTTCCAACCCAAGCCATTCTATGATTTTAAGATATGAAATTTAGGTATGACATCTATTTTTATGCTTCTAAATGCCCTGTCCTGACAAACTTTTGGGTACACTACAGTTTCCTTGGGTCACAAAAAGAAGTGGCATTTTCAGCACTGGACTACTCATTTACCTTTGCAGATTCTCATAGAGATGGGCCTATGGACTTATACGCACATCCAGAACTGAGTTCAGGTAGGTCTAGTACTGGCCGCCACTTGCCCAATTGTAGAAGTTGTCCCAAAGCACTAATGGCCAAATCATTGCAGTACAGAGAGCCCCACTGTAAACGAGAATGCAAAGATCTGACGAAGCACCACAACGATATTTGCACTTGGCTTATTGCCTGAATCAAGCCATATATTAAGAGCCATTCAGTTTCTAGTGAAAAAACCTGAGTTTCTTACCACTTCTGAGGAATGCTCAGACAGCAAACTGAGGTCCTATCCTTAGTATTCTTTGTTGATTTCTGCACTGCCAACTCTACACAGTACTGTGATAGTTACCATACCGTTTATTCAATCTACATGGATTCTTTCAACAATCCACAGAAAGGGAATGTGAAATCTACCCTCCTGAACTGTCACCAGTCCAGCCCGTCTATCCTTTTCCAATGAACGAAATGCTATTTCTTTCTGATCTCATTTTCCCACAGTTAAAGTACAGTTGACACTCCCTGAAGCAACGTAACAGATACGGGTACACCTAAAACACAGGAATTTGGGAGTGATATGGAAAGTTTTATGTATGTGGAAATTTAATTCACACACCACTGACTTTTATCTCAAAGGATGGCCACACAAACTGCTAAGCATGATTCCTAAGTGGTGAGATAGTACTGCACTTATTAGATTTCCATCTAAACTGATGGACAGTCTTAACAATTTTATGAAATGTGATATATCCTCATACTTAGCATGAACTTAGACAGGTCACAATTTCAGAGCTCCAAAATTTGAATTTGCAGAAAACAGATTTGCAAATCTAAAGCCTTTCTGGATGAACAGAACAAGAGAGTAAGACAATGATGGGAGAGAGAGAGGGAGAGGAAAGAAATACGTCCTGTAGGGTTTTTTTGTGTGTTTTAATCATTTACTTAATTTTGTTTTCAGTTAGTTTAAACACCTACTGCTGAGGAATCTGTTTGTTTCCTTAAAAATTAGTATTAGTGAACACCTAGCTAAGATTATTTATTATCCAGGTAAAAAGACTATGAATCTTTCGAAATACATAGCAGCCTTTTTTTATCCTTTGTTGATCTCTTCCAAGAGCTCTCCCTGTTTGGTGAATGCACACAACAAACCCATGTTTCTGTAGCCAAATCAAGTGGATTGCAAACTTCTCTCTAGACTTGGAGCAGGCTTTGAAGTCAGAGAGTCAGTGTGATGAAATTAAAACGCAATAGGACATGAGTTCACTGAGTTCACATACCAGTGAAAATCTGTTTTAAGATTTGAAACTGAAGTTAAAAGCATAGTAAAGATACAAATTCCTGTTAATCTGAAACTTTCTCTTTCTCACCTTGTCATAAAAGCCCTTTGTGCCTGTAACCACAGTCCCTTATCTATCCTCCAGACTCAGCCAAAAGGAAGCTGACACCTCATCAGAAGATATCTGGGGAGAATGGTACTACTCGAATCCTACTTCTATCTTCAGAATGATATTTTAGTCTTCAAGGGATGGCAAAGGATTTCCACAAGCAGATGGATCAGCAGAAAATGTAACTGAACAGCTCATAAACAACATGTCCTTCTCATAACCAGCTAGTTGGTTTTCTGTTTCATGTTCTTACTTTTAAGTACACAGCTGTAACTGTGTCTTTGTCTAAAGTTTCTTAACTTTACATTACTAAATGTTAGTTTTTCCACTTAGAAGAATCTAAGCTCTATAGCCTAAGAGATCAGAGTAGGTAATGTCAGTCACTGCTGAATGGAGGAGAGACAACCCTACTTAGGTACTGCGTGGTAGAAACCTGTAATGCGTGTAGGACTTTGCAGAGTAAGATTTAGCAGGCACCAGTTACATTGCTGTAAAAAATACCCTTTTGCAGTGAAAACATACACATAGCCCTTTCTTTCCTGCTTCCTAGTTCTTTAGCTGTATTCCACTTTTCCAAATGTTTACATAGTATTTCTGCAAAATAAATCTTGGACTTTAAAGAATTTTTTGCTCAGTCATTGCCTTTGACTACTTGTTATATCAGGGTGCACCTTTGATGCCCCTTTACTGTGTTTTTTGATCCAAGATAAACAGTTCAGCAGGGGACCAGGTAACAGTGAATAAAGAATAATGCAAAATGAATGGCAGATAATAATGTTCTTTATCCAAGAACATCTCTTACTGCACATGCAACAGTCATTAAATATAATGTTCTCTTCTCCCAGTACTTAGGAAAAAATGAGACTTGGAGTTAGCAAACCATCCAAGCATGTGCCTACCTTTAAGCCTGTAGAAAGTCTTACAAATGTTAACTGGAGTAGTCGTATGCCTGCAGTTAAGCATCCCTAGAAATATTTCACTGATTTCTGAGCCAAAATGTGTTTGCATTATAGTTTGGGAATAGCAAAGGACAGAGAACAAAAGGAACAGTTATTCAGAATTTGGACAAATAGCTGTAAATACATCTTTTGGTGTTATTAAGCCAATATTGGCTCTGTTCAGAATGCACTGACTGAACACGCAGTCCTAATAATCACAGCTGAAAAACACAGACCATGGACGTTTATTGATTTAGACAAGATCACTCCTCACAGGAGAGAGTGCCTCTAGTTTTACAGACCTTTTAATTCCCTGTACACCATTCCTTTCCCTTTTACAAATCTCCTGCTGTGAAACTCTAATGCACTCTTGAGACACAAGAAATCATGGAACTAACCCTGTAAATTGTCCATCAGCCAAAAGAGGAAGCAACTCTCAGAACCAAGGAGTTCAGTTCTTGTTATCCACGTTATGTTTTTTGTTCAGAGCATAAAACATATACCGCCACATACCGCCAGAAACTGAAATGCTGTTGCAATGCAGATAATACCTACAGATTGTTGTTGCTTTTATTGGTGTTATTCTTTTGCCACATCTCCCCCAAAAAACATAGGTACCTAATATCTAATGCATCTACTGGCCAAAAACGTCATTTCTTATTTTAAGCAAATCCAACATTCCATGCAAATGGAAGTAATTTCTGCAGTACAGAAAGTCCTTTCAGAAAATGCTGAACTGATTAGTATTATGGAAAAGTGGAACTAATTATTATAGTGATATAACAAAAAAACAAAACTAGAAATTAAAGCCATTCAATTCTTGCAAAAAACAATGGTGTATTTCCCACACGCAGAGCCTTTATGCACATTCATTAAAAGGTAAAAGCAAGATAATCACATATCCCCTACCTAACCCATAAATGCAGGCCTCTGCATATCTTTAAGGAACAGGAGTATATACAAGAGCTTACACAAAAGTTTCATGCCAAGGCTTGGTTGCTGTTCAGAAACTCACCAAAAGGACTAGTTTATTCCCTAAAAATGAGGTTTGATAGCTCATAACCTTATCTAGCAGTCAAGCCCCATGCAAGCCTGAGGCAGAGACCTTTCACTGGCCCTTCTCTCCATGGTAAATTTCACCTTTGGAAAAGGGAGGCCATGGGCTTGTCTGAACAACATGTGCCCCTTTTTTGAAGGAACACCGTCAAGGCTGCGGGGCCAACTCATTAACCTATCCCCCAGCAGTCCCATCTGGATGGTCTTATCTGTAGGAATTCGGTCGTTCATTTATTTTTTCAACCACCATTTGTGACAGAGTTTCTTAAAAAGCAGACTCATGACTTATTATTAGCACATGGGCAGGTCAGCACACAGGTTTATTTGCTGTTAACCAACTTCCTAACATGCTGCGTTTAAAACCTCCAAAGGGACTCTGAATAGGTTGTAAAAGTAGGAGGTTGAATTCTTCAAGGTAAGAACTTATGATGGGACCACGGTCAAAGCAAGTCATATTTTGCTCTGATAACCCATGAAAATTGCTAGGTAAAGACATATAGCTCGTACACGTTAACTTCTTCTGACGATTCCCTTTTTAAAGGCACTTTGATAACCAGCCTGTAACCCTTCAGCTGTGCCACTTAGGAACATAAGCAAGCATTGAGCTTTGAAAAAGTACAACCTATCCAGAAAAAAAAAAAAAAAAAAAAAGAAAAGGAGAAAAGCTGGGGTCAGGCAAGAAAGTTTATACCCAAAAGAGTACATATGCACAAACGTATACACAGAAAAATTCCTGCACGCTATCAGGAGCAATAAATACTTCCATCATTCTTGTCTGGAGTAAACTCCAAGCACAGAGATAGGACCTGTAGGACCTTGATGCTGGGAAAAGAAGATCCCATTTTCTATCTGGAATGTGTGTCAGATCCTAGGCTACTCACAACTTCACCTGTGGTAACACTCACCAAAGTACCTGTGCGCCATATTGTTTACGCACACTGCATGCACACAGCTGGCCACCACACCTCAGGAAATTATTCCCAGTGGAGTAAAAATACTGAATCACCTTCCAGAAAAGATTATCCACTTGTTTGCTTTCATCTTGTGCAGAGCACTGAAACGTCTGGAAAGAGATAAATGCCTGTTATACAGGGATTTACACATTTCATCCAGACAATTGACTTAAATTTCAAGCATGTAGCCAAAATTGATCATTTATCAAGTTAATCTTCATGATGTATTTAGTGTCTAACAATAATACTTTCAATTGCTTTCACAGTCTGCAGAGCACCGGGCAGGGGGAGAACACCTGTTAAGAATCACGAAATAAAAGAGGTATGCAGTAGATTGAAGTTATAAATATTGGCCCCAATCCTGCAAACGCTTGGCATTCACTGATCACCAGTGTGAATGAAGCTACAACTGACCACCTTCATAGTCTGATCATTGTCTGTCTTATGTAAAGACCACCTTCTTAGTTCATTGAGAGGCACAGAAAAGGATTAACCACTCAGCACTCCACTATTTATATCCTAACAGAACAAAGGAGCAAATGAAGATAACTTAATTACTGCATTAACTTAAATTGTTGGGATATCCAGCGGCTTCCTTTCACCATTAGTGCCTTGATGTTTAATTGTTACTGAGAAACTTTTAATTGGATTGTCACTTTTGGTAATGCTCCTGCCAAAAGCAAATCTTTAATATTAATATTATTAATAATAATAATAATAATTTAATCTCAGATCAGACATTTCTCCACCCTTAGATTTGAAATTGTTTTTTAAATCATGAACATTTCCAGCCAGATAATAGTCAGAATCTTTTCTATCTTGAATGAAAAACAAACAAACAAACAAAAAAAAAAGTTTCTTAAGTAATACTCTGGTTTCAGCAGCACTATGTAAAGCATAGCCGAAGCTATGAAACCTCTGATGAACACTGAAGACTTGCTACGTAAACTTCTTTAAAGCTGAATTAGTCACTTCCCAGTCAATAGCTCTGCATCTTCAACATCAATACTAAACACTGTCTGTACATTTTGTTTTAGCTAAACTGAAGTATAAATAATAGACAAAACACTCAAAAGTCTACATGGGTTTTACAGTACAAATCCCACTGACTCAGTAAAAGCTATGCTTATAAAACTCTTGAGCATATTTTCAAAGTTTTGCCTGTTTTGTAAAAGACTCATTTTTTTTTTAACATTTGCTTTGCCTTTCCAGCTATCCCAATTTCAAATTTCAAAATGAAATTTCCAATTCATTTTTACTGAATCTTTTCAATTTAACTGTCAACAAAGTGGGAAAGCTGCTAATTCTTAAAGGCAAAGGGTCCTTACTCTACCTTTTTAAGTCTAGAAGAGTGGGAGTGGACCTGTAGGCCAGTTTCTTGGCTGGCTGTAATCAACACACATCTATAGCTGTCATTGGAAAGGTGCTGAATTACATCGATACTACATGCTGAAGGAAAAAAAAAAAAAAAAAAAAGGAAAAAACCCACAACCCTTTAGATCTCTAAATCACCATCTTCCCTCCCTCTAGCTCTACCCTTTGATTTGAAGACCTCTTCCAAAAACAGTGGAAGGAGGAAAGATTGGAGTGGGGGGAACACCACTCAACCTCTACCAGGGATCAAGCACAGGAATGGAAGAAGGTTGTTGAGTTATTTCCCAACCCACATGTCATGAGAGATAATTTTTCATTCTGATTTTTTACAACACCTTGACACAACAGAATCCTGATCAAAGTAGCTTTTCAACATTTCTGTAATCCAGTTATTCAATTAACAGACTTGGAAGCCCCACTGAAGTTAAGCACTGGTATCATTGTAAGAGTTGGGGTGCTGTAGCTCCCCAGTCACAGATCCAGAGTAATGCAATTATTTCTGTTTCAAATGTAAAAGATTGGCATCTATACAACAAAAAAATGTAAGATAGTGTTTTAATTATCCAAATGAAGGAGACGTTCGGATTCAAAAATCGTTCTTGCATGGACTGTCTAAACTCTATTTAGACATGACATTTCACTTTCAGCTCAGTAAGCCTGAGTACAGATCACTAACATGTGTGAAAGACAGAAATTGCACAGGGACCAAACCTGTAAATTCACATTTGTACATTTTTTAATTCTCTAGGGTTGGTTCTGGATTACTTCTGATAAAAAAAAAAAAAAATAAAAAGAGAAAATAATGATGTCAGAGTCAAAATTCACACATCTGGGTAGCAGCAAAGCTGTTTTGTCCATTTATACTCAAGAATGGGCTTCATTTCAAATGGTAAAATACATAGGATCTGTACTACTTAGTAGCAATTTGAAAAATATCAAGAAGTGCAAGCTAGGCTATGCAAGGTACATGAAAGCTACTTTGGCCTGACTCTTGCTTTCTTTTCTGAACTGCCGCTTCGCTAAGTGGCAAGCAGCAGAGGTCAGAGGCCAAATGAAAAGGATAAGCGTCAATGGGAGGCCCTGTGGTGCGACACAAGTGCATAGTGGTATATTGTCCACAGCCCATGAAGAACTTGTCAACAGCTCAGTGAGAATCCCTCAAAGGAGCATCTACTGTTTCATTGCATCCCGCTCCCTGGAGGCGGTGGCAGATACCCAGGGACACAGCAGCTATACAAGCAAGATGGCTCTCCAGGAGCTCTGCTGTCTTCTAGTATTTCTTTTATTTCTCAGCATAAAGACCATCAGTAAAAAATGCTTCCAAATAACTAGAAAGTTATATACAAGCACGAACTGCAAGAAACAGGTTAGACTAAAAATGAAGTATGCTTTAGGAATCTAGATGCGAATAATAAGTACAAATAATATTTGCTAAATTGGCTGAAGCTATATTAAGGCACTATAAAATCTTGTGAAATCCCATTGTCCAGTGTTTCATTTTCCTGTGAAACCTGAACTTACCTAAGTACCACACCAGGCTTTGATGAATCAGAATTTCCTACAAGGGACGTAACTAAGATAGCATCCTTCTCAGGAAAAAATAATTATCAAGTTATCCTCTGAAAGGCAACATCTCTAATAGGCAGGCTCTCGTTTAATTATTTCTAATCACTGAAGTTATCAAGGACAGAATAATGAGCATCTACTGTTAAGTTTGTCACATTTTTCAATCCCGGTATAGAGTTAAATAGAGTTAGCCTACAGAGAACAGAAAAAAAAATTGGCTCACAGTTGAGATGAATTCTTGCATTTCTAAAATAACCAGTTAAAATGTACACAACACATAAACACATTGCCTTTGTTCTGGTTTTATACAACTTCTAAAGCAACTGAGTAAGAGTCCATGGAAGGGTTTTTAGGCCTAACATCATACAAGCAATAAATCATCATCCTTATTCTATTTTTAAAAGAACATAAAGTGAAAAATGTTGAATTGTGTCTATAACAATAAAGACAATGAAGAGGTTAATCAGAAAAAAAAAGAGATCAGAAGAAGAAATTAAACAGCATCTGTTTGTTGGATGAAGCACAACACAAAGTGTTTGTGGATGGACATGCAGACCACCATTCATACAGAAACAAGAGGACTAATCAGAGAGTGAAAATAATAAGAAAATAAAACAATGTTTTGCTCTCTTGGCAATGAGTTTGAAAGAAGTTGGAACTTGCATTTCTGCACAATGGGTAAGGAACTGTAAAGCAGACTGTAAAGAAGTTGTAAAGCAGATTTTGATGAATTTCCTCTGGTTCACAAGGAATTCAACTGTTATGTATTCTCTACGTTACTTTCAGACTCTCCGTTGATCATCATTTTAAATGCAATAAAATATGCATGTAATGAAGATGGCCCTACGGATTCCCACCCATTTAGATACTGCTACCTAACTCACCCTGGAGCACCCAGGAACTGAGGAGGAGTGGAAAATTTCCTTCTGTGGTGTGGGTTTGGAAATATCTCTTGGTGGAGAAATCAGGCAGAGCAGACAAGAGGAACAGCTGGACAATTCCATGTTTATCTGAATGAAATACAAACAGGGTCAGGGGAGGTTCAGGCTGGGTGGGAGGAAAAGGTTCTTCATCCAGAGGGTGCTCGGGCACTGGGACAGGCTCCCCAGGGAAGTGGTCACAGCACTAAGCCTGCTGGAGTTCAAGAAGTATTTGGACAACGCTCTCAGACGCATGGTCTGATTTTTGGGTGGGCCTGTGTGGAGCCAGGAGTTGGACTCAATGATCCTTGTGGGTCCCTTCCAACCCAGGATATTCTATGATAGGGTGGTTCCTAGTATACTGGCAATCTAGCTTCGATGCAGCAGAGAAGTGTCAGGTGGCTGTATTATTTTTAACTGTTTGTAGTGGCCTATGGGCATTTTTGTCAACTTCTCTGATTACCACATATGTTATTCCAGATCAACTATTTTGGGGTTACGGCATTAATTGAAACACAGAAGTGAACCAGACCCTTGCACTGCAAATATGATGCAATTTGTGGGATGTAACATCGCTTGTTTATGCTCACTGCTCCCAAGGCCAAAAGAAGAGCTAAGACTGTCTCATTGAGCAAAGCAAGATCTATGGCACCAAGTTTTTGAAAAAATGACTGACACGGAACCAAAACTGTAACTCATAGATCTTAGAAGATGGCTTGAGCTGTTCTAAATAAATATTGCCCAAGTTATAATAAAATAAATGCATTACAATTATTAAAAACGAGTAAGGTACAGCTGTTCAATCCTCTAAGGGATCTTAAAAACACTGGCAAATACCCAGCCAGACAAGCCTGGCAGCACCCTACATCCTGAAGAGAAGCACAAAGAGGCTAGACGCAGCATTTCCAACAGCCAGTTTGAAACCAAGAGTGTCCACCTTGAAGCACATCCTGCTCTTTGGCAAAATCAGGTACCTGCAGCTCCTGCTGATTCTAGCAGGAACCGCAGGTCCTTCAGATATATCTACAAAAGCTGAAGTTTCAGACCCAGCCCAAAAGTTGTCTTCAGAGCACAGCCCCTCTGCTCCCAGCAAGATATCTACACGCACGGCAGAGCTGAGCAAACATCAAACAAGAATCCCAGCTCCTGGTCCAACAGACCAAAAGTTCTCAGTCCTTGGAGCCTGTTAAAACCAAGTTTATGACTTAGCACAACAAGCACTCAAGAACGCCTTAGCACTTTCTTTCCTATCATTACAATGCAATCCTGCTTTTTATTCTAAGCTTACCTGGAAACAACCTGACTACTGAGTGGCTACAGAAAGCTGATCTATTCAGAGAATGGAGATACGGTGAGCGGATTTGCCAAGAAGCACAGAGTAGCACTCAACCAAGCTGCTGCTATAGGAGAACAACTTAATTTAGGTGTACGTGAAGTTTATTGCACTCTCTGCACAAAGCCACACTTTTATCAGCTGTTGTTAGAAACCTGAAGGAAATCTCTTTCAAATATATATATATTTGAACTTCTCGCAACTGGAAACTCTTTGCCTTTTTGTCTGAAGGTTCCTCAGCAGAATCCATAGACCTGGGAAATTACAACTAAAATCATCCTTGGAGGCCACATGTATTGCTTTCCTCCTATGAGTGCATTTCCCATTGGCATCAAGAGGAAATGGACATGGGAGATGGACATGGAAGCTGTAGACCTTAAAGGATCACTACACTTCTGATTCCTTAATGCTTAAACCCCTAATAAGAAGGGCATCTAAATTAATTAGACACATGTTTCAAATCCACTTTAAAAACTGACCTTAGTTCTCTTCCTCCTCTCTTCAAAGCTGAAGAAGGCTTCAGCTTGTGCATGCAGAATCAGGCTGTCTGTCATGAAAATAGCAGAGGTTTCACCTCTCTTGCAACAGAATGTTTCAGAGGCATTATATTCTCCTTCCATGTGACATGATACAGTTGGACTTTGTCCTTGCCTCGGTTTCAAGTAAGAGGTCAAGTTTATTTTTCCTCTCTATTTTCCTATATGGGATTAATCTTTCAGAGGAGACCGCTTATTTTTAAAAAGCCAAACTTCTCTGCTTTCATCGCTGTGGCAGTCCATTGTCAATCTGCAGCTCCACATCACTCCCAGACTCCCAGTGCTTAAGGAGCTCTTCATCCTACAGCACAATGGCTTCAGCCCTTACCACGTGCAGTCTGCATCATGCGTGGCACCCATGGCGTGATTCCCTGTGGTTACACTGCACCTGGCTGCGTTACACACCAGCACACTATCATTTATTGCAGGTTATGGTTCTGAACACATCTGAAATCACTCCCTGGGATATTCGGAGTTTTAATGGAAGGAAGGAGGAGGAAACCAGAAACTTTTTTTCTATAAATCCCATAAAGTATCCATAGCATTTTCATAAGTAATAGAAACAGTCATTCACAAACCTCAGCAACTGTTAGGGGAGCACAACAGGGAAACAATAAACTCTTCAGGGTTCTTTGTGGAAAATGGAAGATAACATTATTTTGAACAAAAATATAATTAGCAACGTGGTGGGCTGACTCGAGAGAAAACCAAAATGACTTAAAAAATTCACCTGGTAAATCTCTGTTCCTCTGTTCAACCAAGGCTATCAAGCAAAACTCCAATCTTGCATTACTAAAGGCAACTTGACTTCACTGGATGATCAATACAATAAGGAGACGCATAAGCAATAAGAATGACAAAGCAGAAAGACAAAAAAATATGAATTTTATTGATAGACCTGCCAATCCCTGGCTAATCACAGTGTGGGAAAACAGAATAATGTGCTGAGCTCTAAAGATGAAAACCACGTTGCAAGGACTAGACATCATTGTAAAACTAAAAGATAAACAACATCTTTCCCTTCAATGGCACCACTACCGTGTGACTCCGAATAAATTATGTGAAAATAGATTTACAGGCTCATGCCCTAAACTTATTCTTCCTTTGATAAGAAAACATGCAAGCATAATGATCTGGAGAAGAAAATGAAATCCCCAGGACTGGATCAAATTCAGAACAAAAACAAAGAGGTTCTTCAAAAGCTAATCTCTCAGAAGTCTCTGTACTACATGATACTCTCTCAAGGTGCAGATTTCTCTACCTTGCTGCTTAAGTATGCTTTACTATGCAAAGCATAACAATGGGGAGCATTTTTTTTTATTCAGTTAAAAGGTAGCGAACTATCTTAAGTCACAAAAGAAGAGAAACCAGATACTAGAGCATTAAATAAGAAGTGGTAGGAATCAGATTCTCAGACAAATACAGAGATGTCACTCTATTAGCTATTAGATATATTTATTTTATGAAAATCTAGCAGAATGTTTTCTTTATCAGCTATTATGTCAGGCATTTCTGAAAAAACATATTCAGATACCCAAAGCATCCTCCCAATTAAAGGAAGTGAACTTTATCAGTAAACTGACCTGTAAATGAAACCAACTGCCAAGGGTGTTCCAGAGAGCATCACCCTAATGAAACTGGAGCTGGCAGTCACCTTCCTCCTGCTTTCTCAAAAGCCAGAAGAATATTAACTGACCCCAGGGATTTACAGTTCCTCCCACCCAGAGCCTCCCCACACTCACACTCTTCCATTCTGTTCTCAGCTGGACAAACCATTCCTCATTCCCACAAAATCTGCCTGCAGAAAGGACGCCTTACTTTACACCATCAAGATAAAATGGGAAATGCCCCACTGCAGTTGGCTGCCCGTGGAGCCTGAGATTTGGTAGGGGACAGCATCCAGCTAAAGCTGCCACCTTTGAAATACAGGAACTCTGTCTCCTGCAGATAAAAGGCCACACAGAAACTGCAGTGACAACAAACTCCCTGACTTGTGTTTAGCCAGATGGAGACTTTAGGGCTGGTAGCGAAGACAGACATGGGAGAGAGTTGTAGAAGCCATACATCCAAATAAACCAAAGGAGTTTCAAGTTCATATCCCCCTGCAGAATGCAGGCAGCAAGCATGAGAGCTAGTATCGCACATGAAGGGGAGGTGTTTAAGTACAAGCTCTTGTACAAGCTCTGTGGGTTGTCAGAAACCCAGAACTCACATCTTGGGGGCTGCAAGGAGTCCCCATTTCTTCTGTAATTCTGGTTCATAATTTGCAGCTCCTGTATTGGCAAGGTCAAGGACAGAACCCAGAGTTCTGACTCCAAATCCTCAAATCTACCAAGATATCATTTCTTTCCTATTTTATCCTCCTGAAAACAAGTCCGAGAAGAAAACACCACCAGGACTATTGCTCCCTAACCGCAATTAACTGTCTGACAGACAGGTAGCAGCCCTGCAGCCCAGCATCTTTCAAGTGCCCTCTCCCACACGCTGTAGCTTGACAGGTGGTGAAGGCAGTAGGTAGGTAGTCGTACCTTTGCACGAACAGCAGTCACACCTCACACCCATGTGCCGATGGGAGCCCCTGAGCACAGCTAGCATGAAAGCATGACAGCTGGTTTCCTCAAGTCAGAGCCTGGCACAGACAGTGGCAGAAGAGCACGCAATAGCCATGAGGCAAGGACTCTTTCAGTAGATAGCTCTTTTCTCTGATGTGACCCTACCCTGCATAACCACAACTCTCTAGACAACTCAAAGAAGAGGAGGGTGAGGACTAACACAGTACATATTTACTATGCCTTTTCTATGATCTGTGGTACTTAAATTCTGCCCGCCTCTTTACCTTTTGCCTGTCAGCTCTCATGTGTCTCAGTTAAGGACCAGCCCTACAGGGTGCTGAGTTGATTAAATGTCTTTCAGCCTAGTTCTTCAGGCATTCATTGATTATAGAGGCTTTCCCGGAAGTCTCTTGAATCAAGATCTACAAGTTAAACGCCAGGTTTATTGCCTCTCCCACATGGTTTCTTTCAATCATCCAACATTATCTCCAGAAGGTCACAACAAGAGCTTTATAACATTTGATGAAATACCTGGTTCTCAGACTAGCTTCTTCCTACGAACTTCTCTGCAGAGCAATCCAAGTTTCTGAATTGGTATGAAAGACTTAGGTAGGCATATCTTGCATTCTAGAGATATCAGCTCAAGCACATGATTGATCCTGTTCCAGCTGGTCACTTAGGCCCAGGTACAAAAATGCAAACAAAATGTAATTCAGCAAGTTAGCAATTCTGATATTTACAGATTACAAACTGTGTATCTTTAACATGTTCAAGTTTTTTTTTTTTTTTTCTATTGGATCTGTGGAAAACTTAAGGATATGTAGAAAGCCTGCAGACTGAAATCTCAATAGCCCATGCAGCTTCTGCTGTTTCCACATATAGATTGTTCATGAGGTAGCCACTACATAGAGTGTTAACAGTACTGAAAACTTGGTAATTGGGTAAATATATGAGCCTAGAAAGTGCTAAATTCTTTGTGTTCTGCTATTTACATAAATATGAGGCTACAAAGAAGAAGCTCAGAATAACTTTTTCTCTTAATGAAAGACCTTTGTCTCAGCTAAAGGCTCATTAGGTACATGTACCTAAATTTCTCTGTACTGGGTAACACTGATGACTTCTCTTCAACCCACTTCCAAAAATATTTTTTGCCTTATTTTCAATTTAACTGGTACATTTATTAGTAATAAACATGCATTGTCCTAATGCATTTCTCATGTAACCAAACAACTGAAGAAAAGACAAGTACTGTTTTTATTGTTTCAGAAATAAAAGTGCACACGCATGATGCAAAAAATATATTAAGTAATCCAGTATAATCTGGATAATTATTTTAAATGCCTACTCCAAAACCCTGAATGTGTGAGCCTACAAGTCTACTTCCTATGTTTTTCTATCTGCAAGATCTGCAAGTAATTTAGTCTTGTTTTCACAGAGCGCAAAGACATTCCATTTGTTTACACTAGAGACAAATTTTACTCAATTGACGCAATTCCATTGATTAAATAATGGCTTTCTTCCTCATTTTAGGCAATTTCAGCCTTATATCATGACATAAAAGAGGTAAGTGATTGTCATCTGTGTTCATATTATGTGACGGGCAGATTATCAGGTATGAGCCTTGCTGCCTAATGACAGGACCTTTTCAAGGACTGATTTAAGTCTGAATGCTCATAACCTGTTCTGAAAACTAGGCAGATGATTAAATAAGTCAACAAAGGGTCAACTATAGGCCAACTACAGGTGATTTAGCTGGAAAGACCTCTAGCAGGTCAAGTGAAATAAAGCAGATATAATTTGTCCAACATATGCATTAAAAACAGCGGGGAAGATCAGCTTCTGTTCATCTGCCACCTTTATGATAACCCTTCTTTAACAAGGGTGTTGAACATACCAGATCCTCTTTACAGTTTGGGGTTTTTTTGTTGTTTTTTGTTTTTTTTTTTAATGGAGAAAGCACACAAGAGTCTCCATATTCCCCCTCTAGCATGGAGATTCATCTTAGAGAGAACAACATGCTGAATTAGCTGTTACTTTTGGAAGATAAGAAAATAAAATCCTTGGCAATCCTAGTAACTAAAGTACCACTGGAATGCTTTCAGAGCAATTGTGACATTTTGCCCTAATGTGCTTGCGCAGTGCAAATCGTGATAGCGTCATTTTGCCCATCCACAGGCTCTCCAAAACCCTACCATATAACGTAGCATTTTGGGGGGTCCTAAGCTCGTGCAAGCTATCAGCCACTGCGTGGGAGCCCAGAAATGGCTCAGTCCCTGGGGCCAGCATGCAATGTCCGTGGAGAGGCAGGGAAAGCCTCAGCACAGGAGCAGAGGTGAGGGGGGCAAGCAGAGTGATACTGCCCACCTGCACAACACCTCCTTATCCACCCACCAGAAAAGGCCCTTCGCGTCTGATTTCAGTGAAGTACCAGTGACATCTAGTGGACAGCTTTTCTGCAATGATGTTTCTAATGGGGCAAAACCGGGTAACCTTCCAAATCCTTTGAGGGAAGCTACACAGCAAGGCTCAGTAAAGGGTAGATTTAAAAGGGAACTTTAAAGGTTTTCTAGCCCATTCCCCTGTCTAGTGCAGAGCCGACTATACCTGGGTCGTTCCTAACAATAGCAAGCACAAAAAGATCTTAAAAACCTTCAGCGATGGAGCCACAGCCATGCTTCTTCCTGAGCACCCCTGCAACAATTTAGACAGTGAGACTATACTGACCAGCAGTACATAAAGTTGTTCATACCTACCTAGAATTATAAGCATCTCTCCATATCCAGCCTGAGTTATTTGCTGCAGTGTAACACCCTTTTTCCCCCCACACTCTTGTCCTACCCATGAGAGGCATGGAGAACAGCGAGCGCTTACACCTCACCTGGCATTACCTGGCTGAGCAGCTGTAGCACGATATGCAAGGGGCCTGGACAGGTGAGCTGCCTGCCTCACCAGTCCCTGCAATACATGTAACCTCAGCTTCTCATAAATGCAGGCTTTATCCAAAACTGGTTGAGATTTCACAGTTGAAGGGGAAAAAAAAAAGAAAAAAGGAAAAAAAAAAAAAAAAAAGCACATCCCTACCAACAGGTCAATGCCCCAGCTGAGCTGAAATACCCCTGTTCCAAAGGGAAACGCACAAATCCACATTTCCCGATCTCATTTCTTCAGGAATAGTTTCAAAAATAGCCTACTCGAGGCACACAGCTCACACGAAGATTTTAGCTCCAAAAGCTAAGCTTCAGCTGAGATACATGCAGCAGTAGCAGGGATCTTACAGTGGAAAATACAAGGTCACTGCAGCTCTAAGTATGATTTACCTGCCTTTGCCTGTATATAGTGTACCAGCAGCTAATCCCTTCCTAAATAACACCGCTCAAATGATATTTCATTTCTTAGACCAAAGTACGGACTTGTTAGGTTTCAGCAGTAATTCCAAACACTAAAAACATCTAAAAGCTATAAAAACAACAGTAATTTATTTTCTGAATAAGATTCTACATAAGCACTTCACAGATACCCCTGAAACTTGCTCGAAAAACACAAAGCTTTCCTAAGCCAGTATCCAGAGCCCGGTGGTTTAGGCTGCTGTGTGTGCTTCACACCACACAGCAACATCTGCTAGCAGTTAATTTGCAAAATGGGAGACTGTCACCACAAAATGTAGACCTTTTAAAATAAACACAAGAAAAATATTACCAAGCAAAAATAAAACTGCATAATAAATATAAGTGGGTGGTAGCTGCACACTGGTATAGAGGATTTTATAGCAGATCAAACAAATCACCACACTGAAACTGCCCACCACAGTTCCGTTTTCAAGAGACTACCGTTGTCAGGCTGAGAGCTGGACCTCTCTCATCCCCCCCTTGCCATTTTTCCCCTGTAAAAATGTCCTAATTACCTATTTTCTTTCGTGGGATCAGAACATTAAAAATATTAACCTCAAAACCCAAGTTTCCAAAGTACTCTGTCAGCAAGAAAGGCTGTCTTTCTTCTTTACGAGCTCTAACTATAGACAAGCAGGGAAATGTGGTCTCAATATTAGATGAAATATGGCTTAAAAGCAAAGTCAGAACTCACTTACTGGTCCTCAGTGTAAGTGTTGTTCTCTGATGGGCAAAACTGTTTGCATTAAATAATGAGAGCTGGAAAAAAGCAAAGTTTTCCCTTATGTCTTTATATTCCTCAGTATGAACAAGAAAAGGGCAATTCTGCAATTTTGAAAAGAAATATATATATATAGTGAATAATTAACTTTAAAATGACAGACGAAAAATCCAATGGTCCAGGTGGTATGAACTGGGAAAGGTTACATTGTGAGCCTTTCCAAATAGGACTTAGTAGATGTTATTGTCAGGATTGTACTGAAAGAAATATCCCAGTCAATGCCATAAAACCTAGTCAGGAATCACAAGCTCCACATTCCTCTGCTGTTTGCATTTAACCAGGAACCCCATTGGCAAAATGAACTTTTCAGCTACCACTATCATTGTGAGAATGGGAACTCCCACATTGCTTTTTCTCACAATTTGGTGCTCTTGGAGTTTCAAGGCAGACTGTTGTGGCATCCTTAGTCATGAGAACACGTTGCCTCATACAGGCCAGGCTTGTACTCAGCACTAACAGTGCAGGCCTGCTGATTGATTGCATGGGAATCTACACCATGAATTTTTAAGCAGAAGGGTTTCAATTTGCTTTTGCAAAGGCCTCCAGAAATCACACACAAAAAAAAAAAAAAAAGCAGAGCATTAAGACTCAACTTGAGCACACAGTTTTCTTGTGCACGAAAAGATCTGGATTTGGGTAGTAGGTTGGATGAAGTTCCCACTGAAGACACTGGGAGAAGAAAAAAAAAAAAACACATTATTTTCAGTGGGGCGGAATTAAATCCCTGCTGAACACTGACACTGCTAGAGGAGATGTTCAAAAACCCCACAGAGGTGAGCTGCCTATTTAACATTTATGTGTTTGGTTTTTGTTGTGTTTTTGTTTGTTTGTTTTTTTAATCTTGTTTTCTCCCTCATTGTGCCTTTTCGCTGGAAATTCTAGAAGGTGCAAAGAGAATGCAGGTAGAGCCATTTTCATGGCTCCAGTACCTGCCTGCTGCTCTTAGCAATGGAAGCCTTTGCGCAGTGCTTTCAGGTGACTCTTGGCAGCTCAGGTACTCCCAGCTCCCCACCAAATTCTGGGACTGGATTCATCTCAGGGTGAGAGGTGATGAAATAAAAACAAAGTGAGATGCTGGATAACTGTTCATTCATTCACTGAGGCCTATCCATCCTGTCCCCAGTGCAAGGCTGAGCTAAGCCCAAAAGTGCAAGCTACACATGAGTGAAGAGGGTCTCTTCCATGGTGGAAACAGGCATTTCACAGACATTCTTGAGGAGAGAGCCATGCCTAGAGAGATTTCTGGCCCACGGGGTCTGCCAGGAGCTGCAGGAAATGGCATTCCATGCAGGAGAAGGCTGACTTTTGCAGGCAATTGAATGTACTGCAACTGATAGCACTCAGGTCAGATGTCAAAGGAGGACTGGTGCCAGAACGGTGATATATGGCTGGCATGAAATGGCTTGGGGCGTCACCACCACCTTCCATCTGAAGATATCAAAGACACAGTCAGACATGAACAGATAACATCCACTCACACTTGGAGAAACTGGAATTCCAGTGCTTCCAAATATTTCTATCCCCAAGGTAGTCCCAATGAATTAACCCTCGTAGAACCTGTAAGCATGTAAATGTATTTGGTTACCCACAGGACACAAACAGGAAAACAGAAAAACAAGATTCTGACAAGCATTTTCACATGTGCTTAGGGACCAACTTTGCCGTTTGACTGGATGAGGTATACTAAAGTTCCTCTTCTTTCAGTTTGGGTAGATCTAGCAGACACTTTCCCCTTTGCTGTGGGGAGTGAAAGCAGCCCCTGCCACCCCGCTGCCTCAAGGCTGTGTCTCAGTTCCCCAGACAGCCCTGATTAGCCAAGCCTGAGTTAACCATGTTAGAGCTGTACTGTTTCCCTGCTCCTGCTCTTCCGTTGCCACAAACGTAGCTACTCCTCCATCTTCATCTGTTTGCTCTCAGGTTAGGCGAGGTCAGAGCATGACGTCCCCTCAGGCCCCTCGACACTTGAAATGTTTATGTGCAGGAATAACTCTCTGCCATTCAACCAAACTGGATTAGAGTTCACTTGACTGAGCCTCTTGTGTTTATTTCATAACTGTGATTTTTAAACCAGATCTGTCCAAGGGGGAACCGTGCTGTGTGTTGGCTGTGATTTTGCCCATAATCCATAGGAATCATAGGTTAGGAATAACACATAATTTGACTCTTTTACTGGAAGTTGTCACTATCCTTTTATTATTACAAAATAAAGTTAATGATCCAGCCAGGCATTTAACTTTAACAATCTAAGTTTAATTGTCCAAGGGGATGGACTCTTTTAGACTGGGCGTAGACGTCTCACATCTGTACTGAGAATTGGGAGCCTTCTCACCATAGTAAAAGTGAATCCCTGGTGGTTTATCTGACTTACAGGCTTTTACAACTCCAGATCTCTATATCCATGCTCTGCATTGTTTCTCCAGAAGTTTTACTGCTACATATTTTCATAGTTACAAATTATCTTTCACATTTCTTCGCAGTTATTCAAAGTAGGCAGTTTTCCCAAGAAGTATTTTAAACGCTTTACTCTTATATAGCCTGTTTTGAAACTGGGAGGCAACTATGAAGACTCACACAAGTCACTTTAGCTTTTGCTCTTATATTTGATTTGCTGTTCAGACTCCAGAACTGTTTTTTTTTTTTACGTCTGTCACAGGGTATCTGTCATCACTTGTCTTCAGAAGCCCAGCAGGGTATCCTGAACAATACCAGCCTTGCAACAGGGAAGAAGGTTCCTTTCTTCCCAAGGTTTTAGTGGCAAAGTCTCAGGCAACAGAGTGAAACATCGTGTGTCAGAGCCCAAACTGGAGTAGAAAAAAAAAAAAGACAAACAGAAAACAGCTTTTCCACCCACCCATTTTTGCTGCGAGTCCAAACTCTCCCTGAGTTATGGCAAGCACCCTGGAAAATATAAGATTTTTCCAAATTAAAAGACCATATGTCCAGACCACAATTCCTTTCTAGACAAAATCATAGAAGGTCCCCTTGCATTCACAGTCTACACCAGTGGAAACAAGAAATGCTTGCTTACCCTTTTTCCTAGGATCCTATGGGAAAAAAGAAGAAGGAGAGAAGGAGCAGCTTCAAGGAGGTCTGTGTGGTGCTGAGCCCTGGACATCACCGCACCACTCCTCTACAAGCAGCTGCCTTGGGAACACTTACATTCCGCTGGTACCTGGCTGTCTTTTGTCTGCAAAGAGAACACAAAGCCCAAGTTTTGCTTGGTTTCATACTGCCCTCTCAGCTCAGGGCACACACAGCTGCACGTTTGGTGGCCTGCCCATAGCACTGCCACTGTCCCAGCTGTTAGGCCCAGTGATCCCAAGAACCAGAGAGCCACAGGTGCTCGTCTCCTCCCCACCTCGCTGTGGGCAACGGACTGGCTGAAAGTCAGCTGAACCTTAGCATCAGCCACTTCTCCCAGGAGCCACTCTGCTTTTATCTGCCGGCTGGTGGTGGTGGCAGTGCTGGTCACACATGAGAAGAAAAAAGCCTGCAGGCATGAGCAGGCCTCAGCTGCGCAGCTGCCACCACAGGCCAGAGGAGCCACAGGTGCTCCAGCTCAGGATCACCACACGGCTGTGATCCACCCCCTCAGAGCCACCACGCACCTCCCCAGTCCTTCTTGCAGCTTTGGGATGAAGGAAAAAGATAACTCAAAAAAAAAAAAAAACCCACTAATTTTTCCCAGAAAGCTAGCCCAGATGGAAGCCCCTTTCCGGAAGTGTTTTCAATCAGGTGGCCATTAGGGCACATTCAAGGTCCCCTTGCACCACTTTTTCATCATACCCAGGATCTGCTTCATTGTGCCTAGGAATTGATAAAAATCAGCCTCAGGCTCCCAAATGACAGTGATTTCTTTTCAGGGATTTGTGGCTGTCTCAGCAAAGTCTTTTATTCAGAACGACTGAGGAACATTATATGCATCTGTGAGCTCCTTATCCCTTCAGACTAAGGACTACTTCTAGAGTTTTTCAAATTACTTTCACATTCTTTGGTTAGGTCTTGCAGGAAAGAATCTAAGGAAGATCTTATCTCAGCTTTGGCATGTAATGACCTTGCTGCTCCATTTCATCACTGGTTTTTGGATCATGTTATTAGGGATAATATTGGGAATTATGGGATTATCTTAGACTTCCAATTATATTTTACATTGACTAATTTATTCTGTCTTCCCTTTCATGAATGTTCAATGTAATATATGAGACAGAGGGTTTATAAGAGTCTAAAGGTATTAAGCTTTCACCTAATCACTATTGTTTGAGGTCTTATGGAAACTCAGTCTGATCTGCAGCTGGGTATTACTAATATCTGACCCCAGACATGTGATGGTACATTAAAAGTGCTAGTAAAGTATCTGGTTAGCAGATTCGTGAAGGGAAAGTTAATGAACTAGTACTATATGTACGCCGCTGTGCATATAAGATATATCTGGCTGCCATGTGTGCCCAGAAGCAGTTCTTTCTCCAAGTATGCTGAAAAGCTCTGTCACCACAAGTCAGGCGCACCCCTGATATTTTTCATAAGGCTCCAGAGGAAATTAATGTTGGTTCTTCAAGGTTATAGCTTTTGTATGATAAAAAACCCTACACCAGCTGTATCATATGGAAAACAGAAACAGATCAGAACAGAGAAAGGTAACATAATCCACGTGCAACTGATAATTCAAGCACAGGTCTGATGTTCAGCATTTGACAGCATGATAGAGGAGGCCAGGGGTTTACCTCCTTAAAACATCCCATGTCAGTGGGAGAAATGAAAGCAACTCAAAAATGTGCAGACTGATCGTAATGGAGGGTGAGCTATAAAAAAGGAATAATTGTTATTGAAGGTGCTTAACAGGGTAACAAAGCTTTCATGGATCAATACTGAGTCAGAGACAGAGCCCATGTGGTTATTGGTAAATGGGATACAAAAATCACCACACATTAACTAGTGTAGGTGCGGAGATCTAGCACAGATCAAGAATGCAAAAGCTCAGCAGACAAGACAGAGACATATCATCACCTCTGGTTTACAGAGGTAGAACTATCGGGCAACATCCTGACAATGACTTACCCAACACCTTTCAGGGTCTCCTCTCCCAAAGTCCAGAAAAAAACATCCAGACTTCCCAGGTTGAAAACCCGTATTTCATTTATAAAAGTTCACCCTTCTCCATTGACACTTATGCCTGAAACACAGAGAAAATTGGCTCCTACATCATACATGCATACTGCTTACTGTGCAAACCTTCGCGTTTCCTTTCCCAGCCTGTTTGGCTGTCTGGAAAGCTCTTGGTTTGGGTTGCTCCCTGCACTACTCTCAGAAGAGGACAAATGGATGGATAGAGGGGGAATGTAGTCAACAGGCCCAGTTCTTTGTTGTAGTGAAAGAGGAGGGATAGGTGCTGAGGTTCAGGTTTTTAAGGCAATACAGGAGCTGTCCTGCCTGTCAGAGCAGCACCAGCTGCTCACAACAAAGCTATGGCTCTGCAGTGAAGTTACAGATATGCTGAAATGTTCTGCTTAAAGTAAATGGCCACACATAGGGCTTAAATATCAGGTTAAACATTTATGCACTACAAATGCTTCACTGAGTCAAGGCCTAAAGTAAGACCTGAAACTTTGCAGTGCCTGCAGCGAAGTCCCTAGTCATTTCAGTGTGCTTTACACTAGGAGACATGCGACAAATCTGCAGTTATCAGGAGGTTTTCGGTGTGAAAAGCTCTGAATGGTGTACTCCTGGACAAACAGCAGACACAACAGCAAGGCGCGCTCTGCCCTTGCCAGAGTTCCAGCTTTACGCACAGGATTGAAAGGCTCGCAGTTAATAAGATGACTGGATGCTTAAAAAATGCCTCGATGAGACACGGAGCTAAAAAGCTTGGAGGTCACTGCTGTGGTGTCACATCAATATAAAACTGGAACGATGCAGCGATGAGTCAAGCCCAGGACATACCAATCAACTCACGTAAGAGTTTATTTCTTGACATGCTGCACAGGAGACTGGTGAGAGGATCAAAGTGAATTCCTCAGACAGCATTTTGGGTGAATCACCCCTTCTACCTTTAGATCTGTGCTTATTTGCAGGCCCTTTTTCTGGAATAAGGCAAGACTGACTATACATATAGAGGCAGACTGCTTTATGGGAACGGAGGAGGTGTGCTTATAGTGAAATCCATCTTGTGCCCAAAATTCAGCACCAGGTTTTTCAGTAATTATCTGTACCAGCAGCTTGTGAATGCACCCCTTAGATCTCAACTCAAATGTTACAAACATTCAAGTAGAGCTGTACAGAATTTGTCATTGTCCACACAAAAATTCCGCTCAAGGATCCATCATTTCCCCTGTATCCTAATTTGCTATTTTTACTATCTCTGAGTTTGTCTCATCAGAAGGATTCTTCTTTTAATGTGGTTTCATATCAAAGGAAGTTCTATCTTCTTCAACACACAATTTATCAGAGAGAAAATGAAGATTTATGACATCTCGTCTGCCTGAAACAGGAAATACTCTACCAACGCAGCTCAGCATGTCTGCAACAAGTAACTGAAACTAATTGTCCCATGACATGGGACTCAGTTACAGAGAAGATCCCATACTTTGTCAAATTTATAAATCTTAGGAGTCTAGTTTTCACGTGGCTGAAGTACTTCACCACCACAAAACAAAGGCCTCAGACTGGGACTTCACTATTTCAGCAGACAGATGCTACAGCAGCAAGTATGCTAGACACACCTGGCTTGGTACTTAGAAGTCACAGACAACAAAATTTAAATCCCCATTCCATTGATTCCAGCTGTTCTCTGTCACCCAGTGCATTACAGCTTCGATCTGCTCCCAAACACATGACTCAAGTCACACGTCCTGGCGATACAGAGGCCA
The DNA here is from genome assembly GCF_040182565.1 of Anser cygnoides. Lineage (NCBI taxonomy): Eukaryota > Metazoa > Chordata > Aves > Anseriformes > Anatidae > Anser > Anser cygnoides. The sequence continues at coordinate 26,150,706 of NC_089875.1, read as the reverse complement.
GGACAAACGGCATTCACCTTCCACAAGCTACCGAGCTGCTGTGCTGTCCCATGAATTAAAGGTGGAATAAAGTAATATGAAGTGACCATATCCATATTTACAAGATACTTAGACTTTTTAGATTTTTGGTTTTGTTTTTGTGTTTTGTTTTGATTTAGAGTCCCTCCTACACAAAATGGAGATAATTTAGTTTTTCAAATCCTAATGAAGGACCTTTTGAACCTGATGACAACCTCAGAAACAGAATTGATTCACGGTAATAGAAATGCAATTCAGACTCCAGAATTCAAACTAGAAACAATTCATCAGGTTTATGCCTGACCTGACGCATGCTTTCCTAGCTTGTAAATGCATTACATGTGGCATCTAGGAATAAAGCATTCCGCCTCAAAAAGGAAATACATACAAATAAAGACTTGTGTGGGAATAGTCAGCGCTGTTCCTCCCTGCTTAGAAGTCTGAAAATGCTGCCTCAACTTTAGCTGCACTATGACCTTAGATGACCCAGACTGCTATGAACCTGGCCACTGTGCATTTGATACAGAATACTAAACAAGTGGTGTCATTTTCAGGCAGTGCTAAATCCAATCTGACCTAGAAAGAAAAGCCCTTACATCCCATTACTAATCCCTTCGTTTCCATCTAAGCAGTGAAGCCTGTAAGCAAATAGCACTCAGACTTCAAGAAAAGCAGAAACACAAACTGAGTTTCACAGAACCCTGAAAACTCAGACTTCAGGAGATCACTCCACATAACACCAGTTACCACATTATCCAGAGGCACATTCTGATGTATTGCCCAAATGCTTTCAGACCATTCCGTGACTGCAAATAAGTTTTCCTCTGTCCTCGGGGTCTATTTCTTTAGGACCAAATTGGAGCAACAATATTTTCATTATCTTTTCCCAGTCTATTAAAAAAGTACATTTTGCATGAATTTTGCAAGATGTTTAAAAAGTGTTGCCATTTTAAAATATTTTTCTTCAACCTGCCGGACATTCCACTTAGCATTTTTCCCTTAAAACCATGATTCCCAGCCGCAGCCACTTCATCAGCAGAGAAGCAGTTGACTTTCCCACAGTCTCTCCAGCAGTCAGACAACCAACCTGCACCGAGATGGTTCAATTTCATTGGAGTCAGCACCTACAGAGCAATGTGGTTTAGGTTTCTTTTAAGCATTTAAGAATGTTTTTCATAATAATGCCAGATGGCCTTGCAATCAAAACCTTCACATTCAGCCCTTTGCCTCCAAATTCAGTGTTGATAGTGTGTAGATTTGAATTTAAATGCACGACACAGAAGCCATTTCAGATTTTCTCAAAAAATGAAACAGATTACCTCTATAGTGACAAATTATCCAACTGCATTAGTTGCTCTCTGGCTTCCACATGCCTCTCCAAATATTATGTGAAGAAAAGAGGAAGACAAAAAGAAAGAAAAAAATCTTTCACAGAAGAAATTGTTCCTTAATTACAAACAGGACACCCTTAAGCCAAGAACTGAAGAGAAGGGCAATCTATACGACCTTTCCACATCATTTTGCTTTGAAATATGGGGTAGGCAGAACCAATTGATGTGAACAGATTTAGTAAGATAAACACCAAAGGTAACTTTTTTTATATTTAACAGCACTAGGTCTTCTTTAGCACAAAGAATAGGAACGAGGAAACTTGTTATGTACTCTTGCAAAACGTAGTATGTATTTAAAAAGAAAATATTTGCTTATCAGTTGCGGCTGTATAATGTCAACCATACGGTAGCTACATGATATTTTAACCTTACCCCCAAGCTACACGGAAATTGAGTAGATAGTTGGTTTTCTATTGTCTTTAAAGTAACTAAACATGAAAGGTCAGACTTATGGAGAACAGTAGATAAGCTGTCCAACAAGGCCAGCAGAGCTGAGGAAACACGCTCATGTGCAATGGATATCCCGATGTTTGCACAGAAACATGCCATAAATGTAACATTTAGTGATGGTTTAAAGTATCCCACATGAATAAGTAGTGGAATTTACACAGGAAAGAAAAGGATATGAGAGACTGATTCAGAGACTAAAGAGATGGCTGTGTTAACCCGCTAAGGTCAATTTTAATTAACTTTATGCTCAACTACCATAGTTACTGGTTTTATGATCGTGCATCACAGTTAATGGAATTGTATTTCCTTTTAAAAGGCAAATAGAGTGCCTGCACTGAGACATCCAGCCTCAGAACAATATCGTGTACATATTTTAGCCACAATGTATTTGCCTTTTGTGATGACAAAGTGATGAAATGGAGAAAATGTGCCTGGACTAGATCCAGTATCCTCTGAAGTCAACTGGAATAATAGGTTTCCACAAACTTGGACCTGCAACTCAAGACGAAACATAAGGACAATTTGAGGTGCTCACTATTAGAATATATCAAAACTTGCAATAACTACTCAAGGAGAATCATGTCACGAGTTTGTTTCATGCCAGTATAGAACAACTCAGTGTTTTGGGGGAGAGAGGAAAAAAAAAAAAAAAAAAAAAAGAAAGTGTGGTGCTGAGAACAGAAGATGGGTTTTGAGAGCCAGAACTAATTGCCACAGCAGCAGCCAGATGGAGAGAAAGTGAGGCAGGGCCCATCCCTACAGGATTTACAGCTCCACAAGCCAGGGACTGTGCCCAACACATCAGGACAGCAGGAGAGGTCAAAATATTTCTCCTACTGAAAGGGTAAACATTTTAAAACTTCTTTCTTTGCATGTATGTAAATATGTAGGTATGGGTCTGTCACAAAGTTTTCTTGTGGTTAATTATTTAACTTTGTTTTTATGGCTAACATCACTAATAGCTGTACGTTTGACTACTGCATTCTGAGACTTGTCAGAGCAGTAGTTGCTAACTGCTGCAGAGTACAGGATTTTTGCAGTGGCCAAGACAACTAACATTGCCACTCAAAAATGACGACTGTTGCTCAGTTGAATCACCCACAGATACCATTGTTTTCTTTCTCTGCTTCATGGAATCAAGAGACGTATCCTCCACTCAGCTATCAAAAGGAGTCCCAAAACGACGCTACTGTAAAACAAGCATAGTGGGACCGCATCCACAACTCCCAGGTCCCCCTGCAGCTGCTCTTCAGTAGCAACAAATGGAGCAGCACAGGACCTCAGCAGGACTGCAGAGCTAGCACGAGGCAGCGAAGCAGCCCCATCTGGCCCTCGGCCGTGCTCCAAAGCTGTCCTGAGACCTTTTCTGTGTCTCAGAAAAGCAGAATTTTTTCTGCTCAGTGGAGCAACGTTCACGGAGGTCAAAGGAATGGGATTCATGGGACACCACTGACTCTTGCAGTGAGCCTAAGCCAAAGACTATGCTATACTTCAAACAATGGCGTATGGATGTTGGAAAATCTCTAATTTAATGGAGGTACAAGTTCCAATCTGAATAAATTCTGTTTAATCTGATATTCCCCCATTGTAGACTTACAGTACTTAATTTTTAAGAAATGTTATATGACTGCAGGTTTGAGTGGTCCCCATGACTTCCATAAGGTTGGGGTTTATTGGACACTGGCTGGTTCTCTCTCATACAGCATACAGTGCCCGTAAGCTTCAGGTTAATTAACTCACATCTGGTTTTCCACAAGCAGAAATACTAAGTTCTTCAGCCAACTGCTCTGACTATCTTGAAGTGCTTTGTGCTCTCACTTATCTAAGGAAGAAACTAGTGCATCTTTGATTTTTAAATCTATATTCTTAAAGTCTGATGCCTTGTTAGAAGGCCAAGGGTTATTAATTTCAAAAACAGAAGGTAGAGTTCAATGAATAATGAATAGCAGCTGTTGGAAACAAATCTTTGTAGCCCTGGGACTGTCTTTCCCTATGTTACAATTACACTTTGATTGACCTCAACAATAACTAACAAGCATGCCCAGCTGGATCATAAACCAAGTATATACTATGTCCAGATATGGTGTAAAATTTCACATCAATGAAACACTCACTGTCACTCTAACTTTGTCCCATCATACGTCAATCAGACTTAGAAATAAACTCAATAGAGCTGGGACGCACGTTTTCCTAGGAAAAAGTTCCTTACTGGCAATGAGTTCAGTTTAGAAAAATCACTAATACATGGGGATGGCTTTGCCTCTGAAGAAAAGCCTTTTGTCCTGACAAAGTGTGGGGGTTTGTTCACTGTGAGTATTAAAGGGCCTGAAGAAAGAGAGACAGTTTTACCAGCTTCCTACAACAGCTATATCCCTGCAGCTGGGAGGCTGAAAGCAGAAAAAAAGATAAAATCTGGGCTGATCGAGCACCTGATGTATTTTCTCTCTGAGTGGCTGTGCTAGGTTGGGACTTGGTGCCTTCAGGATCCGTGTGTGGGATGCCCATGGAGTCCAGCGGGGTGTACTGCCTCCCTCTTTTGGATGACCACAGTGCAATGCCCGAGCTTGAGATCTAAGCAAATGGGAATAAAAATGCAAGGATGAAATCTTTATAAACGCAAAACCAGAAAAATCTGGCTTGTGCTGTCTCATGAAGGGATTACTCACAGCTTTACATCCCGTCTTATCTGATAGGAGTTGTTGCCTATAGCCAAACAATATTAGGGATGAGCCACTGGTGAATAAAATACTCCAGCCTTGGGATTTAACTACGTTTTCAGCTTTCAAGTGCATTATCCTCCCTCTTTAGGTGAAACAAACAGAAAAGCAACATTTCTTCCATTGAATCACTGGACTTCCCTTAATTCTCACACTTAAAACAGATATATATTACTTGAATTATTATTTCTATTGCTAAACATGACAAATCTGTTTGCCACCATTTCTTCCCGTCCATGGATTACACTATTACAAATCCCAAATATTTTTATAGGCACTTTCTTAAGGGGCAGAGCAGAGCTTGCAGAAATACTTAGATGCCAAAATAGGCCAGGTTTAGTTTTCCAACTTCAATTTCCTTGATGTGCCCTGTGAGACCACATCATGGTGCTTTGTACAACCAGCACTGAACAACAGTCGGCTCAGCATGCAAGTTGTGCGTACCACATAGCAGAACCGTAGCTGCACGTCCTACCTCCCTCCGTCAGCAAACAAGGCCAAGCACATCTCATCATTTTGCAGCTTCCCCTCTCCTGCACCTCATTTAATCAGCTGTACATAAAACAGATTGCATGACAAACACTAACATGGATTCTGCCTCCCCTTATGCCGGGGTTCCTCTTTGTTGTGTTCTCTCCAACTGACATTGCTGCTCTAAAATGGCTCCTCGGTCATCTCAGAGTCCTAAAGAGAAGTCCTGTTAGCAGGGTTTCCTGCTCTCATCCATCTTTACAGAGAATTTCTTTATGGATTCTTATCTGATCTCAAAAATCTTTCTCAGAGGAAAAGTATCATGGGAATGAGCTGTACACTCCCACTGATTTCAATGGAATCAGAAATGTAATTAATTAAAATACAGTTGGCAATGCCTCAGTTCAAGAGGCAGGATGGTAGGTATAAATTGTAGCTATGGTATCATTTCAAGGGCAATATCCTGTTACTCCTAGCATAAAGAGAACGAACAAACAAACAAACAGAAAAACCCACACCTCATTACCAGCAGATAAAATTACATGGTGCCGCCACCACCACCCTGAGCAAAAATCCCGCTCCTCAAACCATTCCCCTATCAGATCACCAGGCTGACGAAGAGAGCTCACAGCCCACACTAACAGTTGGCAGGTCCCAGCCCAGGTGGATGGATTTGGGAAGTAAATTCCACAGCTGAGGTCGGGTGTCTCTGGCTGACTTCAGTTATAACCATTGCCTTGCAGGAAGAGAAGCAGTCTCCTGGGTGCCTGCTTAGGGATTTGTAGACTAAAGCTAACACCTTGATTTCTACCCAGGATCTTAATAACAGGCAGCAGACCTGACCTAAAGTGTTCTTGGCATGAAGCTCCACTTTGTGCACAAGCTCCAGTTTCCAAGGGTCTCAACGTACAGCCCTGTATGGACTGCACGACAATACCATAACACAGCCTCAAGGTGTCAAAGGCATGGATAACTGCGACAAGGTTTCTCCACTGGACAGAAAAGGCCCGTTTTTCTTAATATCAACATGGTTAAAAAAAAAAAAAAAAGGCAAATATTTCTTCAAAGACTTTTCTCAAAGTGTTTTTACGCCCTGGACACCACCAGTCTTGGAGTCCTTATAAAAGCTCTATTATGGACCTGGTCTCTGCTTTGAGAGAATTTTCTGACCTCGCGCTGATGAAATTAATAAAGTTGCCTAGGTGTGAAAGCAGCAGAGGGGGGGCCACATCACCCCCAAAACTCCTCTGGTGTGAAGATTAGCTAGGATATCCCGGAGAAATGTTAGTGGATAAAAATGTCTATCTTTGTTCTCCACAGAGCTTATTTCTGTCACGCCCCATGAAGGTTTACGGTCAATTAATTTGTCCGCATTTCAATTCAGGGCTGAGCTGTACAGAGTTGTATTTTTTTTGAAAGCTCATTTAAAATCACATCTAATTGAGCTGATTTTCTCTGCACTTCTTATTTTGGTATTCCCCCTTTGACTGTAACAACATAAATAATTCAAATGACTTTAGGTCTGGACAAGAAACTAAAATAATACTCTTTGCTCTAACAGACTTTTTGGACCAAAAGCATTTCAGCTGAAATAAACAAATGCTGTGCATCCAGTCTGCAGTAAATTGCGCCATACACAAAAGCAATTCAAGTCCCCAGTAAGTCCACGTGTGCGCGTCCACCACAAGCTCTGACATAAAAGACCGCCTGCATTATTAATTTATGAGTAATAATATGCAGTAGGGATGCAAATTAGGCGTGCCTGGAGATTTATTAGAATTCCCTCTGTGATGGAAGTGCTCTATGTAAGTAGGAGGCTATGTGTTGAATTACCAAGAATGCATCAAGGTATTTTCAGCTAAGTACCTTCTTCACAAGTGGCGAGTCAACAACATAAGGCTCCTGGCCAAAGTAACAAAGCTGCTTCTCCTGGCTAAAAAGCTGGAGATCAAAAGACCACTTCAGTTTAAAAGCCTTCAAAGAGGAAAGGGGTCACAGAAGCTATCTAGGGAGACAGACTGACAGAAAGACTGAGTGAAAGACTAAGGAGTGGGAAGGGTTCCTCCTCCATCTTATTATGAACAGCAAGCATTAAACAAAATTCAAGCAGTCTGGTACCTCGAAAATAGAAAGGTTGTTTCTGAAGTAAAAGAATGTTAAAGTGAACATACCTCCAAAAATATATTTTTGCATTAAAATCCATTTATTCTAAACTACTTAGCCAGAAGAGAACCTCAGGTCACTCTCCCTCCCCTGGAAGGAAGAAAAATGAGGGATCAGAGTCATTCCTACAAAAATGGTTACACATACAGCTGGATACACAACCAGGGGTTGATCTGAAAAAAAATCAGAAAATATTTTGATATTCAGGTGCATCTTAAAATGTAATCATAGCCTAACAATCCAGGCAAAGAGATTTCAAATGTGTTGTGAGCTCCCCACCACCAACCACCTATGACCAGAGCTCCTCAGGATATGTTCTCCACAGGCACTTTCAATGTCTGTGTAATTTTCTGTTCCTAGTTTGCGCCTCCAGGATTTTTCTATTTATAGCAATACTCATAGGGGGTTCCCTCATGCCTTTTCCCTTACCTGGGAAGATATATGGCTTTAAGCCCACCTTCAAGCTCTCATCTCTCAATTTTCAATTCAAAAAGAAGTTCTAGACTACAGAGAACTGTGAAACCAAGTATCAAATGTGAACACAAGTGGAATACAAATCCTGAAGGACACCAATTGTTGCTATGTAACCTCTCAAGAGAAAGTCCACATTTACTCAAAACTAGTGACTGCAAGCAGTACCCAACCCATTCACAAGTTCCCAGAGTCACAGCCCTGGATCATCAGTGGAACAAGGGTGGGAACAGAAAAAGCATGATTCTGAGATATTTTAGCAATTGTACTGTGCTCCATATGGTATCAGCAGAGCTCCAGGCAAACAACCTGCAGATTCCTTAGAAAGATGAATGGTCTGCTTTTACTATGGTGAGCTCCAAATACTGTGAAGATTATGGGTAAACCACAAAAGATCTTAAGAGATCCCGTCATGATCCACTCTCAATATCTCTGCTCTGAGGTGACCATTACTTTGGGACTTCATTCTAACAGAGACAAATCATTTTAGGTATTACCTAGAGGACCAGAGAATATAAAAAGGCAAAGTCTTTCTCATGTCCTAGGTTATGGGAAAAAAATTGAGGCAGCAAGATTTAGGAAAGAAAGTTGGCAGACTCATGTTTTTGTTCCAGTGAAAATTAACTAGCTTGAGGAGAAGCATTGGTCAGATTATGGGATACTCTCACTGATAAAGAAGATTGTAGAGGAATAACATGAACATGTGTAATACAGTGACTGCTAAAAAAAGCCACCTTCTTGGAAAGGCATAGCAATGACATGTTGTCAGCAAGTACTAAGCTCAGAAGTCACTTAGATATAGGTACTTAATTAAAACCCAAGTTATATTCTTGAGAACTTGAAGAATTCTCTGTTGAGAAAAAGGTTTTGATATAGTAAACCGTCTAGAAGACAAACCTTGGAAAGCTAATTGATAGCCCAGTATCCTAAAGGACGAAGAACTCTCAAGGAGTCCTTATGCAGCCCTAACTGATCATCAGCACAAGAAAAACAAAATGAGTTTATGTGGCTAGGTAATCACATCTTTTAGAAGCAATACTGCTGTTCTGTTCATCATTTGAGCAGAATAGCCACAAGGATTAGGAAAGAAGATGTGCTTACACGCATGAAAACCAAACTAAGAAAAATAAATGGAATTTATATGAAATACATCTACAAATCCAAACATCCCTCAAGATTTTTTTCCACTCCAATCATGATAGGCTAGTACTTGTTCCTAAGTCTGTTATAACTAGTGTTTTTGTTAAATTAGTAAGATCCCCCTGCTTTTGTCAACAAATGTTGAGATATTCCAAACTTGAAAGGTCTGTCTTGTACATCCTAATGTGTCCTGTACGCTGTACCCAGCACGTTTTACCAGCACATACTCCACCTGCATTGTAGGAGGAAAAAATGTACAGCTGTTTGGATTGGACTTGGCAGGACAGAAAATAAACTGTAAAAATATTACGGAGATTAACCAATTACATAGCACTGGACTCCAGAAACAGTGACCCCTACAAAAAAAAGAAAAGAAAAAAAAAAGTTTCTACTTGGCAAAAAAAGATTTCCTTGCATCAAACCCTATTGAGATGCACTTCCCAGATACAGCCACAATAGAAACACACAATATTTATTATAGAATCACTGCCCCACTTCAGAAGGACCCTGATTTTAATTGTGACAGAAGACCAAAATATTTAGGCACAAGAAAGCTACTGTTTTTTTCTTCCCCTGACAGCAGCAAATATTTTTACATTAGGTCACTGGTTCAGACTTATTGCAACTGTTTGGGCACCATTTAATTTCTTTGCCAAGAAATTAAATACCTTATCTTGAAAGTACCTGAAGACAACACACAGCATCTGAGAAGAGGCTTGCCAGTGTTCGTAGACTTATCTAAAATAAAGTTCATTAGCACGAGTCATTAGAAGATAAATAAATAAATGCAGGAAACACCACATTATAATACAGAAATATCTCAGGAAGATATCTTTGAAGAAAAAAATCCAGAACTCCTACCAACTACCTCCAGGTTAAAAGAAAACAGAGGTCATATGTGAATCTAAAGAATAGTAAGTTAATAAAGTATCCTCCTCCAAGCTTCTAGGAGAAGAAAAACAGAAGGGGGTGTTAAATCTTTGAATAAATCTCCAGTAAAGACAGCCAGAAATGATGCTGCTGTCAGCCACATGAAAGAGAATAGAGGGATTTCTCTTTTTAAATTAGTCTTTATTGTCTGCTTCGTAAATCGTGATCACATGTGGTATTTATTACAACGAAATTTTATTGTTGCCATAGCCCCGTTTCTTGCATTTGGTGTGTTCTGTTAATTTTAAAGAGAAAATGTCCAGAATTCCTTCAGTTCCGTGACTGAAACTTTTTGGCTGTGGACATGGTGGAGGGTCACAGTGACAGCCAAGGAGATTGCAGAAAATACGTGTGCATTCTTTAATTCAGAGTCAATGCAACAGGAAAAAAAATGTAGATTGCGTTATTCCATCTCTCCATTTCATCCTTGCACAGATAACTTTTTATGGGTAGGATGGGAATTCAAGTATAATGAGAGTTTTCTGTGCCTGTGCAACCTGGGGACTTGCGCGGCTCCCTCTAAAGCCCACCAGAACCACTCGAGTTCTGCACAATTATTTAAGACCTTCTACAACTGACCAAACCCTTTACAAACCTGCCAAGCAAGCAAAGCCAATTCACAGATTGACACAAATTCACCTCCCCACTGAGGCCGTGAATCAACACATATAGAAAACTAAAAAGAGGCACTGATATCACCACGGATAAACACATTCCTCGCATTTTTTTTCAGCTGGAAATTGACCCGCGTTTGGTTTGAATTAAAGATTCATCGCAGTGCAGCAAATAACTAAATGGGAAGATATGAGTCCCTTTGAAGAGCGTGCAAATCAAATTTGGGTGATAATTAGCAGCAGACAATGGAAACCTACTGTTTATTTGCACAGAACCTGATGTTACCGAAATGCAGCTTGAATTTAGGCACACTGAGAACCAAGTGACTGAGTTTTCAGGAATTAATTTAGCAGCTTAATATCTGAGGTAAAAACAACCATACTTTTTACAAAAGGAGACAGATGTACACGCGTTTAAATATTTCATTTTAGCTACTGTCCCCTACTGTATAGTTACTGCACTTTCAAGACTTTTTATGTGGTAATTTTTTCCCGCAGAATACTCCCCTCTTGGGAAAGTGATGCATAGTGATGCCATAATTGGAGAGGAGAATAAGCTGCTCACAGTCGAGTTATAATGAAGTACTACCTCCTGTAACGTCTGCCCAACTTAGTCCCTGTTTGTTTAACTTAGTTTGCCAGGGAGCATAAATACATGTGTCATCAGCTGCGTGTTTGGCAAACCGAGCAGTTTTTTCCTGAGATGTGTTTGGCCTCAGCATAAGAGGAAGCACAGTTTTGCAGTACAAGTGAAGATGAGAAAAATGGCTCTCCAGCACAGAGCAGGACAGAGCAGCAGCTCCCAAAAGATAGATTTGGCCACAGCACTGAAGGGAAATTTCGGTGTGTTTTTCACTTTGCCACTTCTTTTTTTTTTTTTTTTTTTCATTAGTCCAAGCTGCCAGCAAATATAAAAAGGCCTGGTTAAGGCAAAAAAAAAAAAAAAGTAATAGTAAAAGATTTAAAGCAGTAGCATCTTTGTGATGAGGGGAACTAGCACTACTGCAATCAGCAGAATGAATTACTCAGGCTGCGGGGTGGGAGCAGCATCCCAGGGCTGCTGCGGTTTTGAGAAGCAGGGAGGGCACCCACCCAGCTGGTGTTCCTAGCTCTGGGCCACCTGGCCGAGGAGAGACCACGAGGCAGGCCCTCGCTCCAGCCCGACCCCGACCCCGTAGGGCAGCAATCGGAGCTTTCTCTGCAGCACCCCGAGGCGTTTGCCCCGAGCCCTGCTGCTGGTGGAGAACGTGGGACAGTTGCTGCCTGCCCAGCCAGCCAGCAGCAGCGTGCAGCTTAGGGCAGCCGCCGTCCCGCCTCGCCAGAGGCTGCAGACGCTACCTCTGAAAGAGCTGAGCTGTCCTCCCACAGAGGTATGCACAACGTGAGTCCTGTATTAATAACGAAACAGCGAAGCTAACACATTCAGCCAGGTCGCTGGGGAAAAGCTTTGCCTCCTCTGGACAGACAGCTCACATAAATGGATGCCTAGCACTGCTCAGGTGTGGTTCTCTCCGGCCAAGGTTACGTTCGTCAGGATAAATGCAGTTTTCTTCGGGTAATTTTGGAAGGAGCACCCATATGTTTACGATATTCACCAGAGACAGCATATTAGTGTTAAATTTCCTTATTACTGAAGCAGAATGATTTCTGTTAACGCTAACACTGCATTATCGTGCCTAAGACCACCAGACCTTTAGGCCTCCGTCGAGGAATTCCAGCCTGGGCACCTGACCGATTTCCCACACTAGCAGGTTATCACTCCTCGACCAAGCCATCAGTAGCAAAGCCCTCATATATTTTGGCAAAAATGAAGGATGTTGCTTATTTCCTTTAGTTAAAGAAATACAAGCAATACTAGTTAAAACAAATAAACAAACAAAAACCCCATAACATTGACTAATCCAACCAAACAACTGTCCACCCCCACCCCCAGAAAACAGAAGCTTTTGTTTGATAAGAACAGGACAAGAACAGGTCCATGGACATTTTCTCTGATGGAAACACTGTCTGTCAAGCCTGCACCCCCCTCACCTCCCACCGCTTCCTACCATGAGCTGCAGCTCCCGGCCCTGCACTTAGGGCAATGCGGTGTTTGCGGCAAGGTGGAAACAGCCAGCTCACAGAAAACGTTTGGGTTAAAGGAAGTAAAACGACATTTTGTATAAGCACGTAACTGCAGCCTCAGACAAACCTCTGCCAATACTGTTATGGGCACAGTCGATCACATATCCAGGATTAAGCAATTCCTAAGTACCCCTTAGACCGTTTTCCAGCCTTTCTTCCAAGAAATTTACTATTTTAGTCTTCAGTTCTACTCCTCTGTTTGCATACCGTATGTCACCTAAAAACATCCAGTTCCAATGGCTTTTTATCTTCCTGTCCTGCTTTCACAATCACCTAAGCACTGAGCAGCTTGAAAACAACCCTAACACCACTGTAAATGCACTTTAACACCTTGAAAGATAACTCACATCATCTGCCACGTGATGACCACCCAAAACAGACGTATGTTGTCATATCTACATTAATATTAACAGTTTTTTTTTTTATAACAGGACTTAACTGAATTGAATTTTAAAATCAGTATTTTCTTTTTCATGCTGTGCTGTTTCATCAAGAGGAGAGATCACAGGGAAAGAGAAAGATCAGTCAATTGAGTAATAGGTTTTGAGACAAGGGAAGAGGCAGACAAAAGCAAAATGAGCCTCTTGGCAAAATCAGAGCCCTGAGCAGACACCTAGCCCAAGTTAAAATATCCTCCTTCTTCCCCTGGCAGCAAAGCAAGCATCCTTTAGGGAGCCCTTGGCAAAGGACAATGACTGTAAAATCCCTGTTATGGTTTTACAAAGGAGGGAAGTAGCAAGGAACCCGCAGAGCCCCTTGCGAGGAGGGGAGCAGACGCCGGGCTGCAGCACGAGCTGCTTCCCCCACCTCGTGGAGGAGCAGGAAAGTGATGGGGAAACTGCAGCCGCCAGGCCTGCATCAGGTCTGGGGATCTTAAATCCAGGGAAATGCCCCTTCCCCAGCCCCCCCCACAGCTCCAGAATTTGGGGAAGTTTCCTCTTCCAGCTGATTTAGCGTAAGCAGTTAAAAATCTTGGGTTTGCTTTGTTAGTATAGAGCACCATTAAATTTATAGCAGATTTAGAGAAGCAACCTAGAGACCACTACTGACAAGGAATGCTCAGTTCTTTACCTCGAAACTTATAACACTTACAGATTTTTTTCATTAAAAAAAAAAACGTAGAGTTTCTCCTCATTTGTGGTGATTTATTTTTAATCTCACTGTGCTCGAGGTTTCAAACCCTTGTACCATTAAGTTCCACCGCTGTTACACATGACAGTAGTTACCATGCTGCTATTATTCTGGAAGTTTTATTCTTAATAAGTTTTTATGGCCTCACTTGGTGTTTTCCTTTGTCTCATTATCTGTCCTTTTTCTCTTGTACTTCAGGTTTAAGTGGTGGTATCCGATTCACCTTCTGTGTCAGTCACTATTTTGTCAGGCTCCCTTTTATTTGATTCCCTTCTAAATCTATGCAAACATTTTCTTAATTTCCTATCTCTCAACTCCCTCTTTTTGCCATGCTTTTTGGCATCACAGAAAAGAGCGCTTTATTCAAATTAATGTTAATAGAATTGTAATACGACCAGATTTTCCTAGCCTGCTTCCACAGCCTCAGATTTTGTTTGCTCTCTGACTGCTCACTTATCTCAAACGGATGTTTTCATTGAGGTGTCTGTACCGACACCCACCCCAACACAAAGCAAGGTACCACGCAGCTGAACTAACCAAACCTATTAACTGGGTGTTAATTGCATAGCAAGCAGCAGTGAAATTAGGTTTGAAAACCAACACTCCATTAAGACAGCTGGGAAAAATTCACACTTCTCAGTGCTATTGTGTCCGGTTACAGAATCTATACGTGCTATTTCTTCCTGCAAAAAGGCAAACAGGAAAAAAAATGAGCCTGCAGAGTAAATGTTAGCTTTTACCTACACTCTAGTGCTTACTTGCCCCGCCTTCTTTGTTCTCTTGGGGAGGGAGGGGGAACACTCCCAAAAACATGTTCTCTGGAGGCAGAAGTGATTTAAGCCTAAGCCCACTTACCTGGCCAAAGGTAAAGCAGGCCAGATCTCTGCATTAGGCCAAGGCAACTGCACACCCAAGGAAGGCTTTACCACCTGCACCAAACCAGCAGCTCGCTGCCCTCGCCTGACAGGAGCCTGGCACGGGCAGTCTGTGCCTTCCCGCATGCGGGACAGCAAACGCTGTTCAGGCTTAAATACAGTTTTTGCAAGAATCCGTTCCAAAACTACATGCAACCGTACAAACCTGCTACCAATTAGCAGAGCTAGCTAAGTTTCTCTCCCACCTCTGCAGACAGTAGCTCACTGATTGGATTTAGCATTTCCCCTGCTGGGGCTGCTAAGTGCCTAGCCAGCTGGATGGCAGACTGCTCTTCAGCGGGATCAATTACAGCACAAAGGCCCTAAATAAATAATGCACAGTACCACAGACCGATTTCAAGGTGCAGAAGAAGCAGGGGCTCAAGTATCTGCACACGACCTTCCCACCTGCTGCCTGTGCTCCCAGAGCAGCTGCAGAATGAGAGCAAACCTGCTCTCGAGGGGGAGCTGGCAGCCACGGCACTGCCGGGTGAGACTGGGTAACAGGCAGGGACTGGGGGGGAGAGCAGACATCAGTTGTCCTTCGTGCTGAAAGCAGGCAAAGCCTGTCAAAATGAGGAGTGTTTGGGTTCGCACCGTGCAGTGAACGCTTTAGGAATGACTGCCCGGAGTTAGGAGCTACAGCATGGGGTGGACTCTCCAGCAGAGGATCGATGACTGGCACTTCTTGGTAAACACTCAAGAGCCAGCTCTGCTACAGATGACACCTACTTTATTGCTGTGTTGGCTTCACGAAGACACGAGGCTCAAACCAGATTCCACTGGACCAGGTACCAAAAACCTGTGAAATAGCTGGTGCCGCAAGCTAACACACAGAGTATGAAAGGAGCATCTGACACGAGTCAAGGCACCGATCTGCTCAAGCTTGGCACCAGCTAGCTGTTCCCCAGCAGGTCAGGAGAGGCAAAAATGAACACACCTTACACTGAGTACAATACCCGGTGCCTGTGCCATCCTGCACACTGCGACAGGCATCCTTGGAGGAAGAGCAGGCATTCGTAATTGGGAAGCTGACAGCCAAAGATACTTGCAGGTCCCAAAGGTCAAAATGTGGTGAGTCTGCATAAACACACAAATGCATGGTATGACAGAGTGCACAGGGCACAGGGCAGTGCTAACTTGTCAGCACTTAACCTACGAGTGCATTAAAATTAAAAATATGCTCCCTTTGCAAGATAAATAGCCATACAGGCAGCTGTAATTCCGTTCGTTCTGTTTTGTTCCCCCCACTTAAACATATACACAGGGTATGAGCATAAACTTGGTCTTTTGACACGTTTCTGACACATTCTCTTCCCAGGTCACAAAGGACTGAAAGCAACCCGTTTTTTCAATACAACCATCACCTGTGTGACCCTCAAATGTTCAATTCAAAAGGGCAGTCAGTGAAACCAAGGTTATAATTAGTGCTACATACTTAAATGTCCATTCTTCACGAGTCTCGCTAAGCATTACTGGCACACGATCACAGAACGGCTGAGGTTGGCAGGAACCTCGGGAGGCTGTCTTGTCCAACCCCCTGCTGAAGCAGGGACGCATGGAGAAGGTTGCCCAGGACCTTGCCCAGACAATGCAGCCCTGCAAGATTTCTATGTTGCCGAAATTGGCTTATTTCCTCATTATAGACCCATGTCCTGTAGTTGGTGGGAGGAAACATATGCAACAGTTATTTCAGTGCCCTTGGAGGCCTTAGGCTTTATCACTGCAGACAGAAGAGCAAGTAGCCTGCCCACCATGATTTTAAGAAGTTCGGGAAGTAGAAAATGTGAACAGAAGACCAACTGACCCCATTCTGCGTAAGGGAAAATATTAGCTGGGGAAAAAAATGTACCCAGAATGAGATTTTGTTCGATCTGTACGACTCTGAGACTTAACCTAGTTACTCTAATGCGCACCAGAACCACTCCAGTTCTGCACAATTATTTAAGACCTTCTACAACTGACCAAACCCTTTACAAACCTGACGAACAAGCAAAGCCAATTCACAGATTGACACAAATTCACCTCCCCACTGAGGCCGTGAATCAACACATATAGAAAACTAAAAAGAGGCACTGATATCACCACAGATAAACACATTCCTCGCATTTTTTTTCAGCTGGAAATTGACCCGCGTTTGGTTTGAATTAAAGATTCATCGCATTGCAGCAAATAACTAAATGAGAAGATATGAGTCCCTTTGAAGAGCGTGCAAATCAAATTTGGGTGATAATTAGCAGCAGACAATGGAAACCTACTGTTTATTTGCACAGAACCTGACATTTCTGAACTGCCTCTTGAACAGACACACAGGCAGTTGAGTATGCTGCTTTCCACCTCCATAGCTCCCCTCTTCTCTGCTTTTTTTTTCCCTAAGCTTTTACAGATGACTAAGTCAACTCATCAATCCAAAGCTATTGCCATCTTTTTAAGTAAAGGAGGGAAAGCAAGAAGCAAGCAAATATCTTCTTTCAACTGTTCTAAAAAAAAAAAACAAAAAACTGACCTTTAACCACTTATGTCTGCTGCTTCTCCTCTTCCTCTCCATACACACAAGAAAACTGGATTTCAGGCCATGTACTGCCTTTGGACTGCAGCACAGACAAATACAACTATATTTGCCTATAACACTTGAAGGCTTCTTTAACCTGGTCTCACCATTCGTGGCACGGTTAATTCCAACCTTCAGTCTTGCATTCTTTCAGTGACTGCACCCTGGTATCAGAGTTGCGAGAGATGAACTGCCATAAAACTGCTATTAGCACCTTCAGTTCTGAAAGAGCATGGCAGATAGATAAATAAATACATGAATAAATCCAAGTTTTCCCTGTCAGCAATCATCTTGCCCTGATATCTACATTAATATTTATTTCTACTGTTAGCCAGGTAAGAAAGAAAACACCTTAACCTCTTGGGGTAGATGCTAAACACATGCTCAGGCAAGTAGCAGGGGGCTCTCTCAGCTCGCTAGTCTACAAATTCGAGACAAATTCCCCCCCCCCCCCATTACTACAACTCATTTAGAGAAAATGGGAGCACAGATAAACCATTACAATTATTTGTATGATCATGCTTGATCACAATGGCTCTGATATAAAATGAGCCATCTCTGACAGAAGACTACTACAGAAACAGTCTTTAAGCTACAGGTTTTTGAGGATGCTTAGTTACTTAGGGGCTTGAAATTTGATTGCCAAAGGATAAAACAACAACAAATCAGGCTTCCTTTGGGGCTTAGACAAATTAAATGCAGTGTAAGTCAACTTTAAAAAGAACAGGTCTTCAACTCCCTGGGAAACACTTGAAATTTAAGTCTCAGACTGTCTGCCACAGAATTAAAACTGCCCTCCTCATCAGGGAAGAGTAACGTAACACATTCTTCGAAATTGAACACTAATTATTACAGGTGTCATAAGGTTGTGTATGTCTCCATTGAACACTCAGAATTTACCTTTTACTGTATGGAGGCTCTCTTTTCTATCAGTGGGAAAAGTTTAGCCTCACAGGAAAAGAGAAAAAATGGCACAGTAACTAGCAGATTCCACACCTTCTTCACCTCTTGTATGGAGTATTATCAATGACGATCACTCAGTATCACGAAAACACTTCCAATTCCACGATATTTTAGAGTCTACTCACAATTTTTAGTAACCTGTTCTTGCTCAATTTAAAACCAGACCTTGCAGACTAGGCATGTGTTTTCACAACTGCCTTAAAATTGTGTGTTGAGCCCATCCTTGCAACGATACATGCCAGTCTCTGTCCACGTACAATATTCATTGCACTGTTAAATTCATTTTTCACACAGTACCTATGGAACCCAAGTATTTTCACAGAAGGGGAGAAAAATACACTACGATTAATAATTTTTAGCTATGTTAATTACGTGATCTAATACAGCAATGGATACAATCCTGTACAACTTCTTGAGTGTAGAACACATACTGTGTCTGGAAAGCTCAGATTTAACCATTTAAATCTAAAGGTGCCCACCAAATCCATCCCCCACATGCCTACCTACCTGTCTCTTCCAAACCTTGGAGCCTACTCTCCTTCAGTTTCATCTGAATTTCTTCCTCTGTGCATAAAGGTTACTGAGACCGTCCTTCCTAAGCACTCAGTATTTAACTCTTCACAGACTTATTATTTGCCCCTGCTACTAAGGGCCTTCCAAATCCCGTTCCCTAATTAATTTTACCTTGAAAGCAAGGTGAGACTGAATTGGTCAACCTAAGCAATATTAACCACGTGCATTTGTATTGTTTGCCTTTTATCGGTATCAGGTACACCTAGCAAGATCAAGCTGTGAGATGTACTAAAGCAGGTTTCTGACTTTGTGCTGTTGCTTACTTAAAGGATATGCACAACACACACGTAATTCACAGTATGTTTAAAAAAAAGCCTAAAAGATCTATTCAGAAATTAAAATATATATAGTTTCTGCGTATTATTGCATTTCGGAATGAGACTTTGGAAGGAGAAGTTCTAAAGTGAAGTGCAATCAGCTTCATATTTAACTGAATTAAAAACAGATTATTCAAATTCAGTAATAGTGCAGCAATATTAATTATATTGTTTACATCACTTAGAGAACTCAAGAGGCGAGTGAAACAGTTTTATATATATAGTCAGTGCTGGCCCAGTGGCTGAATGCTGCAATATAAGAAAAGCAACTAAATACCCATATTTAGAATATTATCCCCTTGAGCTCAAAACAATAATTGCTGAAGCCAGACTGGGCCAAACTCTCTGTCACTTTCTCTCTTTTTGTGTAGGCAAACAAGTGCATGTTGCATGCAGCTCGCTTCGAGCTGCCCGACTCGTGAGCAAATGGAACTCAGTCACAGAAATAATAACAGCATAATCTCTGATTGCAACTTCAGAAGCTATTCGAATAGTTTAAAAAGCAAGTACCTTTTTCCAGTGTCTCTTATGTGCCACCCGAGAATTTCAAAAGGCTGTACGCTTCAAGTTTCTCTGAAGGAACTGCCATAGCTTGAAGCCAAGGAGAATCCAATTGCTGAGATGACGCACCAGGCTGTGCTGACGTAGCTCAAGAATGACCTATTTTAATGATCTCAACCTCGTGCTGTTCCAATTATGCTTCACAATTTGTAATTTCAGAATTTCACTTGAACTGAATGCTGAGCTTTAAATTTCATGACAGTAATGCAGACAAGATTTTATCCTCATATAATCGTTGGCTATTTTAGCATAGTTTTTATCATTTTGGCCACTGTACCACTTAGCACTTGCAATGATTTCTTACCGTGATTTGTGCATGGTTTCACATCTCAGCATGAACATTTGAAGTAAAAGTTCACAGAAGAAAGTAAAGCTCCGTATTTTCAGAACTGTGCAGCAATTAAACACATATAATGTTTAGAGGAAAACAATTAGAGGTTTGATTATATGAAAACATTTCCTAAAATCAACACCCGAAATAACTTCATTAATTAGATCATGCTGTCCACTTGCATGCTGAGACGTTCACCATTGTAGACTCTGAAACTCCTTGCATCACTTTCCACCCAAGGGCATAAAGTAAATTTCACTGATTTTTTTTTTCTTTAAGGGAAGTATTACCATCATAACCTTTAACTGAAAATCATTTTTCCACTTTTTTCATTGGACTGGGGATCAGGTCCTGAATGCCAGATTTCTAGAAAAGCCTGTCAGAGGCCTATACCACTTCTATCTCAGTGGTGACCAGAGACAGTGGGGCTGTATCAAGACAAGACTGTAATAGGAAATTAATTAGAATGAAATGTCATCATCTGAACAAGTTGCAATATTGATAAATATGTGACAGTGAACAATTCGTACAGCCAGGAGTTCAGCACAATTCTGAAAATTTGGCCTCTGGCATGACTCCGTTATGTGATGATGTAGACTATGTTATGTAGACATAAAAGCTAGCTGAAACATTAAAGCTGTCTAGACATACCAGCATGGACTAACTAATCTTGCTTCCCCTTCAAAGCACTGAATTATAAGATTGCTGTCATTTCATTAATTTAATATAGTTACAACAATTTACCTCAAACACCTCATTTTCTACACATTTCTTCAAAAAAGGAAAAAAAAAGAAATTAAAAAAAAGGAATTAACTGAAAAAAACAGAAAAAAACAAAACCAAAAAACAATCCTGCAGTACAAAAGCAGTAGTGAAGAAGACAGAGCACTACACTCCAGACAACTAATAATCTGCAGAAATGATGGCACACACCTAAACAAAAGCCAGGATGCAAGGCCAAGCTAAGAGTATACTTAAAAAGAGCCTTAAATTCTGACTTAGCTTGTTTCTCTATTCATAAAACATTTTTCCCCCATAAACTGTGTCTTACCTTAACTCTGAAAAAGATAAACAATGGTTTTATGCTATGCATGCAATGGGGGCAATTTTTTTTCTTTTGAGTCAAAAATAGTGGTTCAATGGGACACTTCATGTGTCCTTTATCTTTTTCTCCCCTACTACAGCAAGATTACTCAAGTTTGCTTGTTTACCTGTTGCAACTGGTTATTATGGATAATTGTTTCATTTTCCAATTTCCAGTACAATAACTAGTTGCAAGACTAGCAGCACAGAATGACAGATGCTGATCCATTAGTTATAAACAAATATCGAGTATACCCACCACTACTAATATGAAATCTGCATACAGTTCCATCAGTGCGCTATAAATGATGTTCAGATCTTTGCCTGACCTTGCTTACTTTATTTTCTGCAATGACTTCCCTTAACCAAAATGACAGCTGACCCCCAAGACACAAAGACAATTTCTTGCATTTCTTGAAGCTGTTTCACAAACATGTTGTTGTGAGAACTCCAAGCAACAACATGTACAATTTTAAAGGAAAAACTGAAAGGCTCACATTAAAAAAAAAAATCCTGAAGAGGAGAGGAATTTCTCTAAGGTTTAAAATCATTTACATACCTGCTCTTGTGCCAAGCTTATCGTGGCAATTTTTTTTCTTTCTACGGATCCTCAAAATGAAAGATGTTCAGACATTCTTAAACAAGCTACGTGTTAACCTGCATGCCCAAATCTTGGGATATTCTGCCCTGAACATTGGAATAAACTCAGGCAGCCCCCTCCCCCCCTTAAAATGCTATTAAAAGGCGATTAAAAAATATACCACATTCACGTAACAAAAAGTTATTCTGTAGTGAATACAGCTACATAGTAAGCTGCACATCCAGTGTTTCACAGCCCAGAAGGCACCTGGTAAGCCTACAGGGAGATGCTAAAGAGGAAAAAAAAATGCAAGATACTTAGCCATCCTAACCCAAACAGATTAAAATAACATACAGCTGATTTTATTCATTTTGTTACTGACTGAATCCATGTGAGAAGCATTCAAAATGCAAGTTTATTTTGTCTCGTTGACAAAATAACTGAATACTAACCATAAAGACTTCTACCTTTCAACACTGCAGGCCCTATTCCAAGGTGAGAGGCAGTGCACTTCAGCAATCCTTCGTTTTCATAGCCTCCGAAAATAAAGTGTTGAAGTTCCAAGCATAAGAGCTTTACTAGATCAGAATCTCAGCATGCTTTCTGAAAAATTCAATCATAGCAAGAAAAAGTTCATCACCCCTATAAAAGTAGGAGGAAGCATTACATCATCAGCAACCGAAATGTCTTCTCACAGCCAGAAGGAAGGAATGGGAAATACCACAAACACTGGTATCAGCAGCCAAATGTAACTGGCACAACTCTGAAACCTGCAGCCCGGATGAGATGGCTGGTTGACAAACATAAACCTCTCTTTCTTCCATCTCCCTGAGGTATCAGGAAGATGATGCCTCTATTTTGTGAAAGCATACCGGAGAAGGAGAGTGTCTCTCAGCACCCTCAGCGTGGTGAGCTTTCTAAAGACAACGTAGCAAGACCACTGTCAATCATGTTATTTTGCTATCAGCATTACTGTGTGTAGTTACAACACCACATGAACCAAGCCGTAATAGCATTAAGGCTTAAAAGCCTTAAATGTTCAGAAGTTCCATAAAGAGTACTGGAAGTTGGCCTATTAAATATTTTATAATACATCTGAATTAAAAAAAAAAAAAAGAGGCACAGGAGCAGGAACATTTTGCAAACACGTTACTTAAATTTGAGAACAACCCTCTTTTGGTAATGTGAATATTCAACTTGGGTAAATCAAGACAATCACAGATGCACATTTTTCCCAAATCTTTGGCTGTATTGCAATGGTTGTTTCAATTTGTAATCTCCAACTAAACATTTCCTATCCATGGATTAACAATATATTTACTGACTTGTGTCTTTTAACAGTATTTATCCAACATAACAAAATAAACTGCAATTTGTTATACTTTTTTTTTTTTTTACAAAACATTTTATAAATATTTTTACAAAATGTATACAAAGCAATTTCAAGTGAGACATACTTTACAAATGAAGGTATTTAAGCAAATAAAGTCCATACCACACTGACAATAAGTGACACATCCTCTTTAAGTGAAGTCAGTCTGTAAGGCCTCCCTAATCTAACAGATAAATTATACTAAAATCTTCAAAATGAACATATTTTTCTTAATTGCCAGTTCAAAATTTGTTTTAATATTAGGCAGTATTAAATAACATTGAAATCACAATGCTGATCCAGCAAAATAATGAAAACATGTCTAAAGTCACACACATTCACAATACTTTGCTGGATTTGATTCCATATGATTAATTTATACTTTTTTCTTTCAAACACAACAAAAAATACAATTCTTTCATTTACTGCTTCACCACGTACCAGAATTCCTTTAGAATTGAATTCAAAGGAGTAAACAACAGAACATGAACAATTCAACATTTATCTTGCTAGGACTGTTCACAGGGTTCCTTTCGCAAGTAGTTCAGAGAAATGTGTCTGACCAAGTCAACAGTGATTACTTTTTTTGTAATTTGTCACTTTTTATACCCATTGTCCCCCATCCCCAAATAAGATCCAACAGAAGACACATAGCCTGATACGTCAATTATGTATTTGCTGTACAGATGCTGTACCCATTTTGAGGTGGTACAAAAATCAAGTGAACCCATGAATGTGCAACTTTTTTTTTCCTATAAAAGAAAAAATTAACTAGTTAACATACAGCTGTGTAACTTATTGTTTTCCTTCCCAGATAGTTTAGAATGGTTCAATTTCCAAAAATCATAAAACAAACGCATCATGATACACAGCCATAAGCGTATTATTAAATCTAAAAAGGCAATAGGTGAAGACTATATTGTCAGTTTTGCCAATAAGAAAACAACTAACTGCCTGAGAGTCTATTCTATGGACACCTAACTAAAAATTTAAAACTGGCAATACTTATTACTTTGAATATCTTCTACAACACTTGGGAATGTTGGGATTTTACAAACATGTACTTTAAAATTGGCACAATTTTTTTCTTAAATGGCAATTAGTAACATACAAAAAACAGTATTTCCATTCACTTTGAAGGGAAAATGAATTTTAAACAAGTTCATCTTTCTCATGTTGCTTTCTAGATTTGGTTTCCTTTAGTGGTCAGACAGTGGACTGTAGCTCAATACTGAGTTGCACTGTGATCTGCTATCGTACGGATCTAATTCTGCTTTCTTTTGCACTATTCAGATGCACTGAGTTACATGAAAACTCTACCTTTTGTTTTCTTTCCTGGCAATCTAACTGACAACCACAGTTTGTCACGATGAGCCTCTAGATTATGAAAACTGTAATCAGTAAGTCTGAAGAATGGCTGGTAATTTCTCTAAGAAACTGTGGGGAAGGTCTGGGGGAGAATATAAGCATACCTTAGAAATCACAAAAGCTATATCCTCCTGAGCAGACATATGTACTACATGCACGTGACTAATGTCAGCGTACTTATGTGCACAAAAGCACTCACGACCAAAGTAAACTCGGAAAAAGCAGCATGGGCAGCAAAAAGAAAGATGGCATAGATTAAAATAAATAAATAAAATAATAAGGTTCTATCTTATCAACATGACAGTGAGCCAAATACAAACCATGCAATGGTTTCACTTGGCTCTACAATAGGAGTTAATAATTACACACTTTTAGATATGTTTTAACAATGGGATTGCTGATCGACTTTGGTCTGTACATAGCTTGATAATTATGACTGCTACAGTGGATGATTTTAACATTCTCTGACAGAAAAAAGCAAAAAAACAAAAATAAACACTGGCCTTTAAATTTCATCAGAGTAAGGCTAATGTCCTCTTAAAATATAAGCTACAAATATCATAACAGTTCTCAAATAAAAGTGCTTTTGACACTTGGTCTTAAAAAAAACAGCAACAAAAAAAAAAGAAAAACCAACAAATAAAAAAAAACATTTATACCACTTCAGAAAGACTCAAGGCTGACTACATCCAATTATAAAATGCAAAATCTCTTCCTCAAGAGTTAACATATATATGTATTATATATATAAATTCATGGCTCTATCATGGCCTCATCCTGTACACTTTGCCATTCATTGGCTTCCATTCTACCTTCCTTAGTCAAGCATTTATTACTTCATAACATGCCACTGTGACTAAGATCATATAATATCATCCCACAGACTAAACTTACCCACTACAAATATATCGAGTACTAGTTTCTGCTCAGAAAGCAATAGAAAAGCACTTTAAGTTTAAATTATGAAGCCTTGTAAACACACTGATGACATCCTTCCGACTTAAGAATCCTAAAACACAGGTTCCTTAACAAAGCAAATTATCACTTCTGAATAGAGGTACAGTGGGTTTCCAGAACAACTTAAAACTCTGAAGATTTGTGGAAAAGAAGGGTAGGGGAGAATTGTTGCTTCTATCACTTTTTAAAAACATTTTCTTAATAAATATATCCTTTCAAATGACTGTGATTGTCAGTATATTACCATGTTACATAGGGCCTAACGACCTGCAACCTTGTTATGTTGCAGTACTGCACAATTATCAAAAGCACTATCATAATAATACTTGAAATAGTAAGGCCCTAACAGACTGCATTCTAACAAGGATTAACTTTACTTGGATATCTCACTGTAACCACAATGAGTATTGCTCTCAAACACAGAACAGAATCTAGTTTAGAAAGGTTAACCTTAAATGTATGTCAGGCTGTACTTGTGGTGTCATTCACATTTGCTTCTGCTAAGAGAAACATCACTTGTCCATGGTACTGTAACTATTAACACTCTAAGATACTATTTACAGCTGCTTCTAAAATAGAGTCAGTTTCTACAACACCTTCGCTGTGGTCTGGAATAAACTTTTCCAGGCAGTTTTCCTGTGAAGCAATAGGTGAAAAATTAGGAAATTCTAAGTCAACAGAGCCACTACTCGATGCCTCGTTTTGTGGCGGTCTCCCAGCTTTTTTAAGTTCCAAGATGTTTTTAAATGTCGTTTCTAAACTCTTACTCAGCAGTAAGTCTTGCTGGGGTTCACCAGAGCCCTTCATGTTATCAGGATGTAAAACCTCATTCTTTGGAGGGCTCCTCAGAGTTTTGTCTTTGAGGGAATTATTACATGTTACCTTTGAGAAAGACTGAACTGTATTCCTCGATATTTTATTATGTGTTCCATGACTGCCTCTTGATACAGTTTTTGACAAGTCTTCAGAACTCGAAGAATTCTCAGTGGACTTGTTAAGGTCTTTACCAGCCATCTTTTCTTCAGAAAGGGCCTTGTACTGGCTCTCAGAAGAACAATTAGCTTTCTCAAACCTTAAAGCTTTAGTGAGGCTCTCCAATTTTTTAGTAGAAGCTGTTCCTTCTTGTGGTGTCAAAATGTTGTTAGGCACTAGAGGAAGTTTACTGTGATTTGTGGACTCTGCTGAGCTGGATTTTGGTCGGTCTCTGGCTTGGGTTTTGGTAGTCTGACTTCGAGAAGATAATGTTTTGCTAGACTGATGGTCACTTTTGCTGGTCTGTGCTTCATCAGCTGTTTTATCAAATTGTTTGGCAGAACAACAAAAATCGGCCTGATAACCATCTGAAAATTAAGTAGCAACATTTTACATTAACTACCTATATACCAAAAGAACATGTTCCATCTTTTCCTTTGTACTGAAATTCAAGTAACATCCACAGCCTAGAGATTCATGTCTTTAAGAAATGCTTAAGTGTTCTGCTGCACTAATGCTTTAGGGCAGGAGATTATGATCAAATTTACCAGCATGCTACGCATGTAACGGGCACTGTAAAACCACATTAAAGGCACTTCCAAGCATTCTAAATATCTAAATGTGGTATTAGGAAGATGAGTATTTCAATCTAAACTGCCATATCATACTTCCTCTGGATATCTTTTAAAATAGGCTAGCAATCAGTGCCTCAGTGGGGCCAGAGATATTTTTAAACAACCCATGCTTATGCTGCTTTTGTAAGATTCAGAAGACAACCATCACTTACCAGGATCCACTAGTGCAAGACGCTTCTCTCGGGACAGAGATGCCCTTTCCTCCTGGTTAAACATCCTATCTATCATAACCATTTCTGCAGATGGATTTATCCGCTGCAGGAAAAAGAAAAAACAACCATCTCTGAAGTAACTCATATGTCTGTACTAAATCAAAACACTAATAGCTTAGTTACTACTCAAAGAAAGAGAATGACTTTCATTATGTATTTGTGGAGAACATTCACAATTCCACGGCATCTTCAGCAACCTTGACCATGACTACAAGGACTAATGAAACTCAACCATAAATTATTATTCACATTTTATGGTATATTTAATTTGTTAAAGATTTGAAAACAGGGAATTGCTATTCCTGTCATAAGAATTACAACTTCTCACAACTGAATGTATTTACCACTGGACACCACTATTTTTTTTTTACATCGTGTGCAGCAACTTTCTCTTTCAGAGGGAAAAACAGCAAGAATCTTGCAATTGGGACCACCATATCATCTCGTATCTGCACTTCTCTCCCAGCAGTACTAGTACCTTCAACTAGCTGGTGCTGTTGCATTTTGCTGACCACACCCTCAAGCCAGTAGCCCCATCCACCACAGAAGAAAAGTTCACTGGCTACTAAGGCACAACATGGGTAAACTAGTTCCAAACCTGAACACTCTTTCAAATAACTTCATTCCAAAATGAGTGAATGAGATACACCATGCAACATACCAGATTCTAAAAGAACAGATTTTCACCTCTATCTCTCCCTTTGCATCTGCAATTACTTCCAAATATATGATGGTTACTATCTTTTTAACGGGACTGCCAGATTCTAAAACCATGCTAATTGCAACATTTTTACTAAGAATTCCTGTTCTACTATACATTCCTGTTCCTAAACTAGAGTGATTTAAATGTCTTTTATACCTAAATTCTGTAGTTTTCCAGACTCAAAAACTAGCATGTTGGAAGCCACAATGAGATTCCCCGATCCTTGTACAATACATTCTTAAAGTAACTTAAGTTTTTTCACTTCACACCTGGGACTGTGAAAGCATTTAAATTGGAAGTATTTATGATGAAAATGTCAGACTCCACCTAGCTTCTAAGGAGAACTAACGATTTCCTAAATTATAATAAATCTGGCTGCAATTATAATATGTCTGGAGGCCTTTGAATGGAGCTTTACAACATTCTTTCAGGCATTATCTCTTGCAGAGACATACATATATCACCTGACTACCACAGCCTCGTCAGAGCAAGAGCAAAGAGTTTTGTTGATGTGTATACTAGCTTATACTTTGTTGATGTGTCTCCAACGTCTATGAAATGTGTATAGAACAGCACCCTTGCTTAGACAGTATGTAAAAATAGGGATAAATAATATCAACAAAATTAATTTTAATGCTAGCTCTCACCTTCCTGTATTTTTTTACAAACTGAATCACATCCTATAAACATTATTGTATCTGCATTATACACCTTACCATTGCATCTTCTATAAGTAAACATCTGTATTTGTTCAGCATAGCTTGCGTCCTCTTCAGAAGCTGCGTAGCTACAGATTCAAATTCACTGTCCACTAGAAAGACAAGAGTATACTTTCAAATACTGTTCTTCAGTAACCAGAAGGTTTAATAAACTGCACGAACTTTGAAATGTTCCTTCCCTTACTGCTCTAAATTACATGATGAATTCTCTCAGTACATTCATTACAACCTTATTGCCAATTTTAAAGGAAATTACCTTTTCTTAAGTCTTCATCTGTTGGCAGCGTTCCTTGGCACACATGATATGAAAGGAGTCTCTGAACTGCATCATTTAATGATCTGAACTGACTTTTATCTGGCGTCACAGCATTCACCTGGTCCTTCTGTAACTGTTGCAGAATACTACAACGAAAATTAATGATATCTATAATTAGCATATACTCAAGCACGTATAATTAGCACGAATAAAAATTTATACACTATCAAAAATTAAACAGATGAAAGCTAGAGAAAATATCTGCAATAAAATCAAAAAAGAAGAGAATGACTTACAAAGCTCCTTTAGTTAACTGTTTAGCAGCAGGCCTTTTCTGTCCAACTAAATGACCATCCACCTAGGTACAAAATAAAAGACAAATTACAGTATATGCCCTCCTTTGTAAAGCCTAAGTTTCAACATTTATTTCTGCCAAATAAGTATTTCAACAATAGTAAGTACAATCACCAAGTAAGTATAAACACTTAACCATCTCACGTTTTCATAGGGCACTTTTTCAGTGAAATATACAAGTCACTTCTACTACCTCACAAATGTGAAGTTTGCAGGCAAATTCCACTGTGGTGCACCTACATGCTTCATTAGAAAAGAGGTTTGTTATCAAATTTAGCAGGTGAAAAGGTACAACTAAAATTTTGAAAATACATATGTTCTCAAGAACTGTCCGTATTTCTCAGCTGTCATCATCTTGCCTGATTTGAATGGATCAGAGTATCTGTCAAGGAAGCAGGCTATGGTTCCATATATAAATTTTCTAAAGCCACAGTCTTTGGGAGGGAGGCGAAAGCAGTCCCAGAAATTGTTTCAGCGTCAATGGTGCAGATATACCTATCAGATAGATCCATGTAGTCATCTCCTTGCACATTTATGAAGCCACAAGATTTTGCAGTGGAACACTGCCCTAAGATGTGACGTTTTCTAAGGTGGTAGAGGCTCATGTTC
Source organism: Anser cygnoides (assembly GCF_040182565.1). Lineage (NCBI taxonomy): Eukaryota > Metazoa > Chordata > Aves > Anseriformes > Anatidae > Anser > Anser cygnoides. Next base: position 26,121,056 of record NC_089875.1, on the reverse strand, counting down.
CTAGTGTATGACAGGCATCACTGCAATCTACATATTCTCCCCAAGAACCCATTCTGAAACAACCTTTATTTAATACGTTTTTTTTTGCAAGACACTAGTCAACTAGCCTAACAAAATCAGCCACAGAGAAAAAGTTACTTCTGATTTAAAAACAGATTGGGTGAAAGCTCTTTTGAACTACAACGTGATTAGAAGGAACCAAAGAGGATGTGGTGCAGAGCATCCTTCTTAACAAAGTAGGAGTGGCATGAGGCAGGCACAGTGCAACGGTACTTGCTGGTCGAAAAGGCTCTAGCTTCAGAGCATAAAAAGTATTCACCACCACATGAGAAAGCACATCTGACCAATAATTACAAAACCAAGCTGAACTCATAATTGAGTTATGCATCTTCTGCTCTACTTGTACATCAGTCAGTACGACATGGAAAAGCATGTATGCCATACTACATTGAAAGACTTACTTCAAGGAACAAAAATTCTAAATCAAATCCTCCCTTGTTTTCTTCTGTGACTTTGCAGTTCAGCTCCATCCACAACTAAGCCCAAACTTTCTAGCCTACTTCAGACCCTCACCTCTTGCCCTCAGCTACTCAAGTCCATGAATGTAACAACTGTGTCCTTCCTCCAAAAGTACTTGTATTCCACCTCTAAAAAAGCTGGTCTCCCCTTCCAGCCCCAAACCTTGGGAGCAGCGTTAATTTTTTCTACATAGTTGCCATATATAGGAAAACTTTTGGTGGAAAAAAAAAAAAAAACCACTGGGGAAAGAAGACAATGCAGTAAAGAATCAAAAAAAGGCCAGATGGAATTTTTCTGCTACTTCTCACAAACCATCCCCTCCCAGCCAGCTACAGAATAGCAGAGTTTGTAAGAAGTAAGGATGCCAGTAGGTCTAAGTCATGTCCAGCTAAATGAAGAACTGTGATGCCATATGAAATTATCGTCAGGGCGCCCCAGAGTCAGACTCCACTTACTGAGTAAATCTCAAAACAGCATTCATAATATCAACTGGCAAAATACTCAATTTTGTTGTGTCAAGGTAAAATTTAACAAGCTTGAGTGCCTTCCTGCATTGTAAAACAACCTGCAAGGAATACTAGATTATTAGTATGGAGTTGAAGCGTCTTTAACTTCACTGAAGTTTAAAGGGATAAAGGGAAGCATATAAATGGAAGTATTTTCTACCTGTATACTCTGCTGAACTGAAGATGCTCCTATTCCTTTTTCTTGTGGCTGTGCTGTTCCTAGAGACTGCTGTATGACTTTTCCTCCAGAGTCCTGTCCTATAAAGAATATGTTAAAAAGACTCTGTCATCCTAAGCAAGAACAGAACAATTTCATGCACCTGTCCTGATCATTTTACTTGAGCTTTTACGTGAAAGATGCCTCATGCTTAAAAACACTAGTGTAACTACCCTGCAGAGAAACCAACGCATAAAAAGGACTAATACTCTGTACTGCAAAGTACAAAAAACCTTAGATATAAGCACCTCCTACCACTGCAGTGGTAAGAAGAAATTCAAGTACCATAAGTATAGGGGCCCAAAAATTTACCGAAAAAAATCACACAGTGTATTTTATCAAAATTTTCTATACTAACCTTCCCTGAAGGATATAAACCTAAATATTGTAAAGCTCTTGCAAGTACTTAGACAGCATAAGTTCTTCTAACTTCACAAAAAATTTCTAAATTATAGCTGGGCAGACTTCCTCCAATTGTCTTACATAGGAATGCAAACAGCATCTTACCCCCACACACACATTACAACCAACACAATTATTTTTTTTCCAAAAATATATTGTGCTGATTGGAGAGAATGCCTGGACAGCTTGCATATCAGCACAGAACAAAAAAAAATAATAATAATAATAAAAAACAATTAGATTATGGGACCTTATTCAAAAGGGTTACTAACACACAAAGATATCAAGGTTACTGCATTTTTCTGTTTGCTTTGAACGTATTATAATCTGGCATTGGATTTGGCTTTTTTAATAGCATGATGCTATTGAAAAAGCCTAGTATTTTGCCATAAACAAAAAACTATCTATTCTAACTGAAAGTAACAGACTTATTCAAAAACAAACTGAGTGATAGCAGCCTGCACATAAAGTTGTAATTACTATTTTTATTTCCCCTGGACCTGAAGCAGCCATTGCAACAGAAGCACTAGAACTGTCAGAGAATTTTGTAGCTGATGTCCATATTTTCAAAGTGACCTACCTCTACTTTTCCAAGTTGGAAAAGAAAAAACAAAAAGGAAGAAAAATAAAAGAAGGTACAGTTTGGGATTTTATAGAGGAAAACAGAAATTGGTTATAGCACAGATTCAACTTTTCACTCTAGAAAATAAGTGCCATGGCTGGGAAAAATAATAGCACACATTCAATACTGAAAAACTTAAGTGTGCAACTAAAAAACAAAATTCTGATAATCTTTAGGACTCTACCAGCATGAGCCATCAATGAAAGCCTAACACTGTGAAGAACCACTTAATTTTGTTGCTGAAAAAATGAGAAAATGATTTTAAAAAGACCTTAGTTGACCTGATAGTGTGTTGCTCAGAAGACTTGTTAGCTGAGGCTGTCTCAAATTATCCTGCGTCTTCGATGCAGAAACTGGTGATGTCTGGTTCATAGCTTTTTTCTGTGCCACATACATTAAAAACAAAAACAAAATCTACAGTCAGATCTACACATCCAATCTACACATCCTTCTTCCACCTCAAACCTGCAATTGGTGAAGCCTCGGCCATCTCAACTTCTCAATGTAAGCTCAAGAATCTAATAAACTTAACCAGAGAGGAACAGAAACTCCACGAACAGTACAAACGTGCACAGGTTACACTCTAAAAGACCCACGATTTACCATGGTTCAAACTAAAAGTGGCCCTCAGACAGCTCAGCTTTTGAGTCTCAAAACTGCAGAAGGTGACTGAACTGTCTCAACAAAATACAGAGTCAGTGGAACAAACTCTGCAATGCTTAGTGACTAAGTGATACACTGTTTACGATACCATATAACATTTAAAATGTAGGCACAAACTAAAAAGATTCTGGTAAACAGTAGAACCTGTTCTCTATCGTTAAAATCATTTTGCCATTTCTGGCTCTGAAGTTATAGCAGAAAAATAAATTTATCATTTACAGCAGTAAGAAATACTATGCTTCTGAAACTGCTGAAATTCACTGACCTCAGCACATATCCTATAAATATGAAGATAGAGGAATATGAAGAGAACGTCATGCAGGCCTCTACTCACTCATCTGCAAACAAAACTTTACAACTTGTGGTAGCAGTACTGGCAAAGACTAAAAAGAAATTGGTCCTACAACACATTTGCCTTTATTTTCTAAGTAAAGCTGCTTTATATCCTTGCCTATTTTGGTCTCAGTTCACAAATGCATTAGATCTTTGGGAAAAAGAGAAAAAAAACAGATATTTGGTACAATCGCATTCTGAGACAATTATCAGTATTTTAGAATGACCAACAAAAAAAAAAATGGGGAAAAAAATGCCAGGGAGAGATAATAGCTTGTTGTTAACGACGTGACACGTCATTGAGTTAAATATTGACGAGGTGAGGAAGTTATTTATGAAAGCCGACAAATTTAAATTGAATATATTCTGCAACTGCATCAACTGGACAAAAAAGACCTCATCCCAAAAGCACATTCAGACTTTAATTAATATTTAACAGAACTCTTCTTCCCAAGAAAACTTCTGATCTCAAATTTGCACCGGCCAAACCCTGAAAACGCATACGTAATTCTTAGTGAGGTCAAAAGACTTGTAGGTGCTAAGAATGTACCCAAGACTTTAACATCTGTCTCTATAGCAACATTTTCAGGGGAGCCCGGAGTTGTATAACCTCCCAGTGTCCATTCCTTTAAATGGGAACAGAAATACATCAGTGCTAAGCAGTTTAGAAATTATCAGTACAAATCACCAACGAAAACTTCGGAATTAATGAAACCAACAGTCATTCGCTCTGTGAAAAACTTTAGAAAATACTGGGTGAAATGATGCATACAGGTTACAGTGATTTTCAGCAGTTCCACAGTATTTGTAACAATATAGCCTACCAAAATTAATGTTTCCTGTATAACATTACCACTTTGTCAACCAGATTTTAGCACAGTTTTAGGAGCATTTCTTTGGCCGCACCCTGAAGCAGCTTTCATACCTGACCAAAGGCGAACTGTTGCTGCGTTACTCCAACTGACGTGTGACTAAAGGTGCTGTTAGATTTGGAAGAGGATGCTGGAAGACGATGCGATGCGCTGACGGGAACTTGAGTTCTGTTCTGCGTGAGCTGATCTCCAGTGAAGTTTCCCCCTGATGCCACAGACTGAACCGATGGTCCCAGGCTAGGATGTACCGAACCAGAAGAACTTACAGCAGCAAATCGATTGGAAGCCGACATGTTTGAGACTGTTGACTGCCCAGGCGACATCGTAGTAAAACTCGATCTACCTTGAGAAACATTAGCTTGACTGGGTGACAAATGCAACACCGTTGGCGACGCCTGCTGCAGTGGCACCTGTCCACCAACGATTTGTGAAGTTCCGTGGTTCACTATCACTTGGTTTCCAGGAGCTGTGAAGGTCTGGCCAGAAACAAGCTGAACAGCTGTGTTCTGATTATTCAGCATCTGCCCGGAATACGACTGGTTGGCTCTCAGCATGTTTGTGGAGTTCCTGTTGAGCATTACATGCTCAGCAGACACTTGGCTAGGAACCAGCTGGGAAGGCTGAGTCTGAAGAAGCTGTCCATTTATGGCCTGGACGTGATGAACTGAATTGGAATTAACGGACAAACTCGTAGGTATGAGAAACTGGTTTTGAGGTGCGTGAGGCTGTCCCATGGGTGAATGGATAACAATACTACCTCCGGCATTGCTAACTGTCTGAGGTGTAACTGATTTTCTTGTGTTTTGCTGATTAACAATATTAACAGACATATGCGGACCAACTACTGAACTCTGAGGTGAGTTTGCGGAGGCAAACGGAATCCCTTGCTGTACGTGATGCTGCTGTATTCCCAAGTTATTCACATTGTAAGCAGTTTGCTGACCCATCTGGATAGGCTTTGGTTGGATATTAATGGGTACTTTGTTAGAGTTTGGTGCTAAACCTCTTTGAATGATGATATTATGGACAGGTACGGATGTCTGAAAATTTGTGCTGTTAAATGGGACTGTTACAGGTTGTGCTACTGGACTTGAATTTGAGTTACCAAACAGTGAGTTACCATTTGGAGTTTGTCTATGAACCAAGAGGCTACTGCTCATGTTTGCAGGTGTTTGCTGACCATTGCCTTTCAGTATTATCTGAGATCCATCAAGGTTATTAATGGTCATCATGGAAGGTTGATTACTAAACGAACCAATTAGCTGTATCTGCCCAGAACCACTAATCTGGTTGCTATTAGACAAATGCTGGCTGGGAACACTAATTCCGACATGTTGCATAAAGCCATGTTGCACACCGACTGTATTGCTTGCAAAAGATGCTCCAACAGGTTGCTGTACCACTTGAGTAACTCCTATAGGTTGCAACGTCTGACCTGAGTAATTAGAAACATTAGAAGCCTGAGTAAAGGATGCTGATGAAGAAGGATGAAGCTGAGCTTGTGCAAACTGTTGGCTAGAACCTACGCTGGCATCCAAATATGCCTCTTCTGCCAAAGTCTGTTCGGTAATGTTGGCCTCCTGCAAGGACTTCTGAAGAATATCAAAAGGTTGATCCTCACTAAGATCAGGTAAAGGAGAAGATACAAGTTCATCTTCAAGAAACTGAAGGCTACTGGACAGCTGCAGTCCATCACTAGGCCCCTCTCCAAGTTGACTGCTTACACCTTTTACAGATGACTTAGGATCAGTGTTCTGAAACGTAAAGCAATAATAGATAAATCATTTTCAGAAATTACCAGCTCTAAATTGTTTCCCCATTAAGCTTTTTCATGCAAACAAACTTTTGTTACAAAATTATCTTCTTTGCATAGCATGTGTATAAGGGGAGGTTCATCCCATACAGCAGGCCAGCACAAACGTGTGCATCACTGACATCCCACTCATGCCCTCGTAACAGACTGCTGGAGACACTACTCTCCTTTCACTTCTCCAGCCTCCCAATTCCACCACTCTCAGCTCTGCAGCCGCACTGTTTCAAGAGGATGCGACACATGCTCTTGAAGAACCCTTCTCCCTTCCTCAAGCTGAGCACAGTGTGGACAAAAGGATAAAAGAAAGGAGTGAGAAGACCTCCACTGTAACCCAGCTTAGGGCAGGGTTTCAGTAGCAACAGCAGGAGCAGGTGAAGAGACAGGAGAAATGTGCTCTTTTGCAGACTTAGCTCCATCTCCAGAATACCGCCATACTACAGTTGCACAATGCAAATTAGTGGCCAGTTCAAAAAATTAAGGAACTACATTAATTCTTTGCTTAGAATAATTTTAGAAATAAAGGACTAAGAAAAACAGTGCTACAGACTTGGCTTTATTTTATCACAAAGATTAAAGAGAAGCTATTAGCACTGACACTACAGCAAATATTAAGAAGCACATTGAAAGAAAAATCCTTCAAAGCTACATCTATAAATACTGTGAGAAGAAAATATTTTATTTTGGCCTACTGTCAGATTTTCCTGAAACAAAACTATGCCTAGAATCTCTAAGCAACACAAATGTCAGGTTTCTAAAAGAGGGTAGGAATGACAAATTTAAATGGGATTAGAAAATTGCAATACTTCTAAATCAGATTGAGTATGCCTTTCTAAATTCCAAAATCCTGTTTCAACTATTCAAAAAACAATACGCAATTTCTTCTTTGGCCAGGACTGCAAAATGTGGGCGTGAAAATATCAGTCACATTCATATTCTGAGCCTTCACTACCTGAAGGTCATAGACATTTGTTTTCACCTCGTATAAACAGGTGAAGGCACTGCAAGCTGTAATTATCACATGCAGTAATGTCCCCACCCTAACTACAGCTCCCCAAGCATCCTTAATGTAGAATTTTACCCCAGTCTGCTTCTGAATCATCCTGTGTAGTTTACAAAACTTCAGTCACGTTTTACAATTTTAAGTGATTGTTCTTGTAACTCAATATAATATTTTAAATATATAAACATCAATTATATACATATATGTATTAACAAAAGGAATTAAATTGGTACTTAAATGTCTTGATGTCTGCACCTCATGAACACCTGAAATTACAAATTAGGTCCTTGAATGTACCTAGCTACCATCAGGCAGAGAAAAAACGAATCACTAAATAGCGCTCTACTAGAATTCAAGACTCTCACGTTCCTGGGGAGAAATCCTTACTGCATCTGTAATTTGTCTCCAATGAGAGCAACCAACGTGAAATCTTTCAAGACCGTATAATTTAGAGGCTTCCAGTTAATGCTGTTCCAGTCAGAACTAACAATACAACTACTGCTAATAATAATTACAATAGCAATAGTAATAATAAATAATAATATTATACGTAATCAAGATTAACAGCTTGAAACTCCCTCTCTGGAATGGTAAATCCTGAGGTTCGCTGCCTGCTCCCAGGACTGTTTAACATTCAAAAACAATTTTACATGCATGAGCTGGAAACTAGTGTCTTCCAACTTAACATCTGAATCACTGCTGCCCAGATTCATAAGAAAAGCCACACAGAACACCATACTAATTTCAAGGAGAAATTAGCACCTCTGCAACTTCATGAATCTGCACCACCAAGACTCTTATTCTCACTGCCTCTGTGAATATTCTGCTCTCTGAAACTGTTCTGCTATACCACAGTAGAAAGGTGGAAGAAGTCATTGAATACAGCCCAGGAAATAGGGCAATAGCTAGGGAACTCTCTCATGAGAGATGTAACAGAGACTTTACGACAGCCCAAGGAAACAAACCTGGAATCAGCAGAGGTGTTCTGTAATCATCCAACTCAGAGGGGAAGGGAGGAAATAGAAGACACTGCCTTCTCTCCCTTTAGTCACCACAAACTTCATCTTGTTTGTGGTATATGTTGGCTGAGAAGGCTTACCAGCTGAGGCACTGAACCCCTTGACAATGAACTTGTAAACTCTGCCACTGAAAGGCATGAGATGGGCACCATGACAGTCAATCCTACGTCACGGTAGCAATTTTGAATATATACAAAAGTGGAACTTTCAGAATCTGCAAGAATTTTGATGACAAAAAGGTCAGAAGCCTCCAACTTTTCAGGTGTCTTAATTTATAAGCAGAGCCCGTGAAACCATCCACCACTGGGACTTCTGTTTTAGATACTTTGTCCCTTCACAATGCGCTGTAAACATCTATCTTCGCAATCAAGTCATTCTTCATGCAAGTCAGCACAGGGCTTCTACCCAAGGGAAGAAGGAAGAGAAGAGAAGGCATTGGTATTCATTACAAAGACACAAAAGTACAAGAGCACAGCACAAAGGGAACATGATCTGGAGAGCTAAAAAAAAAACAAAAACAACAACCAAAAAAACCAGCAATCCACCCTAGAAACAGACACTAGAAAACCCTGCTCCTCTTATCAATTGTCTTCTAGATTACCTATCGCCCCCAATCTCCTACATCAGAAAGCTCTTTTGGCATTCACCTGATGTTTTCATTTCTCACAACTGCTATTCCCTACCCAAAAAATCCATCTTTCTCAGTACTTATTTCCTCTCAAAATTACTCTAAAAGCTCACACTCCGGAAGCACACCAGAAATAAAGCCCTGACCACTTCCTCATGCCTATCAGAAGAACGTCTACAAAGAACAACCAGACTAAGGCAACAGCAAATGCGTATGTCATCCTTTTTCCCCCAGAGCCTGATATTTTTTTAGTATGTGTCCTCAAAACTCACCTCTGCTGTGCTGCATGTAGGAAACTGCTGTCTGATAACGGCTAGACTCATACCATGTTGACACCGCAGTTAGTGATCAGCAGAAAATTGGGCACACCCTACTAGGTACCCCACTTCCCCCACAACTATCTCAACAGGCTTAGCTGTCATGTTTTGATCTTTCAGCCTATAAGCTTTGTGGAGAAAGAACTGTCACCCAATTTATGTTTTTCCTACAATATCTAATAATGATAACGAAAGGGGAAAGACAGGGCAAACACATCGCATCCTAATATTGTCGCCAGACAAAAGTCACTGGTTCTCTATGAACCAGTTTTCAGGAGTCGTTTATGCCAATTATTTAAGGGTCTTACACATCTACAGTATACCCACATTATTTGCTAGGTACATGGGACAAACATGCAGAGTCAAGACAACACTACAATAGACAATTACCAAGGAAACCCAACTGTATATACTGAAATAACTGAACTCTGGGATGAAGACATCATATATATATTTAAATTCAAAAAAAAAAAAAAAAAAGAAAGAAATGTGGGACAGAAGACATCTCCACAAGTCATCTAGTCTGACCGTACTTAAACCAAGTCTGTTGCCAGCACTTGATCAGATCAGCCTTGGCTGTCTCTCCAAGGATTGCAAGTCCACAACCTCAATGGGTAAAACTCAGTCTGGTGCTGCAATACTCCTCGTAAAGAAAGAACACTGAAGACTATTTACAACACCTAATGAATTTCAAGTGACTTCTCTAACACTGAAGTGACAGGAAGAAAACATCCCCAGCTAGCTATTCAGCCCAAAGAACAGCAACAACAAAAAAAAACTTAATTAAAATTGCTAGCTCAGATTCTACATAGAAGTAAGAAAAAAAATACTCCACAATACACAGGAAATGTATGAGTGACTGACTTGAAGGTCTACATTTGAGCACTACTACATCTACAGTCACTAAACTTACAAGTCTTGTTCACTGAGCAGAATTACACTGGAGAATATTTTCATGGCACAGCAAGGTGTTTTTTTGCATATTTGTGAAAAACAGCCCAGTACTGCTATAAGTATTCTGGTTAAGTCACCGCTGAAAACCTAATAAAAATACTTAAACAGCACAAGGTGATTTTATGCTAGCACTCAAAATTTTCAAATGGAAAAGATCAAAGCCCAAATCTCCTTTATTTGGTTATATAAAAGCCAAATAAAGCTGTAAAAGAAGCATGCAGTTTCAATAAAAACATGATTTCTCTCCTGACCACTTACATTGGAGTTGGCAAAAATTGAATTTGAGTTGGCTACAGAATATTCGGTATTCGTCAAGTCTTCATTGCTCTGGTAACAGACAAAAATCATGTTTAGAAATAATACAAACAATTAAGGTTATGTATGTCTAGTACGCAGGAATACTACTTACAGATTTACTACTAGGTCCATGTAGAAAATAATTCAGTGCCTGTGGGTCCCTTAAGAAAAAAAGAAAAAAAGTTACCACTTTTAGGCAACTGAGCTAATGAGGCTAATTTAACTGAGACAGATACTCTAATTCATGTAAATCAGGTTCTGCTGACTCCTGTGCAAAGCTGAGTTTACACCATCTGAAGATCTGCGTGTCTTTATCAGCATGATTTGCAGATGCTGATCACATCTACTGTCATTGCACAAAGGCATTTCAAGCGATAAACCCTGTACATCACAAAATCTTGGTTGCACTCTACCTCCTTTTATGAGGGTACTACTCTCATTCTCTTACAATTCAGTATATCACAACGCATAATACAAAACCTAAGGAAAATACCATGACCAACTAACATGAAAACTAAAAGAGTTTTATTATTATTAGAGTTTTTATCTATTCTACTGGGATCAACTATAATGCCTGTTCAGCTAACATCTAAGTCAATAGGAGGTTTATAAACTTGAATCCTTTACAATGTTTTCTGACACCCTATTAACAAAAACACTTGTTTTTGACAGAGTAACAGTGTCTTCACTTGGAGAAAAAAGCTGCACCTTTTCCAAGGGAAATCAACCATACAAATAACTTATTACTGAAATACAATATCAGTGCACTTCATGAATTTAACACTATCACTGAACAGAACTCAGATTTCAAATGTGGTCTGACAGAATGAGCACTGGAAATTCAAATAAATTAAAAATACTTTAACATAACTGCACATATGGACCTCATAAAAAATTAATTGTATTACATGGGATTATTTTAATTTAACGATTATACAGCATCCCCCAGCATGTCCATTAGCATAAACAGCAAAATGACATGGATTTTTTTTTAAATATCTTTACTGATTAAGAAGTAATAATAAAACATTTTTGGGAAGCAGAGATTCTCATGTAAAAAAGTATTAATTCAAAACACCTCTCTTGATCATCCTAGAAAATAAAGTGGGAACAAGTTAATCTTTCAGATTAACTAGTCCTCTGAAAGCACAAACACATGTATACTCTTTTATTTGGGGGAAAAAAATCATTCATGTGATTACCAAACACATGTTAAACAGGTATATGCTCATCAGGGACTTCATGGTACAATTACACTTACAACATACACGTGGCTACAAATACTGTCAACTGAAAATATTATTTTCATAAGAGATGCACCGAATTTCAAGAATTAAGGAGAAAGATCACTATACGAGATCATGAGGTCTATCACACGAGTTTTACTGATACATGATCACGCCATTTAATACTAATTACGCTCACTGGCCAAGTCATGAAAAATGCAATTAGAATTGAAGAACATTTCATCACCTTAAATATTGTCTTTCATAACTGAGGAATTTTAGAAGGCACTTACGAAATATCAAGGAACTGATAGGAAAAAAAATGTTGCCTTCCATTCTTCTAGCTGCTTAGGGCACTAATTGCTGTGAGCAGCAGGAAGAACACTGTAATTTCTCAAACACTTATCTGGATAGAGAGCACTTCATTTTCTGAACCACGTGTAAAGTTGTACCGGGATCCTCATGATTCTCACTCATAAGGCATCATTTAATTGTCCAATGCAGCCAATTATCATCCTTATGTTCCAGGCAGGATGTGCTTTCGTTTTTTTACAGCTACAATCAGTAGCACAGTATACCACATGGAATGGAAGTGTGAGCCATTACTGGCAACACTTTTGCCATAGCATCTACAGAGTAACCCATAAATTATAACAGCCACTGCAATAGTATTTTGTCTTTTCTGAAGTTAAAGCTGTCATTGGTTTTACCAGAAGTTTTGAGTGCACATGAAACACAAAAGGCCTATTTATTTACTACATTTAAGAGAGTAAAAAAATCTTTTGTATGAAGTTGGAATGATCTTGTAATAGCTGCTACATGACTGATACCATACTAATTTCTGACAGAGTTTGAACAAAGTACCACGTATGAGATGTTCAAGTTTCATCTTTTTTTTTTTAATGTATTATAGGGTATTATCTGTTCTTAAATACCTGACATTAAAGCTAGGCAAAAAGAAAAAATAAAGGTAATGTCACATAAGCAATCCACAAAAATCTTGCTTGTGTTGCACTTAACTATTGTTTTATGAGATTCCCACAGGGAATACATTATCAACCTGCAAACAAATCTGTGATGGAAGTAATGAAGAAGAAGTCCCCAATTTTATTAAAATCAAAAATCTTTGAGCAAAATGTTAATAAATACGTGTTTGTTGTGAATACTTAACAGTGCTAGGTAGCAATTCTAGCTTCTTTTTATGTATACATGCTATTAGTAGAAGTTATGTATTTGTTGAGAAAAGAATCGAGTTTACTTTTCTATTTAAAATACAAGCATACTGTTAACAAAATTTCTAGTTCCACTGCTCAAAAAGCTTTTTTTTTTTTTTTTAATCCAAAAAGTAATTATTTGCAATGAACTTTGTAACAACACCCCTACCAATGTGCTTGTGCAATGACCTGGTATTATCACTAGCTGAAAAGAAACTCCAGCTTCCACTCAGTCCTTAGCCGCTCTTGAGGAGGATGCCAACAAGCAGAGTGGCCTCTAGCATGAACTGCGACTGAAGGCTGTGTTAAACACATATCTCTGCATGAAGGGAAGTACAGCTTTTATTTTTTTATTTTTTTTATCATTTCAACACATCATAGCTACTCATTTCATTTGCAAGGCACCTAGAATACCGGAAAAGAATCACTTCCTAGGAGATAATTCTGTAAAATGATTTTTCGCAACTTTTCTGAAAGAATTGCACAGGGAAAACTTACCCAATAAGATCAAGGAGACAGGATTCATCATCATCATCATCCATGACAACTGAAACAAAACGGAGGAGGGAGATATTTGACACACATCAGACAAAAGATTGCTTTTAACAATAAAACCATTTTAGAATATCTCAATTATTTTTATCTAACACTTCACAGGAGTCAGGTGATTACTACTGGTAAGCTCTTAAATATACATGCACCTTCTACAGAGGTCCATACAAATTTGTAACATTTATCTCAAAATCACAGTCACACGTAAGGATCTAAAAAACCCCATGCAGTACCTTATCTTTAAATTTTAAATTATCTTTTTAAAAGATAAGTACCTTATCTTTTAATTTTAAATCTTTTAAATATCTTTAAAATTTAACAGAAAGACAAATGATTAACCAAACTGATTAAACAGAACATCCATGACTTAAAAAAGTAAAAATCAACTCCAAATACTATCTCAAGACTCCCACTTAAATCCTTCTACGGGAATTTCTTTCCAGCTATTCACAGTGAGGATACATAAGACCATTACAGAGCCTACAAAGACAGTTACAAATTGTTGGCTTTAACCAGCCAAAAAGATAAACAGATTTGGTCAGTATCATAACAGTGCTTTCATAGGCTAAAGAGAAAACTACAGCTAACAAACAGCAAGGCATTAAAAAGAACACCATGTTTTTAGAATGCCCTTCTTAGCTATTGCTAGCCACAATACATGCAACTTCAGTGTCTACTCAATACTCAGAAGTGTACTTAAATGAATGTGTGATTAATAGCCGAGAGTTCTGACAATCCTTTGAAAAACAGGTGGGAAATTCGTTTGGATTCCTAAAACAATGCAAGCATCCATCAGGCGCAGAGGATTTTTAGCCTCGCGGTATCACAGCCGCCAGCTCTCGGGCTCACGGCTCGCTCAGTCTGGTACTGGCTGTACCAAGGGTGTTCCCTCGCTTTTTCCTCTGACTGCTGTTCCTTTGAAGCTTCTGTTTGCATGACCCTGGTTCTCCCATTCACCGTAACTGTCACAATTTCATCTGACTGTAACATCTTCTCCCTTTTCCCTACCAGTAACTCTCAGAACCTCTCTATCCTCCCTTATTCTCTGTGAGATCCCACCTAATCCACCAGTTCAATTAGCAACCGCTGTGAGCATTCCCTAAACCTCTTTGTACCCCGGCCTCCATTCAGTTACCCAACCTCATCCTCACGATACAGTGTAATCAAATCAAACTGATCCCTGCGCATTCCAAGTTCAGTTTTTCCTCAGCTCCCCTTGAAAGTCTGCCATCAAACTTAACACCCAACTTTATTACTATAGTTTGGCTTTAATTCATTGTGCTCCATCTCTTGCTTCTGGCAAAACACAAACTCACTGTCCCTGAGCAGCTCCACACGAATCGTTCTGCGGGCTCCCTCCCCTACACCGTCCCTAATGATGGAGCTGATGAAAGGACGTGCTGCACAGGAGGCCAAGCACACCAGGACCATTCGGCCAGCAGAGCAGGAGGCCGGGGGGGATCTTCCCAATGCATATGAACAGGGCGCCCACTGGATGAGGCCACCTCCAGAGCTCCCTTCCCACCTCAACCGTCCCGAGATTCTGTAATCCCTTCCCACACCTCACTGATTTTGAACCTGGTTTATACTTTATACTGGCAGAGGTTACCCTATCCCCTACGCTGCGAATCCTCATCCTTATTGAAAGGGTGCAGCAGAAGCAGAGGGCCCATCACTGTAAGGGTGGCTCGGTACCACCTCTCTGGGAGGACACAAAAACTGATCATGGCTATGGGCAGCTACTTCAAACATTACTGTATTGGGTGTGCATGGCAAGGGTTTGGTAGTGGGGGCTGCAGGGGTGGCCTCTGTGAGAAGAATCCAGAAGCTGCCCCATGGTAGATAAGAGCCAGTTTCAGCTGGCTCCAAAGGGACCCACTGCTGCCCAGAGGTGAGCCAATATGGGATGTTGTTTGCACCTCTGTGAGAACATATTTAAGAAAGGGAAAAGACCTGCTGCACAACAGCAGCTGGGAGAGAGGGGTGAGAAGCAGCCCTGCAGATTCCCAGGTGAGTGCAGCAGGAGAGCAGGAGGTGCTCCAGGCACGCAGCAGCAGTTCCCCTGCGGCCTGTGCAGAGGCCCCTGGTGGAGCAGGCTGTCCCCCTGCAGCCCATGGGTCCCACACGGAGCAGATCTCCACGCTGCAGCCCGTGGAGGAGCCCCCGGTGGAGCAGGTGGATGTGGCCTGGAGGAGGCTGCGGCCCATGGAGAGCCCCCGCAGGAGCAGGCCCCGGGCCGGAGCTGCAGCCCGTGGAGAGGAGCCCAGGCTCAGGAGGAAGACGTACGTATAAGAGGGTGGATGGGGGAAAGGTGGTTTTAGTTTGTTTTGTTTCTCACTGCTCTAGCTTGCTAGTAACAGGTAATACATTTTATTAATCTCCCTATGCTAAGTCTGTTTTGCCCATCTCAGTAATTGTTGAGTGATCTCCCTTGTTCTTATCTCAACCCCTGAGTCCCTTCTATCGTATCTTCTCCCCCTTTCCCTTTGAGGAGTGGCAGTGAGAGAGGGGCAGTGGTGGAGCTCAGCTGCCCAGCTGGGTAAAACCACCACAGTTAAGACAAAATCAGCATTCATGAGCCAGTTCTGCATTTTAAGGAAAATACTTTCTCCCCCGTTTCAGTAGCACACCTGCTCACTGCTCATACCACCAGCACAAGCACTGGTCTTGCAACTGAGCGCTAAGGGAATGACTACAGGACATTCGATGATGTCCCTGTGAATTTCAGTGTAAGCGTGCATTAGTAAGAGCACATCAGTAAGTGATCAGCATTCTGCTTTAACTGCACTGGTAGTACTACTCGCAGAAAGCTATTGTTTCCTTACATAGCATATACAGCTCCCAAAAACAGGTTTCAAAGGTTCCTAGCTAACTGGGGGGGGAAAAAAATCTATTGAAAGTCAACAGGATCTTTTTTCCACACTGCAAGCCTACTTTTGAAAATCCCATCCCATGTAACTATGGCAACACTGACGGTGTTATTTGAAATCAAGAAGTAAAACTACCAACACAAATTAAATGAATTTGCTAAGTTCACCAAACTCTTGAACAATTGCATTTGTAACAACTGGAAGAGAAAAGAAAAATCCCATGAAAATGCCAAGGAGAGAAAATCCTAATAGTAATAAATCCTTTTCATTACTCGGCCCTTAAGCTAACCATTTAGTTAGCTTGATTAGAAAAAAAAAAATAAGAAATTGTTGATATTTTTCTCATTCCATACCTCATACAAGAAAAATTTACCCAACATACTGTAGGCTCCTACAGTACAACAATGTCCTACATTACAACAGACAATAAAAAATGATGAAAAGAGCTACATTTTGGTAAACACCAAGAATTGCTACCAGCCTCTCCAGAAGCGCATCCTTCTAACAAGTTTTAACAAAATCCTTGCCATCACTAGCAGAATTCTATACACAGATGACAAACAAATTTGTTACCTTTTTTTTTTAAAAAAAAAAAAAAAAGGTTTACCAAAGAGCTGTCGATAATGATTGCCAAGTTTTGATACAGCTGATCAATATAATGCCACAGAGCCAAGGTCGCACCTATCGTACACAGCTCTCGCTACGTTCAAGTCTCTCTGATCAGCAATCGCAGTCAGAAGGGCTGCATCCTCCCAACACCCTGAAAACTGCAAGTAAAGCAGAAATCACATCACTACCACCTCAATATCCCCCCAGGGACGGTGGTGTAACACCACACTAACGTGATGCCGGATGGCAGCGCTTTTGTGAATACCACAGGACAAACATGCAATTTAAACACCACACACACAGGTATGCGGTCTGCGAAACAGCAATCAAGTTCACAACCAAGCCACATCCACTCACTATTAGGATTCACTTCTGTTCTCACTTTGCTACGTATACCCAGGATCTACTCCACCACGGAACTGCAGGTTTAAATCTTTTTGACTGATGCTCATTTTCAATGACAATTTGTGTTCTCCTAACCTCGGGACACCACCAGAAAAGGTGCACAATCAAAGCAAGTCCTTCAACGCCCAAAAGCAGCTACTTGTTCAGTCTTTTTCTAAAACAGGGCAGGCTGAGCAACACGAGACCTTGACACAGATTATCATTTCAAAGTGTGTTAATAAACATAAGCCTACCCCATGACATTCTCCTAACATTCTCCTAATGTTTTCTACAGCACAAATGGTAGAAAAAAAACGTCGCTTTTCTTGCTAACTGCCCTTTATCTTTTTACATACAAGTTAAATTTTGTCCTCGGTGGTATTTGTTAACATACAGTGGCCCAAATTAATGACTGATGTATGGTATGGGTATAAACTGAATTATACCAAGACAGCGTGACAATACAACTTGACACAGTGAGCATGAACTGGAGGATGAGAGCTACACAGCCTGGACCAGCCGTATCCTGAGCAGGGTGTGCACACGATGGTCTGCTGGGGTACCTAAAGAAAATATTAGAACTTCAATAGTACCTGTACCAAATTTATAAATAAACATACAACTATTAAGGGCTCAAAAATGTTTTACTGATGGAGCGTGTGATCAAAAGCGTGTGGAGACCACCGGCACCGGCTCTTCAAGATGGATTCGCTCCTGGATTTGGGTCAGCAGCCCACGGAGCTCCCACAACAGCCCCTGCCAGAGACAGCTGGGGCAAGACAGCCACTGGGGCACGCACACCGTCCTGCAGCCAGCTCTTACACTGTGTCCTAACAGGTACCTAATTATCATCAGCGCAGTTCAACAATATCTTTTTTTTAATTTAAACACAAAGTTCACTTCATCGTAACTAGGGCGAACTCAGCCCTGCTGCTGCATCCAACTAATATACCGAGGGCAATCCTTGCTAATTAGCAGTCACAACCCAACACAGATATCCCCTGTAACTTGTTATTCACCAGGCCTCTGCTATTTCATTTCGTGCCCCTGGTACCGCACTGGAGAAAAGAGAACAGAGCACACACTTCCACCTGGGTCACCAGCACCAGGGGGAAACACGCTGCCTGCTTGTAACAACGTCCCGACTAATTTCTAGGAAATAACCAAGCTGTTCCTTATCGCACGCTCCTGCACAGATCATAAAATAAGCAAAAGCAATAAAGCTGACAACGAACTACCAGCTACGCAGGCCAGTCCTCCGAGGGGCTGCCTCTACGTGGCCTGAATGCTTCCCCCTTCCTTCCAGCCCTCTAACCTAAAACTGAGCACAGACCAAGAAGCAGCCCCGCACCACTCCTGTCCACTTTCCCCAAGTCAGCTCCAGGCATCCGAGAGTCACCGGGAACAAAAATTTGGTCTGACAAAGTACATTGATCTGTTTCCGCTTGGATTAGCCTCCCGATTCGGTTCTGGCTTGTCACAGGGCTACCAGAGCACTTGTGAGGTCCCACCTGAAATACTGCGTCCAGTTTTGACCCCCAACTTTCAGGTAAATACAAACCCAAGAGCCCAGCCGAGCACCAATACAATACAAGGGACCTGGAGCACAACACCAGGGAAGTACTCGCGAGGGAAGGGGATTTCCTCAGTCTGGCCAGCCGGAGGCTGCAGGAGGCGCTGCGTGCGGCCTGCCACTGCCTGAGGGGCGCTAAGAGCAGCCGAGGCAGCCTCTTCTCCCCAGGGCGCTGCAGCATGACCTGTGGGGCTCCCAACTGCACGTAAGGAAAAAAGAAATTCACAAACGAGAAGGCTGAAGCACCACAGCTGTGGAATCACGGTCCTTGGTTATTTCCAAAACTCACGTGGACATGACCAACCTGGCCTAGCCTCAAAGCGAGCGCTGCTTACAGCAGGGGACAGGGCCGGACAACCTGCCAGAGGTCCTTACCAGCTCCAGTTCTTCATCACCGTGCTACACAACCCAAAGTACCCTGTAACAAACATGTTTTTTTATAGCCTACACGGTCATTACAACTGTCCAGAAACAGCCAAACTCAACTATTCATACATATTTCATACACTGTACGCTATTCTTAACACAGGAACAATGGCAGAAGTGTTTGGGGGAGGCAGAATGATGAAAAATTTGAATCCCAAGAAAGTTTAAACACCTAATTGTTCACAAGGCCCATCATCTTTAGTTGGTCATGAGACACAGATAAGCATTCCTACTGTCCCTACATTTCTAAACCTTCTACGGCCCTACAGAGTGTAGAGAAATGCCAAGTACGATCCTGGGCAGCTACCCAAAAGAACCCCTTCCCCAAAAACTGATGCCAGTTGTTGACATTTCAATACATTTCACTATTATACTAGCCATTAAGACAAAACCACTGTAACTACTTGGCTTTAAATTCACTCCAATTATCTTAACGCTTGTCACAAAGACTTTCTCTAAGTCATTTGTAACTTCATTACCAACTTCATGCATAACTTCACACACAAAGCAGTAAAATATCATCTTCATGGTTTGTATAAATCCTAGAAGAGTGGCTACTACAGAAAGGCATCGTTTAGAGCAGTAATTCTCTGAAGTGTGGTATGATCGACATCAAAACTTGGTAAGCCACAAGTAAATAAATTTATCTGTAAAACCACCGTAAAAAAAATAATCAAGAAACTCACAACTTGCTTGCAACTCCATGGTATTGGTTCCTGACTGGCAGCACACCGGCCCATGAATCTGATAGTCAACGCTGGCATTTGGAAATCAGTGTTTTAAAACAAGGCAATGACTGCTGCAACTACAGCTTTATAGTGAGAGAGAATTCAGACAGCGTAAAGTAACACACTTAGTACCTACAGCAACCGTGGTCCAAGTTAGGAGATGGCCTAACCCTCACAGGTTCCCTAAGACTTTGTACACCACCAGTCAGAGAAACTCTAAAGCAATCTCCATTATTATTTATAATAATTATAATATAACTGAGCCATGAAGTTGTCTGTACTGTTGTGTTGTTCTACACCGCCTCCCAGAATTACAATCTACAGCCCCAACATGAATAATTTCACTATAAATAGCTAGAGAAATAAATTGTCACCGTAACAGTAATCATCAGAATAACAAGCAAACAAAACAAAAAAAAAGAAATCAAACTTATTGTAATATCCACTGTAGAGAATGGCACTGTAGTGAACTAAATTTCAATATCAAATTTATGACACTTGTATCCCTTATCTTCTTTTTGAATACAGATACAAGGTAACTCTACTAAACACAAGCATCCTCCCCTTGTTAATTACATGAAAGAGATCATGGCCGTGTTAAGACTGATGCTGCATCAACTGCAGAGGCAAAATGCCCAGGTTTGAAGTCCTTCCCTCACACAGATTTCCATCACACCTCCCACTAGCAGTGCCAATATTTTGAGGGTATAAAATCAAACCCTTATTAACATGTATTTTGTTCTTAAATCTCAAGTCCACGCTATTTTGAACAATCTAGTACCTTGCAAACTGGGCGATTTCAGTCTCTTAACTAACCAAGCACGTTTGAAGATCAGCTTAAGGGCTGCTCGCCACATCCGGCCCTTTCAAGAAGCTGATTTTTACCCAGACAGAACACAAAAAAACAATTACGAAGAGCTATTTTCACTTCCCCTCTCTCAGTGTAAGAAGTTAGTGCACCAGAATAATGATGCATTACTCAATGAAAAACAGGCACCTGTTGAAAATCTTGATTGCAAATAAAAATCTCTCAAATTTTACTCACGCAAAAATACAGAAGACAACTATCAGAAAGTTGTCATTTCAGGGCAACAGAAGTAAGAAAGCAAAATGAATTTCTAAAATGTATTTAACAAAGCAAAAGGGCTCAGCAACTTTCTTATAAACCACACAGTGCTTATATTCTGTAGCGTATTTCTTATGAATACTCTCCCTTTCAAAGTAATCAACAAAAAGCAACTATTATGTATTTGCAAAATCTACCAGGAACTGTACTCTAAAGTAGAGCCAACAAAGGAAGAAATTTGGGATCCTAAACTAGTACCAGAATGCAATTTGCAAGTGTGAACTTTCTCAAGATATGAAAACGTGGTTTCATTCCGGCATTCTGAATTTGGGTAGTACTTTCCAGATGAAGACACAATGCTTGAAATTAGCTGTGGAGGCCGGAATTTAAAGCACTGCTATTCTCAACAGCTTTCTGTATGTGACAGTATGGGAGGAAATTTGTAATTTTAAATATTCAGAAGAACAATGTACTACCTCCCTGTGATGAACTATTCCAAAATAGTTTTTTTTTTTAAAAAAAAAAAAAAAAGAAAAGCACTCAGGACTTGAATATATAGCAGCAAACACTTAGGAAACACGTAAGTGCTACCACCTCTTGTGAACTCAGTGACCTACACAACAGTACACATCCCCATGGTTTCTGGGACCTGGCAGGAGATGAGCAGCTGAAAGGACGGGCAGGGTTTTATCCAAGTGTTAAACGGCAGCTCCGCATACAGAAGGGCAAACAAAAAACACACACTAAAGCACAGCAGTGTGCACAATAGGCTGTTCATTCATCCCGTAAATTTGATTTCCCATTATCGTACCACAAAAAAATTATTCTTGATTTGAGTTTGGCAAACACCTTAAGGTATTCAAGCTTCCAAGAGCAACAGTGTTATTTTAATATATGAAGAAAAAATGGGAACGTTCGCTTCAGTTGCTAGCAGTATGTATGATAGGGAAAATTAATCCAGCCACAGTCAAGCACAGACTGTATCCGTGAACCCCCAGTGCAGCCGGCCAAAATCTGGTTTCCCTCAGACACACATTACATGTTCAGAACTGAATTTCTTATTTATTGGATCCAATTTTTTCCTAGTGCACCCAGAGCTCTTCCTGGCAACACCACACTCTTGACAAGGCTTTCACCTGAAACCGGATTCCCAAAACGACACGGAGAAAATCCAGAGTAACTCATAGTATGGAGGTCAGGATGCTTGCCGACCCCACGGGACTCACAAGGTTGCGCACTCCGCTCAGCCCAGCAGGGACTATCCTCATCGATGTGCTGTTCCCTACCTGGGGCTCCATCTTCTGAGCTGCTCCACCACCCACAGTTCTTCAGGAACCTCATTATTTGTAAAAAATTTGGAATCTTCCTGGCATCGTCCCACAAAAGGAAGAGGAGGAGGCATACTACTGCCCCTAATTAAGGTTGAACGGAGATTGCTACGCCTCTCAGTTATTATGTTTGGGAAATCAACTGAAACTCGAATACGATAAACTGACAGATGTGTAACAAATTCAGCAGCACAGTCCATGACGCTGCCCCCAAATCACACTGGCCACACTGCCAATCTTGGCCTCGTTGAAGCCAGAGGAGATTTTGCAGCCCATGTCAGTGGGCCAAAGATTTTGTTCTGTAGTCAGCATCTCTATAAATTCAAGCTTCAATACCAGATCTTGAAAATCTCCACCCTCAGAACAAGCTCACAGTAAAATTACCGTGAGTTCCACCAGAGCCAAGGCACACGATCAGCCCTCACAAAAGGATCTGTCTCCTGCAATGAGGTTAATTTCACTGGGAGTTCATTAATGAACTCCTGCCTCCACCCCTCCTTAATACCTTCAATAAAAGTAATGCGGTTGTATTAAGTTTTGACAGATTTGCCCATTCCTTCTTTCCCTTTTGGTAAACACTTCCTCACTCAGAGTAACATCAGAAACGGCTGGAACATTTTAAAACTACTGCAAGTAAAGGAGTTAAAGGAATAAAACTGACAGTCCATTTGTGCTAGTTGATACTCTTTATTTTGTCCAAAAGTTCAATGACTCTCCAATAAAACGAAAAAATTACAGACACAGCAGATGACTTTTCCACCATGAAAAGAGGGGTAAATGAACATTAGAAAATAGAGATCGGTATGTTCATTTAATTATGTGATCTTCTTGAAGAAAATATCAGCTATGGTCCCAGTGTTCACGCGTTTACATTGATATGAGGGCTCTACCAATACTGTTGATCCCAGCTTTATAGCTCAAACAGTTGCGGGTCACAATCAGTGTTAGCAGTTTATGAATTTTGCTGTTTTTCCTCTATTGTAAGAGAACAAAACGTTTGTTTTTTGCAGACAATTCCCATGCCTGTGCTGGACAGATTATGTCACCATATAAAAACCTTCCAACCACGGATGCAGCTTATTGCAGCAGAACGACTAGAATAAATTATCTGAAGTCTCTGAACAGAATGAACTACATCATCAGAAAGGCTATTATACCCGGACCAGATGTGTTACTTAGACAGGGTTGCCACTCTTTCACACTCCCACTGCTACATCTACATTAAAAAGCACCAACCGTTAGACTTATCATAAGCGTAACGCAGCATGCAAGGCACAAATCATTGACCATTACAGCCCCATTATAAAACGTAACTGCAGTTATGCAGACACAACTTTCTTCCTGGAACTGATGTGGAAATATACCAGCAAAACTCTGAAAATGCATCTAGGGTGTAACACCCAAGCAGCATACCACCATGGAGATACCTGCCAAGATCTTCAACTCTGGACTTAAGTATGATTCACGGGTACAGAAAGCACCTTTCATCACAGAATCATTAGGGTTGGAAAAGACCTCCAAGATCACCTGGTCCAACCATCACCCTACTACCAGTGTCACCCACTAAACCATGTCCCTAAGCACCACGTCCAACCTCTCCTTGAACACCCCCAGGGACGGTGACTCCATCACCTCCCTGGGCAACCCGTCCCAATGCCTGACTGCTCTTTCTGAGGAGAAATGTCTCCTCATTTCCAACCTGAACCTCCCCTGGCCCAACTTGAGGCCATTCCCTCCAGTCCTGTCACTAGTTATCTGTAAGAAGAGGCCGACCCCCAGCTCCCCACACCTTCCTTTCAGGCAGCTGTAGAGAGCAATGGGGTCTCCCCTGAGCCTCCTCTTCTCCAGACCAAACAACCCCGGTTCCCTCAGCCGCTCCTCACAGGACTTGTGCTCCAGACCCCTCACCAGCTTCGTAGCCCTTCTCTGGACACGCTCCAGGGCCTCGATGTCCTTCTTGTAGTGAGGGGCCCAAAGCTGAGCACAGCACTCGAGGTGCGGCCTCACCAGAGCCGAGTACAGGGGGACGATCACCTCCCTGCTCCTGCTGGCTGCACTGTCCCTGACACAAGCCAGGATGCCGTTGGCCTTCTGGGCCACCTGGGCACACTGCCGGCTCATGTACAGGCAAGCATCAGTCAGCACCCCCAGATCCTTTTCCTCTGCACTGCTTTCCAGAGGGTCTGCCCCAAGCCTGTAGCACTGCATGGGGTTGGTGTGGCCAAAGTGCAGGACCCGGCACTTGGCCATGTTGAACCTCATCCCATTGGCCTCTGCCCATCGACCCAACCTGTCCAGGTCCCCCTGCAGGGCCTTCCTACCCTCCGGCAGATCGACACTTCCCCCCAGCTTGGTGTCATCTGCAAACTTACTGAGGGTGCACTCGATTTCCTCATCCAAATCATCACTATTTAATATTAAAGAGGATGGGCCCCAACACCAACCCCTGGGGAACACCACTGGTGACCGATCACCAGCTGAATTTCACTCCGTTCACCACTCTCTGGGCCCAGCTGTCCAGCCAGTTTTTAACCCAGCACAGAGTGTGCCTGTCCAAGCCACGGGCTGCCAGCTTCTCCAGGAGAATACTGTGGGAGACCGTGTCAAAGGCCTTGCTGAAGTCTGGGTAGACTACATCAACGGGCTTTCCCCCACCCACCATGTGGGCCACCTGGTCATAGAAGGAGATGAGGAGGTCAGGCAGGACTTGCCTTTCATGAAGCCATGCTGGCTGGGCCTGATCCCCTGGTTGTCCCACATATGCTGCATGACTGCACTCAAGAAGAGCTGTTCCATCACCTTTCCTGGCACCAAGGTCAGGCTGACAGGCCTGGTTCCCCAGGTCCTCTTTACAACCTTTCTTATAGATGGCCATCATATTAGGAAGCCTCCAGTCATGCGAGACCTCTGCAGATGACCATGACCGCTGACAGATGATGGAAAGCGGCCCATCAATCACATCCACCAGCTCCCTCAACACCCTTGGGTGCACCCCATCTGGCCCCAAGGACTTGTGACAGTCCAGGTGAAGCAGCAGGTCTCTAACTGTTTCCACCTGAACTGGGGGGGCTCTTCTGCTCCCCATCACAGACTTGCAGGCTGGGAGGCTGAGTACCCCGAGGATAAGTGGTCTGGCTAGTAAAGACAGACGCAAAGAAGGCATTAAGAACCTCAGCCTTTTCCTTATCCTCAGTAGTCATGTTCCCCCCACATCCAGTAAAGGATGGAGTTTCTCCTTGACCCTCCTCTTACCGTTGATATATTTGTAAAAAACATTTTTTGTTATCCTTAACCACAGTGGCCAGGTTGAGCTCGTGCTGGGTTTTGGCCTTCCTGATTTTTTCTCTGCATATGCTGGCAACTTTCTTGCACTCTCCTTTTTGAGGAAATACATCTTATACTAGTATAACTGTTTTGGCTTTTCTGTTTAGTTTTTTCTGAGTACATTTAAACTAAATAAACTCTACTGAAAAAGGACACTGGCAGGGGAGGCAGGAAAACTGCACTTCTGTAAAGGTGACAAAACTATTAAGATACAGCAGAACCATCTCTGTCAAGTGCACTGCTACATAGCCCTGACCTCACCTAAGGCCACAGACATGCTGAGTATTTTTAACTCAAGAATACAGGAATAACATACTACACAAGCCCTCACAGTACAGACACAGTCAGAATACACTTAATATGTAATAGTATAATACTAGTGAAGCCAAAGTGCATCAAAAAAGCACAACTGGGCCAGGGTATCAACATGGTGAGGTTCTGCATTCCTCAATCAACACAAGCAAGCTAAGAGAAATGCAAAGTGATATTTGAAACAACACAAAATAAAGACAAGCCAACAACACAAAAAATATCTTAAGGTTAGACTCGACCAAAGAAATATATGAGGTCTATTCTTTTTGTATTTATCTAAATTCTACCTTCCAAAGATCACAACTTAAGATGAAGAATACTTTTCACTTTAATGGAAGCATGTCAGAATAGAGCGCATACCTGGGTGTTTGGCAAGTATTATATACTTGGAGAATACACACTAGTCATTTTTAATCATATTTTTGTCATTTCCTCATTATTGTCACACATTAATGAAAATTCCACACAATCAGCAAGTCATTAGTGCATATTACAGGAATTTTATTGTATAAAAATATACCACCATTAAAAAAATCACTCCTATCTTTCTCCCAAGACTACTGTTCGCAAAAATGCAAAATAATTGCTTCAAGGTAAACGTCACGTATTAAATATTTCTGAAATATGTAAGCAAATACTACACTCCACACGTAGACTTTTAACCAAATTACTGGTTAAGAGCTTTTGGCAGGTGTGTCATGAAGAGGAAAAAAAAAAAAACCATGTTCCGATGTTCCATGTTCCCATGACTTTAGAAAAGCATTTGTCTGTAGGCAACTTTTTCAGAGTATTTCAAGGAATAAAACGTGTATTTCACTAGAAACGCAAATGAAAACCCTTCAACACCAACAGGTAGAGGATTTAATCCCAAAGAGGAATAAAAAAACAAAAACTCACACTTCCTTCAGAAATGAGCAAGAGGCATGGGGAAGCCCTTCTGTAACATGTCAAAAAGCATAAATGTAAGAATTAAACAAGCATTCCACACTTCTTAGTGGGCTCAGCATGAGCTGGTCTGGTAACATCCTTGCTGTTCCTGAACACTGATGTCATTGCTGTTAAGCACCACAACCATCGATCAGATTGTACCGAAATGTGTTTAAAAAAAAGTTTTGATAAAAAAATAGGAGACTATTTGCAACAGTCTCCCTGAGAAGCCTATTAAAATAGTGCTGCCATGTTCAAATTGTTTGGAAAAAAATGTAATTCCTGGGGGACAAAAAAGGAGCAATAAAAATTTTGGATGGCAAGTTATCAGCTTTACCCAAAAATAAACAAATTAAAAAAAAAATAAAGAGTTGTTCAATCACTAAAGTTATTTGCCCTCTATTTTTGCAGGCATTTTTAAAGGTGTTACAAGCTCTTTTACGATGATTACTTTGCTGTATGCGCTACGTTAGACCATTTTATAGAGGTGGGTTCCTTTAACAGTACCGCACAATGTTGGTCATCAGATCAAAAGAAAGGCTGCACTTTGAAAAGGTTTGACCTTTTTTTCCTTTTATAAACCCTGAAAGCACCTCAAGACACGTGGATTTTACGCTATCAAAACAAACTAGAGCGCTGTTTGCAGCAGAGGCCCCTGAAAGGCGAGGCAGGATGACTGGAGGAGGGAAGGCCGAGAGAGCAGAGCCGAGACGAAGAGGTTTGCAGGGCCTGTCCCCAGCAGACCTCTGCCCACAGGAATCCTCCTTTGTGCCCGCCTTGACGCACACAACCTAGAATCCTTCACCTCTCTCACCAAACCCCGTGCAGCAATATCGTGAGGAGGAGGAGAAGAAAAAAAAAACAGTTCTCGGATTTGGGGGAGAGGCTTTCCCTGCCAGAGACAAACGACCCGGGAGAGGCGCGCCGGCAACGCCCCGCACGGCGCAGCGACCAGCGGCGAGGACCTTAAAATGGCGCCCGTGGGGGAGGAGAGTCACGGCGAAACTGCGCAACAAACGCTGGCAGGAAGCCAGACAGCGCCATCTTCCCGGCTCGCTCCCACTCCCACACGCACCGGGAGCCGCTCGGCACAGGCTGCCAGCCGAGCCCGGGCACGGCCGGAGCGGTTGCCGGCCGCCCTCTGCCCTGAGCCGCCCTCCCTTCAGCCTCAGAGCCCCGAGGAGACGAGGAGCAAGCGGCTGGCGGCAGAGAAGCAGGGAGAAAAGGAAAGGCCTCAGCGTCTCTTTCCTTCCCCCACTGGTTATTTAATAACAGCTCCAAGTAAATTTTAACGTGTCTTTTGGGCGTCGTGCTCTTTTTGCCCGGTTTTTAATGTTAGCAGATCGCCATGATCCGTAAGTGAATTTTACAATGGGTAGGAAAAGCAAATTAAAACCGGATACTAAAGCTTCCCATAACGCAGCAAAAGGGAGCTCCGAGGACTGCAGAAAATCCCCTCCGCAACCCACCAACCATTGGTTTTATCCACAAGTAAAAAAACTATTTATAAAACGCTTTTTCTCCTGCGGAAGACAAACCCAGCCAGCACAAATAAACAGATTCGCATCTACCCAAAAGGAAAACCAAACGGGTTACTCCAGAAAGAGGCGGTTTATTGTTATGTTTAAATAGCCACACTGCAGTTAAATACTCTCTCTCCAGAAAAAAATAAAAAAAAAAAGTACTAATAAAGACACCGCGGCAGACTCGATCCCGAAGCGGAGGAAAAAGCGCCTTAGCCCAGACCTACCGCCCAAGCCTTTCGCGCACACACAAAAAGGAGCGCCGTCTCCATTCCGGGTTTAAAAGCGGGAGGCACAGAGCAATTCAGAGGAAATTGCAAATAAAGAACCAAACAAATCAAATCAAATCTAGTGGCGGCACCGAAAACGAGGAAACGAGTGAAAAATAAATCCCCAGAAGGCACAAATCTGAGACACAAGCTCAAAGAAATGACAGGATTAGGGTGGTGGCGAGTGGATGGGGGAAAGGAAAAAATCGAGCCAGGACTGAAAAAGAAAAAAAGAAAAGAAAAATCCTTCCCAGCTCCACAGCCAGGAGAGAGACGAAGTGTCTCCATTTTCCCGAGGAGGAGGAAGAAAGAGTGTTTCACAGACCACAGAGCTTTAGAGAAAAGCAAAGAAACGAGGGGGAAAAAAAAAGAGGGAGGAGATTTGAAAAGATTATTTTTCTTTCTCCCTCACACACTCTCTCTATCCCCCTCTCTCCCGCTCACTCTCTCTCTCACACTCACACATACACACACACACACTCTCTCTCCCTCCTCTCCTCTTTCCATCCCTCTCTTGATGGCCATCAAGGGGGCGGAAAATAAAAAAAAAAAAAAAAAAGACAACAACAACAACTAATTTTAAACCGGCTCAATCAATGAGTCATTAAAAGAGATTTTTCTTCCCTCCTCTCCTGAATTTGCATGGCATCAGCAAGAAAAAAAAACCCACCCCAAACCTCTCCCCTCTCTGCAGCTATCAGCCTGGACCTGAAACCTTATCTCTCCCTTCAACCTCCCCCCCCGCCTTTATTTTAAGAAACAACTTTTTTTTTTTTTAAGTGCCCTCAGCAGCCACCACCGCCAGCCTCGCTGCAAAAAAAGAAATATATAGTTCATTTCCATGTGAATCCACATCTGCCCAAACAACAGCCACCCACAAAATATCCCTCTTCTTCCTCCTCGTCTCCCCTCTCGCTCGCTCTCTCTCTAGATATATATTTATATACATAGCCCCAGAGCCAATAGCTCTCTGGGCTGAAACCTAATATCCTGGTTTTGGCAACTCCTGGCTGTTAATTTGCTCCTCTTTCTTTTCTGTCTGTCTGGAGATAGATTTCCCCCCTCTCTTTTCCCTCCCCGAAGGAAGGGAGGAAGGAGGTTGTGTGTTTTTTTTTTCCTTGAAATTTTTATCACAAAATTATAATACACTCAAAGGGAAACTCACCGTCATGAAAAAGCAGTGCCTTGTCAACGGGGTTTCTTCGCCATCACATCAGGGGCTGGCAGTGTAGGAGAGAGAGAGGGAGAGCGAGAGAGCGAGGGAGGGAGGGGGGAGAGCGAGCGAGAGAGCGACAGAGGGGGAAAGAGAAAGAGAGCGGAGCGGCACGGCGCGGCACGGCGCGGCGCGGCACGGCACGGCACGGCACGGCACCCGGCACGGCACCCGGCACGGCACCCGGCACGGCTCCGCGCCGCCGGAGCCCCGGCCCGCCGCTCCGCCGCCAGACAATGCCGCAGCGAGCGCGGCGCCACACGCAGCCGCCGGGCTGGCATGGTGACTGCCCGCTGCCGCGCCGCTCGGCCTGCCCTAGCGCAGGCCCTGGGACAGCTGCGGGGTCGGGGTGGTTGTTAGCAGCCCCCCCCCCCCCCCGCCGCCTCCAGAAATCCGTACGGCAGAGCTGAGGTGCTTGCGGTCAGGGAGGAGCCGGGGGGCTTTGGGGTTACGGAGAGCTGGCCAACTGAAAAGTTTGTTTCGCCCGCTTGCCGCCACGTCGAGGTTGTAAACCACTGCGAGACCCCCCGAGGTAAAGCGCAAGGTCACCTTGAAAGAGCTAAGATGGGACCCTCTTGCAAGTGGCAATACTTTAAATGTCTTGCCTGTTTTCTTTCTCTCATCTCTCGTGGCTGAAACAAAGGGCACGAACTCTAAACGCTATAAAAAGTTTCAGGTAACTAAATGCTTTAAAAAGTTTCAGGTAACTTAAAAATGCCAGTGTGAGTCAAAGCTTACAGCACCAACCCTTCGTTGCTACACTTCCACAGTTTCTCTCACTTAAAAGCATTAGTGGAATAATTTTCTTCAAAGTTTTTTGATGATACAAGGCTAATTGAACAAGATATTCACAGGATTCATTAAAAATACAATTACACATTCTTTACTCAGATGACTGTACAAGCCTTTACATATTTATTGACCTTTACATATTAAAGAAAAAAAAAAAAAGCATTGAAAACATATTCTTAACATGAAGAGATAATGTAAGCTAATGGCTTTAAAACAAGAATCTTTTTCAAAACTGTTTTCATGCCGGTACTTGTAATTCCCAAGGTCTTACAGAGAGCGGCCTTTTCTCTTTTTTTTCCTAAAAAAAGTAACTCTTAAAACTCCTTTGAGGAAAAGGTTTAAAGTAGCATTCTTGTTTACTAGCTTTACAGCTCAAAAAATACCCTTTTGTTTTTTAAACACAATGACATGAAAACACGGATGGGCACTGCACTAGGTAGAACTTCAAGTTAACTGTTCATGTTAACAAAAAAGCACCTACTTTTTTTTATTATTAAAATCTCGTTATATTCAGCCAATTCAGATTATAATATGGGAAGCAAAGGCCAAGTCTGATCCCAAACAGGCTAAATCGAAGACACACCTGCACTTACTTGCATGCCCACCGCAGAAAATGTAGGTGCAGTTTCAACTCTGAAAGCGGAATGGCCAGGCCGTAGTGTGAGCCCAGCAGAGCCATCGCGCAGGCTGGACAGGCTGCGCACACACACGGCACTGCGGAGCGGCCAGTTACGAACTTCACTTTTGATAAAGACAGCGCGGGTGTGAATGGTCAACGATACGGATGTGGACACCGCATGTCAAAGAGCTTGGCAGCCTAATTGCTCTTACTGCTGACACTAGCATTAGAAAATCGAAAAGGCCACACTTCAGGGACCCAAACTTCAGCACACGTTTCCAGCGGTAAAATTCTGCTCTGAATGAAAGCCTGCTCAACTTCACTGACTTACGAGAACTTTGCGCAAGTAAGAACCTTTGAACTGGGGAGACACCACAGTTGTTCTTCTGATTTGGTTAACAGGAAGGAACTGCTTCAGAGGGACACCACTCTGAGGCAGATAACTGATCGGTATGCTACCAGCCTCCCAGTCCTACAGAAACTACAAACAGGAAACAGGCAATACAAACACAGAAGAGGAAGGAAGACAATGATTTTGCCTCATCATAAGAAACACAAGGAAGCCTCTGTAAATTGTCAAAGATTATACCATAATTTACACTTATTTTCCCCAAATGATGTTTAAAAGCAGCACTGGCAATAACCTTGCTAGGCAGGGACAGTACAAAAATGGAAGAAATGATGTCTCCACAGTGAGGCACCTGAAGCTGTACCATTTCTCAGGATCTACACAAGTCAGCGAGCTTATGGTTGAAAACCCTTTACATTGCCACTGAGTGGACAAAGTCAAACCAGAACCCACTAAAGCTTTGTGTGTTTTCTGCAGAAGCAAATTTGCATGTAATTCTATATTTACTGCATCTGTTCAGAAACAAATTTGACTAGGTAGAAACAGTTACTTTAAAAAAAAAAAGAATCAAGAGTTGGATGTGACTTAGGTCACACTGAAATACACCCTTAAAGCAAAATTAATGTTACCTTCAATAATAAGAAGTTTGAATTCGGTCTTCAGCTGCACTGTACTCACTTGCTGGTGTACAACAGAATTTTCCAAGCCACTTCTGTAAAGTTGTACTTTTGTGATGAGCTACTCATGCTTTTTTTTAAGAGGATCACATGATGCATCTGAACTATCGTTGCCCCAGGAGCTCCCCCTCTTCTCACTGCCTTACTGCATTAGCGCTGAAGACCCCAGTGCGTCAAAATTCTTATACCCCAAGGTCACCTGTCCAGAGCTGTCCTTTTCAGCCAGCCCTATTCTCCAAATTGCATGCAATGCACATTCGGTTGCTGTCTGTCTGTAGCTTCCTCAATCACATTCATTCATTTTCTCATTCATTTTTATGTAGCAGCTTCAGGAGGAGTAGGGGGAAATATGAAGAAAGACCAGTGTCAAAAAGGAATAGGAAAAATCTTCGGAAGACAGACATTGGCGTAGTAATTCTTACGTACAGCCACCGGGAACACAGTGTGCACCCGTCACACAACATAATACTTGGCTATATTTTGACATCCGCTGTCAAACTATGACCATGCAATTTGACAACTCCTGCTCTCGTAAGTGTGCAAAGACACCAAATCACATTTGGAGTGAGCTGAGATACGTAGCCCTGAAACGACAGAATGTGTAGAAGCAAGAAGTAGGCTTAGCTACTGAGAGGAGGAACATAAGGGGCTACAAAACTCTCCCCATTCATTTTGTCCTCCGGTTTCTCCTAGGTCAAGAGCCCATTTCTCCACCTCTACACGGCAAACATTCTTATTCTTGTGCAAGCCTACATTACCACCCCAAAAGCAAATCACGAAGCAGAAGATTCATATGAAAGAATTTAAGGACTAAGCGTTAAACGAATGAATTCCACAGTCATCCTAAGACTCCTGCATGAATAGTTGTTTTGTATCCTCGACCCACTGCACCCTCTCTGAGCAATATCGGATGGAAAAGAATGTCATTTACTCCACTGCAGTCTTGCTTTCCTCGCACTGAGTGTAGATTGCAGACTACTTCAGCTCTATTTACGGCTCTTCTTCCTCCCGTTCTTCTTTATCCCTTCATCCCTTAATATGTTTCTTGTGTGAGCTGATCAGCAGATGCAACACTTCAACTGCATATTGCTTTTAAGAATTACTAATTTAGATGAGCATAAATAACTCTGAGCTTGAAGGCACAGAAACAAATAGGTCATCATTAGAAGCTACAAGCAATACAGAAGTAGAGGTCACAGCACTTGAAAAGTAGGGCACTCATATAGTGCCAGGAAGGAAGACAAGAAATTCAACTTTGAATGTAAATGCAACATGCCATGTGAAAAATTCAGTTCTTTGATATCCATATGAGCTGCCAAATTTTGAATAATTATACCACCACTACTTAGAGGACGCACCAGTAAAATTTTCCTAAGCATTACAAATCACTGCACCAAGCCTGTCTGAATTTAAGAAGCGATTGGACTGTGCACTTAGTCACATGGTCTGAACTTTTGGGTAGACCTGTGCGGTGCCAGGAGTTGGACTTGATGATCCTTATGTGTCCCTTCCAACTCGGGATATTCTATGATTCTAGATGTCAATCAATCATAGAAAGCATCTTTTCAATACTAGAATCATTAAGGTTGGAAAAGGCCTCCAAGATCACCTGGTCCAACCATCCCCCTACCACCAATGTCACCCACTAAACCATGTCCCTAAGCACCACGTCCAGCCTCTCCTTGAACACCCCCAGGGACGGTGACTCCACCACCTCCCTGGGCAACCCGTCCCAATGCCTGACTGCTCTTTCTGAGAAGAAATGTCTCCTAATTTCCAACCTGAACCTCCCCTGGTGCAACTTGAGGCCATTCCCTCTAGTCCTGTCACTAGTTACCCGTGAGAAGAGGCTGACCCCCAGCTCCCCACAGCTTCCTTTCAGGTAGCTGTAGAGAGCGATGAGGTCTCCCGAGCCTCCTCTTCTCCGGACCAAACAACCCCAGTTCCCTCAGCCGCCCCTCACAGGACTTGTGCTCCAGGCCCCTCACCAGCTTCGTAGCCCTTCTCTGGACACGCTCCAGGGCCCCGATGTCCTTCTTGTAGTGAGGGGCCCAAAGCTGAACACAGCACTCGAGGTGCGGCCTTGCACAAAACATTACCCATAAAATGAGTGTCTTAATTGCGTAACGTAACACACAATAGCTGCATGACTCCAGTATCAGTCTCCACGTCAAACACAGGACCACCTAGCCAATACGTGACCAGAAGGGTGATTGGTCAGGGTGTAGGTAGCAAGAGGAGGTAACTAAGAACGAGAGATTTACACCGATACCAGAAGAAAGAAAGGTTTATGTGACCGGAGGTTGTGTGAAGGCCAACAGGGCTGTTCCGTGGTGAATCATGAACAAATTCTGGAGAGGTAGATCTGAGCTATGAAAGGTGATCAGTAGAAACAAAAATGTAGTGACTGAACCTCTCATTGAAACAAATTACAATGGAAAACTATTAGTGGAACAGATCAAGAATAACTATATCATGCTCCAGGTTATTTAAATGGAGTCTCATTCTTCAGTTTAGAGTACCTTAAAAAGGAGAATTGAATTTGAAAGATTAATAACTCTCACTCCCGAGTTAAAATAATCTTAAGACCTTCAGCCACTAGAGTGTACTGAGAAAAAAACACCTCTGAAGAGATAGAGCTTTATTACAGCATCTGGAGAAATAATCTTCAACAAATAACACTGCCAAAATTTGTAGAAGAAATTTAAACTACAAAACAATGGCAGAAAATTGGGAGGAGATTGTATAGTATTAATAGCTAGTTTAGCATAGACAAATTGGAACAAATCAGGTAAATAAGGATACAGAAATACATGAAAACATATTAATGAGCAGACAGGCACAAGGCTTAAAAGTAAAATATTGGTAGTAGTTGAAACAGCAGCCAGGCAATGAAGCTAACAAAAGGGCCATTCCTTATACAACTGAGGTGCCATGGATTTAAAAATAATAATAATTTAAAAAAAATGTTAATGGAAGGAACCTAAGTACAAAATGCAGATCTAAAGCATGAAACCAGGCATTACAGGGATCACAGAAACACAGTGAAATACTAAGTCACTCCAAAAGTATTCATGTTCAGGAAAGAAATACAAGCTTGCTAAACTATCCTTTATAGTTTAGATAAAAAGAAAGTCTTAATTAAAGAAGGGACATTATGAATAAAGCTTCATCTAAGTCACAACTTCTGAGAAAAAATGGTTTTACTTGTATATTTATGGAGCTCTGTTAGAAACCAACAGTATAAGATTTGGATATGAATTAAGATTGCTGTATTATAAGTCTCAATATTATTGTTAGAAGGTTCATCAACATGAATGGAATTTATTTTCTCAGACTTTCTTTAGAAATGAAGGTCAAGTGCTACTAATATGAGGAAGCAATCCTTCAAAATGATAACTGCCAGATTTTTTCATTGGATAAGCAAAAGGAAAAAAGGAAAAAAAAAGGTTTAGTTTTGTTAACTAATGAATAAACTATAGGAGAGCTTACAGAGAATCAGTAAACTTGGATAAAACTATTTCAAGTTCATTCCATTGAAGTTACTCAGAAAGAGAAATGGAATAGGTTTGCAACTAAGATTCATAATTCCAAAAAACTGGAAAACTCTGAAGCACTATTGAACCTAAGCAGTCCATTGAACTGGCTAGTCCAGTAACTGAACATACTTTTCTGAAATGCCTTAAAAAAAAAAAAAAAAAAAAAGACATTTAAAGTAAGGCACTGAAAAAAAATCTCCTAGGGAGGAACTTCAGAACTAATAACTACCTCAAAGGATGCATAGAATAAGCAGAGAGTCCGTAAGACAGCATCTGTCATTTACATTCTTGGGTCTTTGGAATTTAATTAGGTCAATTAGCAAGTTAGGGTCCTAAGTACCAGTTAGAAGCTAGAGCTGGACCAAACCTAAGATCTCTTCTTTTCTTGAGCTTTTGTGTTGCGTGTATCTGGGCCTCACTCTATTAACCTGTTAGTGCCTCTTGCCATAAAATGGTACACTTTGAAGTCCGTCTCGGCCTTTGGAGGAGTACGCTCATTTTCACAGAAATGAATTTGTTTCTCTACCTCTGGCACTGGAAACACCAGGCTCTTGGAAGGGACCAGCTCAGACTTGTTTCAAAACAAGTGCACCTTGACTGGTCGGAATATAATTAGTATCTTAAGCATTCCCAAGGATTACATTTCAAAGCTTTTGCATTACTCACTGCAATTAAGATGCACCAAATAAGTTTTACAGTTGTTGTTCCAACTCTCTAATTAGTGATTTAAAAAGTACACATATTTTACATTGTCTTGCCTTCCCATATGGCCAAATATATAAAGAATATCATATTAGTTCAAACAAAAGCTTAAAAAAAAAATGGTATGCCAATCATGTTAAAGGAACTTGTTAATGTTTTTTCAAGAGAACACAAAAAAATACAGAGCCTTGACAGTCTCTTTTACTGAAGCCCCAATACACCATGAAAAATGTAGTCAAACAGTATCTTCAATGAATAGCTTACATCTAACGTGGCTGATCACAGTGCCAGAAAAGTTCAAAGAGGCCGTGCGAAAACTGGCAGTAGAATACTACTGGAAGTTGTGGAAGTCAGTGAAGTACCTACTTTGTAGCCAGAAGTAATTACGTTCATCTGCTAATCTCTTCTGGAGAAGCTCAATCGCACAGGCATTCAGAGATCCCATCTAGCAGATAAGAACTCCATACAAGACACAGGCTGCTGCTTTTCTTGAAAACACAGCTAAAAGATGAAACAGCACTCTTGTGTTTTATAGTGCAACACACATATATTGCACTCTTTGAGATAAAAATGCTGGTGCTGGCGTATGTACCAATGATAAGGAATAGCTGTATTTTCTTCCTTCCTCTGTTTGAGAGAACGCAAACCTACATTTCAAGACTATACCACAACTATAAAGTTCTTAGTTTTCACAAGCTCAGGAACCTCAGGTTCAAGAATCCACTGTGTGGATTCTGAACTGACACCCGGTTGCCTCTATTGATCTTGCATTTATTTCTCTTTCTTATTAAAATAATGATGGAATGAGACAGTATATTGAACCCTCACTCAAACTACGCAATGCACCTCACTTCAAGAAGACTGCTAGTTAATGCTGTTGACTTAGTTTAAATCAGTACAATATTTCCAGGTAGACAGCATTCGAGAGTTATATCCATGTGATACGGATTTAAGCCTAGAAGCATGTGTAGCAAAGCTTATTTTTTGGAGTTCCACAGCGCTTTGGCAGTTCCAAGTAAGCATGTGCAACCTGCAACTTCCCATAAGACAAATAACAGTATATAGCCCAAGCAATAGCAAAAGATGTTACTGAGACGAGTATTAACTACTTCCAAAGCAGGGAGGAACTAAAGCGTGTCCAGGGGGGAAAATAAATAAATAAATTATAGGCAGAACTATGTACCTGGCTTTTATCCAGTATTCTCAAGCAGCTAGACTGCTTGCAGCAGCTAACCAAAGTAAGTCCAAGCCCAAGCTATAAGGCTGATATTTAGGTGTGGTTACTGCTTGGGAAATTGTAAATCCTCTATTTTCTATGGCTTATATTGGAACATGTTAAACAGCCTTAAAACATAAATGTTGCTGCCAGCAAAGTCAGGAAGAAAATTGTCAGCCTTTGCTTACCACAAAATATATATATATACACACCAATATCAATTATACCAAAACCCCAAATTGTAAGTGTGGAAAGTAATTTTGGAGTATCAAGATGAGATGGTTGGAAGAATTTTATTGCTCCTTTTTGGATTTTTCATTATGGTCATACACTTTACTGTCTTGTATCTGGGGTTATTTTACTTCTAACCCCAAAATAATTTGTGTGCATTAGCAATGTGAAAAGATTCCAATCTCTCCCAGAAGCTTCTATTCACAAGTGTACTTGGTCCTCATTAACTGAAACCTTCAATCAGCTCTAGGAAAAAAAAAAAAAATATATCTTTCTGAGTGACTGAATGCCATAAAAAATAATCATTATACTGCAGCATAAAATATAGTTACATTTTTTGACGAGCATACATTAGTGTTTGCTTGTAAATTTTTCATGTATAAATGTATTTTACACGTTGTATTTCATCCGCATGGTCACATCTCTTTAAAAATAACAAAGCCATACTCCAATAATATTTACACGCTCTGAAAAAACAGCAGAAGTCTGTTTTTCTATGAATATTCTCATGTATGGGATAAGAACTTGCATCACTGCTACTATCAGTATTATCTACACTGGTGGGAGTAAAAAGGCCTGCTAAGAAACTTACACCCCTTTCCTATGAAACAAGATAGAAATAAGGATTGTTTTTGTCTTACAGTGAATTAATTGTACATTTACATTACTGCAGGTACTGCAGGAGTGGATTTGACTATTTAATAGCAAAAATGCCAAAGACTTACCAAATGCATCATTTAAACACACTGGTAGAGAAAAACAATCACATGGGAATGCTTCAAGATTTCCTTCTCTTTTTCATGACCAAGCATTCTCCTTTTCTATGCCATAAGAGCTTTTCATTGTTATGACTTAAAGCCTCAAACTTCAGAAGCAAAGCTCTGTACAGGTTAACTTGGCAGCAGTGAGACAGCTCGGTGCCGTAACTAACGCATTGAACACCACATTGCCCACCCTTACAGACCATCACCTCCGGCTTGCTGTGGGTCAATATACAGATACTTCGCAATGACCTTGCAGTACTTTGCACGCTCTACCAACCTACTCTACCAGGCAGCTTCTCGGCATCCCTTCATTTTATATTTTGTGAATGACAAAGAAAGAGTATTCTATATTTTAGCGCAAGCCCCTTGTGCATTGCAAGTATTACCAGGCATTCGCCGCCCTTTCTTCTGTCACCCTAACCGGGCTGACATTGCGTGTGCAGGTACTCCTACCCTCTAACAACGTTACACCATGTCTGACACGGAAATTAAGCCGTGTTTCTCAAGAGACAGGCAACGACGGCAAGCTTTTGATGCTCACTTTATGCGACGGAACAATCCCAATACTTCCAAGGAAAGAATGATGAGGGAAAAACCCCTCGTGCCATCACTAGAGGACTGCACATTCGGAATACCCTCTGGGTTATCGCGGTTTTGTACGAGTGGGTAGCTTTAGGTCCTGGTTAGCGTACCAAAGGCAACTTCGAAGTGCCAGGAGAAGGGGTACGGTGTTTGTAGGAGCGGGATTTATGTCCGTGTTTCTCCGTGCTTTGTGTGAACACCCCCTGCGGGAAGTTCGCGTGCCACGCACCCGAGGCGCGGCAGTTCGCAAGGAACACACCAAAGGGCGGCCGTGCCCAGCCGCACTTCGCGCGCGGAGCCCTCGCGGGGCACCGCTCCCCCCGCGCGCCCCCCAAGGACCCGCAGCCCCTCGGTGCGAGGAGCACGGCACGGCACGGCACGGCAGGGCACGGCAGGGCAGGGGCCGCCAAGGGCAGCGGCCGCCCCTCCCCAGCCCTCCCCTCAGCGGGGCCGCGCCCACCACAGCGCCCCCCCCCCCCCCCCCCCAACGGCCAACGGCCGCTGCGCGCGCGGTCGGAGAGGGAGGGGCGGGGCGAAGGGGCACTTCCGCGCGCGCACGGCGCGGGGAGGGGAGGGGAGGGGAGGGGAGGGGAGGGGAGGGGAGGGGAGGGGAGGGGAGGGGGCTTGCAGGCCGGCGGGAGGCCGAAGCCCGCGGGGCGCCCGCCGCCAGGACTCACCCATCCCGCAGCGCGGCGCCGGCCCCTTTAAGAACCGCCCGGGGCTCCTCCCTCCCGCCCGCCCCGCCCCTCCCCGCCCGGCCAATGGGCGGCCGCGACGCCAGAGGGGCCGCGGGAGGCCGGCGGGCGGCGCGCTGAGGGGAGGCGAGCGGACAAGATGGCGGCGGCGGCGGGAGGGGCGGCGGCCGCGGCGGCGGAGGAGCCGCAGGCCCCGGGCCCGGTGCTGCCGGAGCGGCTGCAGCGGCGCGAGGCGGAGCGGCAGCAGGGCGTGGAGCGGCAGCGGCAGCAGCGGGAGGCGCGGGCGGTGCAGGAGGAGCGCAGCGAGTTCGTGCTGGCCGCGCTGGGCCGGGAGCGGCAGGCCGTGGAGGAGCTGCTGGCGGCGGGCCCGCCGGACGAGGCGGCGGCGCGGCTGCAGGCGCTGCAGAAGCTGCTGACGGACAGCGTGCGCTGCCTGGCGCCCTACGAGCTGCGCCAGGCGCAGGAGGCCGTGGCGCGGCTGCAGGCGGCGCTGGCGGCGCGGCGGCAGCAGCTGCAGCCCAAGAAGCGCTTCGCCTTCCGCGCCCTGCGGAAAGGAGCGGCCCCAGGCGCGCAGCCAGGCCCCGCCGAGCCCGCGGACGAGCCCCCGGCCCCCTGCCGCGGCGTGGCCGAGGGGGAGCCGGGCGGGCCCCCGCTGTGCGGCTTCAGCGGCGCCGAGGGCCGGGAGCTGGAGCTGGGGCCGGAGGAGCTGCTGCAGCGCGACGTGGTGCTGGCCGAGCTGCGCGGCTGCCGGGTGCGGCTGCGGGGCAACGCCAACACGCTGCGGGTGCGGGACTGCCGCGGCTGCACCGTGCTCTGCGGGCCCGTGTCCACCTCCGTGCTGGTGGACGGCTGCAGCGAGTGCCAGCTGGTGGTGGCCTGCCAGCAGCTCCGCACGCACCGCACCCGCGACAGCCGGTTCTACATACAGGTGACCAGCCGGGCCGTGATCGAGGACTGCACCAAGGTCTCCTTCGCGCCCTACGCCTGGAGCTACCCGGGGATCGAGAGGGATTTCGAGTCGTCCGGGCTGGACAGAAACAGAAACAACTGGAACCTCGTGGATGACTTCGACTGGCTGGCGAGCGACAAGCCTTCGCCCAACTGGTGCCTCATCCCTGAGGAGGAAAGGGTCAGCTGCTGGGACTGACCGCGGGGGCAGCTTGGTACCTACCGATCGAGAAATCCTGATGTAGACGCATTGATTCATAAGCAGGAGGACTTCAGCCCTGATAGGCCATACAGTGATTGCAGGTGGTATTTAAATTGTGAGTTACAATGCATGACTGGCCTCATTAACCAAAAAGCACCAGTCAGATGTAGTTTACTGTTCTTAAGCAATTTACTGCTATAATCTTTATATTTCACTGTGGAATTAGCCAACTACTGTGGTACCTCATTGCTGAGCTTTTTGAATTAAGGTGGGGCAAGGGGCACCAGTACACAAATAACAGCGAGCCTCTGTT
Organism: Anser cygnoides; assembly: GCF_040182565.1. Taxonomy (NCBI): domain Eukaryota; kingdom Metazoa; phylum Chordata; class Aves; order Anseriformes; family Anatidae; genus Anser; species Anser cygnoides. Next base: position 26,079,721 of record NC_089875.1, on the reverse strand, counting down.
AGAGCTGTTATGCTGCTTTCGCTCACCCAGACAGAATCTGAATTACATGCAAGCAGTACAAGTTGGAGTCAGGCAAAAAGACCAAATGCCTAATCTGTCCTATTTTTGTGGTGCTGAAATTACAGACCAGTCATGGGTATGGGGGAGATGACTTTGGTGAGGCAACAGAGACAAAAGATGAAAGGGGGATGTTTTATAGAGGGGAACAGTGTATCAGACAGGTGAACAAGGCTCTGATGTAATTGGGAGCCAGGTTCTGCTGATGGGTGATACCTGTCAGTTGTCTTTATTTAGACTTAAACAAGATAAAGAGAAAAAAGTCTAATGAAAACTGAATGCTCTCCCACTATGTTAATGATTGAAATGAGCAAACCTGTAGAGGATACATAAATATTGAATCTTCACAGACTGAAAATCCTATGTGAAAGGATGCTCCTTCTGTAAACAGTTTTAACTTGAAACAAAACCAGATGTGGGCAGACTTCCTAGGGCACGCAGGAGGTGCTGGTGAACATGACAGAAGCCTCAGGGCAGAGATGGCCGGGTGCATCCCCCTGGTTAGTCTGTCTGTGTACCAGCCAGCAGGCTTGGCGGTGATCACAGATAAAAGTGATCATAGATCATCTCTCTGCCTCTGCATATCAAGTGCAACGTTGGCAGAGGGAATTAAAATGTGACAAGCATGTTATTTCAGTTCTAAAAGAGTATGTTATCTTACATAAAGGCCCTTAGTGCACAGTGACTTCTCAAGTCTATTTCTTCTGTCAAGTTCAATACCAGTAAAAGTATCAGTGTTATTTTTTTTTTGTACAGTTACCTGTTAATGGTGAAATAACCAGTATCCAAAAACAGTCCTTAGCTTGTGACACTTTACAAGGAATTACCTTGCCTAAGAAGTGGCTCAGAATTGTATTTAAGAACTCTGCAAAATATTTGTTGCCCTGTCGTATGTGCCTCTAATGGAAAATGAATACTAATTAAACCATCAAAAACGGCATCATTGCTATGAGAAACTTGAAACTTCACTTGAGTACTTGACTGCTTTTGAGCAACAAAAAAAACTTAATTTGTTTTCAGCATATTTAATTTAAAGGAGAAAGAAAAGTTTTTTTTATATATTTTTCACAGCTTTTCAGTTTTGTTTACTTTTGTTATGTCTACTTTTTGTCTGAACTGGATTTTGCATTTCAAATATATTTTGTTTTGGATGGAGTTGTTTCTTCCCTGGTGATTTTTCTCTGCATTGACAACATCATAAATTGATTTAAAGAAAACACTCTTAGTCATGCCTTAATGTATGGAGCTGTTAACGTCTGGTGTCAAAGGGATATGATTAGATGAAGTCTCAAACTAGATGGAGTCTCTTAAATTAGATGGATGTGTTGAAATTAAGTACAGAGCCTGAATGTGTAGCTAATATTTCTTCCCCACGCTTCCTAGTAGTGACAAATCAATCCCTTCAGCATCCTCTAGTCTAGCAGTAGCAAACTGTTGGGCCTGTAAAAAGCACAGAGATGGATTTGTTCTGCTGGGCAGAGGCTGTGTAAGCATTGTGTTCGTGTCCTGCGCTGCCAGACACGGGCTCAGCTGGACGCCTGGGTACTGCCGCTGGGCTGCAGCGGGTATCGGGGACGTGCGCTTCTCAGAGACTTCACAAACTGGCTTGTAAACGTGTAGCTGCATGAGCTGTCCCTCCTTAGTTCATGGTGGTGTCTGAAAAAAAACAGAACAAGTTAAAAACACAGAATTTAGACTTAAACTTGGGTCCAAAAACTCCTTTTTCAAAGGTCAGTTATTGAGATCTGAGTTCTCACACATTCCTCTTCTCAAAGTACTTTTGTCAAACCGAAATTACTAGGTAATACCCTTCAGGAATATAACTCTAGAGCAAATTGTTGAAGATGTTCCGGGCAATTACTTTCCCATAAGAAGTTTAGCGTTACTTTTGTAATATAAAACAGGTAAATGAATCATTTTCTCTAGCATGACACGAGTCAAGAAAATCCAATTTCAGAATAAGTGTGTGAGAGTGGTCAGCCAATTTTTTACATGCATTTATGAAGCTCTTTAATATATACACAGGTAATTGCACATTTCCATGCACTTTAAAAAAAATGTTCATTCCCTAATACAGAATCATTCTAGGAGAAATTTAAACTCCTGAAACAAAAGTGTTACATTAATACTGCAGGATATGAATGCAAGCACTGGAAATTTTTTGCTAGTATATGTACATAGGCTGTATCAGTATAGAAACTGCAACGTTTCCAAATCTTTCTTATGGAAGGAACAGAAGCACCTATGCATTGCCATCCACTGAGTTATTTTAACAACACCACTTGTAGAAATCGCTGTGTAGGAGGAAATCAGACAGCACAGGCACTGGCAGGTTGTTGTCCGTGTGTCCCAGAAAGAGCGCTTCATGCTGACAGCAGGAGTGCAGGCAGCTCTGGTGTTACTCACCTGTGCAGTAATGGCCAGCCTCCTGCAAGCCTCACCAGGAAGCAAAAGGAGGACTAGCAAGTGCAGCATGAGCAAGGAAGGAACAGCAGCTGAAGTCCCACAAGTACAGTTAGCTACTTGAGAAATCCATTTTCCAGTCAAATTTAGCGTGAAGTGGTAACTCAGATGTATTGAGAATTGCGTACTCATTCACTTTTATTTTTTTTGACAAAGTTATTTAAAAGCATGGTAGAAGTAAATACATACAAAAATGTTTCACCAGATAGTTATATATATAATAATCATCTTTAAAATTTCCCAGCTGTTACTAAACTAATTTTTTCCTCTAAGATGGAAAAAAAAAATCTTTCAGTGATGTACTCAGTGTACATTTCTGGAAATAAGACACCAGGGATACTTCAGCAGCTCTAGACTATAGAGTTGCGTAGACTATTTCACGGGAACCACTTAGTGACAAAACACTGAGCACTGTAAGACCAAGAGCCTGGTTCACAAGACTTGCAGCTTGATTGTATTTGTTTACCTTTTGCCTCAACTGCCAAAGAAGGCATCAGCAAAGTGCCTTGCTGCCAGCAGGTAAGCCTGAAGCACTTTATTCAGGAGGTCAGAACACTTCTTGAGCACGTACGTGATGAAATAGGTTCACTGAGAGCGCCTGGGTGTAACAAGTCAGGAGTTGCCTGCCATCTTGTCTCTAGACGAGGTGATGACAGAGCAGCTGGTGCATCACATTCGAGCAAACCTCAAAGAGAGTAAGAGTGTCACAAGGTATCCTGAGCTGTTTGGGCAAGCGACTTGGCTACCACGCTGTCCTTCTGAAGCTTGCACTTGAGAGCAATCAGAGGCAGGGCTGGGCAGGGTTCGTGCAGCAGCAGGTCCCAGGAGGTGTGCCGGGCTGTCTCCGTTCTCCTGGGTCAAGGAGACACAATGCCAGCCTGGTCAGAGCTGCTTTGTGCCTCTGCTAATCGCAGCTTGGCGGAGGAGGGCGGCACGTTCCCTTTCTTCCCTCGGTACAATGAGCAATGCTGACATGAAGAAAATTGCCCGCCAGCCTCCTGTAGGCCAGGAGCTGGGATTGCTTTATGTCTAACCTGCTAGAGAGGGCTTGCAAGAATCTCCTCCTCCCGAGGTTATCGTGTTAAGGAGGCTTTGCTCAGCCCTGGGTTGTACGGAGCAGTTTCACGGCTGAGTGGCCAGCCAGTGAATTCAGGCTCACGCTCGTGCTACGGGTGGTGGGGGAGCTGCACCCCAGTCACGTAACCAGCATAACACGAGACCGGAGTGAATGAAGTCTCCTCAAGGTCTTCAGCCCTGGTTTGTTTCATCACCACCAGAACAAACAAGGAACTTCATTAGAAATACATCCCCTGTAGTAATAACAGCAGCAACTTCTGCTAGGCTTCAGCAGCTGAAAAACAAACGCCTGCCAAGGGCATGGTGTGACTACATCATGAGGATAACAGGAACACCGGCACAATAAAACTAGGTGAAAATTGGCCCTGAACTAATTGGCAGAAAGGCAGAAAGCTTCTGAACCGTACAGAGCACTGAGGCGTGGAACAGTTTTCCAGAGTCATGAGAGCTAACTCTTAAAACATTTCGAAGAACAAGCTGGTTGGATTGCCTTGCTCTAGCTGGTGACCCTACAGAAACCTGCAGATAAATGTAACTTTGTTAGCAGCAATCTAACTCAGCTTTTTACAGCTCATGTGTCTGCGAACAAAATAGTTTTACTCAAAAAGAGTTCCTCAGCACTATGCAGATCTTTGAGTGTTGGTATTTGTTGATGTTTTGGGTTGAGTGGTGAGAAAACTTAATCCTAGAAAAGCAGCCAAGAGTTTTGCTGTTGGTTCCAGTGTGGCCAGCATTTCACCTGGCCATCGCACCCTGAAAGAGGCTGCCCCCCTTGCCTGCCTGCATGTGGCTCTCTGAATAGCAGGAACACAAGGGAAGCTGTTGGCATTTTCTCTTTATCCAGCCCTGTTTCATTTAGATGGATTCTGGTGTGTGGGCTCTAGCAAAACTGTTGCCTGAAAAAAACAGGTAAGAAGTACACAAGACAATTTCTTACTTACTTTTACCCATATATTTGAAAGCTTATATTTATATTTTTTTAATTGATTTAAATATATATGTTTTCACTATTTGGGGAATAATTATATATAGACAAGGATCCAGTATCAGTGCCTTTACCTGGAAAAGCTTCAGGTGCTACAAAATACTTCAACAGCTTTCCGCTAAACAATTCCTGAATTCTTTCCACTGAACATACTGAACCCCAGGCCCCTCCATATCCACCTACCTCTGTCTTTCCAAGCGGATTTCTCCCAGCACGTGGGAGTGGGATCTGAGGGCAAACTTGCTGGATTTGAGAGCTGCCTGCAGACAAGTACACGTCTTTCCCTCCCTTGTGTATCATCCTTGTACTGCTCAGCTCTCCCCTCTTTCCATCAGGCTCTCCCCACTTGTGACTGAGGCTTTTTTTCTGTGCAGCCTTCTTGTTGCAGATCAGACAGCCGCACAAGAGAGCTCATAGGCTGCACTGTTCCAAAAAGCCAGTTTCATCATACGCAAGGAAAGATACAAACAGCAAGAAGAGCCTGTGCTACTTGTGGAATTTCAGCGTTTCTTTTCACAACATGATCTAATTTATCTGAGTTCAGGTTCCATCTGTTTTGCTGTTTTCCTTTAATAATGGCTATTGTGATCCTTTTGGAAGCTTCTTTAAATTCCCAACATATTTCTTCCCTGTTTCTGCAAATACAGATGTTGATTTATAAGTTATTTTTTCAGCAGTGAGCAGGACACCCTAGGCATCACAATAATACAAATAAATTCTCACAATGAGCATCTTGTGGTCCAAGAACAGACTGCGTTTTCAGAGCACACTGTGGATAAAGGATGGGTGAAGTGCTGGGAGCTGCCCAGAGCAAAACCATGCTGAAGACCCCAGTGTATGCCCCAGCGCTGTTGGGGAACCACAGGGGTCGGTGCCCCTCCTCGCCTTTCCCGGGACACACAACAGCCCAAGCACTGGATTTAGCCACTTGCCTCCGTTCCCAGCCTCAGGACCTGCAGGCACTTCATGTGCCGCAGACAGGGCAACCCACACCGGTGTACGCAGGAGGGACAAGTCACAAATCAGACTTGTTCCTCCTCCTGTGACCCATACACTCTGGCACAGCCATTTCATCGCGCTGTGCCTCAGGACCGTCCCTGTACACACCACGTGGTTATTATCCCAAACAAATCCATGAACAACAGCACAGAAACAAATTTCTTAGCTCCGCACAACAACCTCCTACGGCAGTTAAAACAGGCACCTTCATCCTTGCAGTGACACCTAACCACTTCTAAAGGAAAAAAGAAAAAAAAAAAACAAAAAACAACCACCAAGAAATAAGAAAGCCAACTGTTTCATATCATAGAGCAGCATGAAAGCAGCAGATTAGGCCAGGAAATGATTTTTATTACCAACTAAAAGCACTTTCATGATTTAGGCATGTAGGGTATACCTGTATAAAGGGAATTTGCCTTTTACATTTCACATTCCTGAAGACTTGGTAAGGAGCATGGTAGGTCCAGGGCTGGGCAGCAGACTGCATAGCAAATACCAGATTGAATCAGTTGTATTAAAGATAGATACCTTTTTCCTCTCTCCCAACATTAACCGGTAATGTTGGTTATATTTAGGTTAGCTTTTTTGGAAAAGTATCAGTATTACGTTGTTATCAGTAGATATTACAATTCTGAAACAATATTTTGAATTTGAACACTTCCACAGGAAGTCCTAGCAGATCAATAATCATTTGAATATTTTATTTTAACATTGTTTTTTCTCTGGAACAGCATATGAATTATATATTTGAGTTTAATATGCAACCTCTGAGGAGACCATTAACTCAAACATCCTTACTGCAATTAGCCTTTGTCTTCTATGGATCAGTTTCAAGATCTTCTATTTGAAATAGGAGGAGGTAGTAAATTTACCCATGTAAAGGCCAGTCCCAGCCAAGGTAAATATTTACAAGAAGAGCAGATTACATGCAAAAACATCTTTCTTTGCCATGCTGTCCACACCCTGAACCACTTTTTTTATGATCCCCCTTAACCCTCCTCTTCCCTATGTTACTGTGCTGGAGACACCCCTCAGCTCACCAGTTTGCTGAAGGTCACACAGGGTTTGCCACCTCTGTCTGTGATGAGCTGGAAACATCAACTCTCCATTTTTTAAGCACTGACTTTTTTTTTTTTTAAGCAAAAGCATGTGAATTACCATCAGTAATCCTCTTTAAAACTTGTCAGTATGGTAACTCAATTTGATAAGTGAGTAGCTTTTACTACACCAAGTTGTATCGGCCCATTGAAACTACTTAAATAAACACAGCAACTATCCAAATCTGGGTTGCTTTAATTGTGCTCATTACTCAAAGTGATGACTTTAAAGGAGTCACCTGAAGTCTCAGAGGCCTAATTGTGAATCACCTTCCTGGGCATCAGGTGATTCAGGGATCATCCCCCAGAAAGTGTTAACCATTTACGGGTGGTTTATCAGGACCTCTCCTGATACCTTCATTAAGGAGAAGAGTAAGGCGGTAGATTTGGAGGCCCCGATGAGCCCTGAAGCTTATGCTACATGTTCTGACTAGCTCTTTCCCTGATACAGGAAACACCGTAGTGCTTCAGTTACTTAACCGATGATTTACTGTGGGCATCTGAATGTTAAATTATTAAGGTAGCAGGTGCTGAGTTATCTATGCCCCTGAATACAAACTTCTCAGTACCCAGAGTGGCACCAGGCTTACATCTGCTGTGGGCAGTTTTACTATTTCTTGTCCTATTAATTGCAGAGCAGAACATGTTTCACTGTATATCGCTCTGATTCATAGTCTTGATTATTTTTTTTTTTCACTTACCAAAGTTTCACTCTGTCATCACTGAAAAGAAAGGGAAAAAAATCAGGTTCATTTATGTCGAATTGACTTCTGGCTGTCAGAAAAATACACCCTCCAAACTACCTTGTATTCCCCAGCTGAGCCCCGGAGAAGTCAGTGAAATGTAGCAAAGTGCACTGCATGGGTAGGATAAAAGAAACCAGGAGACAGGTTATTTCAGTGCTGTTTCTTACTGCACAAAAGTATTTAAGAGACTCTCCCAAGAAGCAGCCCTTTTCATCCACCTCTTAGCAAGCAGAGAGAACAGCCCCAATGCAGTTTCCTCCCTCCTCTCCCCTGGCACGCTCACCTGTGAGGGCAGCAGTGACACAACCAACCTGCTTTAAGAAAATCCCGGTTACTAGCTGCTCTCCAGGTCCAGACAGACCAGGGGAGGGCCATCACTAAGACCTGCTATTTACTTAGCACAGGAAAACACAGCAGCTTGACACCTTTCAGCATTGCTCGAGAAACCTCTGGTATCCCAGGATCTCAAGCAATAACCAAGCAGCACCCGCGGTATCAGGCAGCAGCAGTTCTACAAAAGCATTGTTTCCAGAGCGCTGTGTTTTACTTTTCCACTCACTTTCCTGCCGGGCAGGCCCCATGCTGGCAGCGGGTGCCACCACCTTCCCCAGGGCAGCCAGGGCACGGGCTCCAACCCCACCCTGGGGATACCCCTTTCTCCCTCCCTGCGCTGGCTCCAGCCCAGTGGGATCAGATCTTCCTTTGTTTAAGTTCATTTTTCTTCACCGCAGAGCTTTTCCAAGTGCACACGTGTGTGTTATTTATTGAGTTTCTCTGAACTTTTCCTCTCGCTTTCCCTCCTGTCAAGGTTCGGAGGTTGTACAAAGCCTGAAAGTAAATAGAAAATGCCATGCTTGGGTTTTTTAGGTCACTGTAAACGACATGCTTAGCTGCTTCCAGAATGCATAAGCCACGGGATGTCGTCTCGGGTAAACAGGGGAGGATGAGGACTGGAAAGGTGTTTCTGGCTGTAGGTATGAATAAATCAGGGTCACACAGAGGAAGCGTATTTATGTATTCGAAGAGCGTATTTTTTTTTATCTCAGAGCCCTCTTCCCTTTCCCTCAAACCATCCATGTTCTTCTGTTAACAAGGATCTTTTTATATCGCTGGGTTTTCACATTCTGCCAAGCAGCCTATCATAAGAAAGCCCAAATCTACTAAATAGTAAAATGAGGGATTATTTCCACTCATCTGTTGACAGACATTTCTCCAAATTGGATCAAATGATTAAAGGTATTAGAATGACGTCGTGCAGATCCAGATCAAATCATTTGAAACCTTGAGACTGTTTCTCCTTTGCTTGGAAGGAACCACCAGAAATAGTTGTAGGCGCTAATTGCCCATTATTCTTACTAATGAGAAATTGTTAATTTGGATCTTTGAGTATTTGCTTGCTTGAACCCACGCACGGGGAGCTCAAGATGGAGGGGCCGTGCAGCATCTCGCTTCAGGCTGTGCCGGCTGGAGCCTTTCTAAACGCCTGAATGGTTCTTCCTCGAATCGCTTACACGGAGAAGAGGGGTTCAGGCTGCGAAACCTTTCAACACCTCACGTATTGCGAAGATGGCACTGCTGAAAGTCAAATTCAACCAGAAGAAACGGGTAAAACTAGCCCAGGGACTATGGCTCATGAACTGGTTTTCAGTGTTTGCTGGAATCATTGTTTTTAGCATGGGGTTGTTCCTCAAAATTGAGCTCCGGAAGCGAAGCGAAGTGATGGACAATTCTGAAAGCCATTTTGTGCCCAATTCTTTGATATTGATGGGTATACTATCCTGCGCCTTCAATGGTTTTGCTGGCAAAATTTGTTACGACTCTCTGGATCCCACTAAATTTGCCAAGTGGAAACCTTTGCTGAAACCTTACTTGGCACTATGTTTCCTCTTCAACATACTCATTTTCTTCGTCGCTCTGATTTGCTTTCTCATGCGGGGCTCTCTGGAGAGCACGCTGGCTCAGGGGCTGAAGAACGGCATGAAGTTCTACCGGGACACAGACACCCCCGGAAGATGCTTCATGAAGAAGACAATCGACATGCTCCAAATTGAGTTCAAATGCTGTGGAAACAATGGCTTCAAAGATTGGTTTGAAATTCAGTGGATCAGCAACAGATACCTGGACTTCAGCTCCAAGGAAGTGAAAGAGTAAGTGACTTAGTGGGGTTTGTATTGCATACTATCAAGATCTGGTCAGCATTAAGCTAAAGAAACATACATCACAACAGATGCTGACTGAAGGGTTTTCTTGTATAAAATGCTTTTCTTTTTTTCTCTGCCCTTGCTTTAATAGAGATGCCAAATGCTCAGCTAGATTACTTTCTCCTCTGCCAGATTCCTCTAACATTATCCAGAATGTAAAATGCAAAGCAGTAAAATGTGATTCCCACTCTTACATGGTGCAATGTAAACAGACTTAAAAAACATATTTTTTCCTGTCTTTTATCTCTTTATAAACTCATTACACCAAGCCACACATTCCTACTTCCAAAATCAAGCATGTGGGGAACAGCAAAGTATCAGAACCTCGCTGTACTTAAAGCAGTTTTCCACAAGACCTAAGTTCCCATGCAGAGGCCACTGGGTAGACACGATTGACACTGGTTCTAAAACTCCAGTTTAGATATTGGTGAGTAATCTCATGAAAACAAGCAGAAACAGCAATGCTTTACCAAAAACTTGCGTGTTTTCAATCCTTATGATTTAGAATTCCATTATTAAACTCACTCAGTGGACTGCTTCACCGCTGTGACAATTTGGGTCTGTCAGCATCCATCGACGTTCCCAGCTTTATATACTGTCTCACAGTCAGGTGCATTGTATGTTCTTAAACATGTGAAAAAAAGTTCAAAATCTAGACTCATGCTTAATTTTTTAAACCTCATATGAAAACTTCACTAGCTTCCTCTATGCAAACCAGAACTGATTGTTGACCAGAAACACATTAATGGCTCTATTGTTGGTGTAAAGAGGTATTAATCTTAAAATGAGGTTAGGCACAGTAAGCACAAGTAAAAAATAAACATGAGAACAAATGAACTTTTGAAATGAAAAAAATGAATGCTGAGCATAAATAGCCACAATCTTATAATAACTTAAGCTCTAGAGGAAGAGACTGTTATTCTGATTTCTTCAGGAACGTCACTCGTTAGGTTGGTACTGGATGGTTACACAGAGGGGCTTGTAAACTAGGAGCCATCTGCTTTTTACATATACTGCGTATGTTAAAAGAGTCTGAAGTACTCTTGAAAAAAGCTTTGTGCATCTCAAGAGATCCCCGCTCGGCTGTGCAAATGCTACTTCATTTGTGTGCCTCTCTGCATATTGTTTCAACTAGTTGGCGGTCTGCTGATTTTTACAATTCTCAACCAGGACAGTATAGTGAGAACTCTTACAGGGTTAACCTATTGCACTGCAGGGTTATAACAGATACATTCACTATTTAATAAGGGAGTATTTGTGCTGTGAAGGTATGCCTGTGGGTATAAATAACTACTTGAAAACATAATAAGTTCACCTTGCCAGCATTATATGGAGATTTGAGAGCTATAACTTAATCCAGCAGCAGTTGAAGGACAAAGCACAGAGGGAAAACAAGGTTATATTGTCCTTAATAAATGATGTCTTATTTGGGACTGAGGCTCACAGCAATTTCTTTGTGCTGCTGAAACAGGAAATAGGGCATTGAAATTTCACAGATGGATGTTAATGAGTGAATTCAAGGTTTGAGCCACATGGTGAGGCACAAACTCTGCTCGTATTCCTGGTGGGATGTTCTGGCCCCTTTCAAGTCAGTTACAAAGTTCTCCTTAATTCCAGGGAAGGTGGGAGTCCATCCTCTGCAATGCAATTTTTAGATTATTTGTAGAATTAAAGTCTGATCCAATCTCTCTGAATCTCATGGAGCATTTACACATCAGTGGGAATGAACTGCATTTGGTGTTTAGACGTACTTAGGCGCTGATTGCAAAGTGGAATTTTGCCTCACCGGGCTTTTGTCATCATCTCTCTGTAAAACACAAATTTAAAATATTGTTATTAAAAGCTACAAGTGACTCTCAGATCTTATTTTTTTTTCCTTTCTAAATCACCAGGGCTCTCCATTCTGTACCATTTTCTAAGTAAGATGGTATTTATTAGAGTTACAGTGCTCTTATTATAGTTTTCTTCTGTAGCCCCAGTGGAACTACTTGCATTCTAAATATCTCATGTCTAAACATCTTGATAAGGCACCAGATTAAATGGCTATTTATTGAGAGCAACCATGGTCTCAAATGAATTATAGTCGGGAAGCTCCTGCAAGGACTTCAGGAATTTCTGAACATCTTGTTGCTGAAACACATTTCATGTTTTAAATACTGGATACCTTCCCAAGCCAAGAATAAATGCATAGCCCCTTCCTGGAGCTATTGTCACTGAAGAGAAGATACTAGATTTGCTGGATCAATGATTTAGCAGGATATAGTGAGTCCTAAAGCTGTTGTGATTCGGGTCACCTCCAGCAGTCCTTCCACCCTAGCTATGCAGTGATCAATCACTCTTTTCTGACTGCCTTTCATTAACTTTCTCTCTACTTTTCTTAAACATTACATTCTTTGAGGAAGTCACTCAAGAGGGCTTGTGTCCATAAAGAAGAGTTACCTATAAATTCAGAGCAACCTTGACATGGAAAAGGGCTTTAGGGAGGAAAATCACCCAGGAGGAATGCCACTCTGTAAACAGGGGATGCGGAGAAGTTGCGTGGCTAGGAAACACTGTGGAAAATCTGTTTCGTTTGCTCCTTTCCTTGTTCAAGTTCTCTGTGGTGTGTCTTTACATGTGTGTGTGCATTGACATGTCCTTCTGCCCTTGCCTGCACACAGTCGAATCAAAAGCAACGTGGATGGACGGTACCTGGTTGATGGAGTCCCCTTCAGCTGCTGCAACCCCAGCTCCCCGAGGCCCTGCATCCAGTACCAGGTCACCAACAACTCGGCCACTACAGCTACGACTACCAGACGGAGGAGCTCAACCTCTGGGGCCGCGGCTGCCGGGAAGCCCTCCTGCACTACTACAGCAGCATGATGAGCTCCATGGGTGCTGTCGTCCTCCTCGTCTGGCTTTTCGAGGTAACCTGTTGGCACGGTGCCCTCTCCCCCTTGCCCTGCTTTGCCAAAGCTCTGGCTTGGCCAGACCTTTCCAACGTCTACTTCTGACCTAAAAATCTGTATAAAATACATCAATCACCCACCACTGTTCTGTGGCCAGGAAATCTCACACAGCAGTGGACATCTTCAGCAGGCCTGGAAGGTCCCAGCTTGGAGATGGGAAGCCTGGTAGTGGGCTTACCGTCCCCACAGCAAGGGGAATAAAAGGACCAGCTTTGTGCCCTGTGCAGAGAGCTCAGCTCTCCAGGTGCATTATTTCTACCCAGGTTCCCACTAGTAGGGAATAGAAAGTACTTAAAGCAGTGCATCAGAAAGAGATGGCATCAATTTGTGGGACAGAAAGTGGAATTAAGTGTTTTATGCAGTGATAAAAATAACACAGGCAGAGTGTCCAGCTTCAGATCAGCATTTGATTTAAGGTTCTCCATCAGTTCCATTCATGGTTTTGGTCACAAGAAACAAAAAAAAAAAAGAAAAAAAAGAAAAAAAAAAGGTTTAGGCAAAGCAGATAGATTAATTTTATTGTAGTGTACTTCCAGAAGCTGTGGTGTATGTGTAAACAGGTGAAAATATTGCCTAGTGCAGATGAGGGCACCAAAACCTGACGTGCAGCTTTGCTGCTAAAATACTGTCCATTAGATGTGAGAAAAACATGTCCCTCTGCCCTTAGGAGACAGCCAATTTTCTCACTGTGGTGTTTAATCAGTGCTAATGCGAAAGGAGCGTGGGATGGAAGGGGCACGAGGGCTGGCGCATGAGGGCTGGGAGGCAGAAGGGAAGGGAAGAGAAAGGAAGGGTTGCTGCAGGGTGCAGAGCAAAGCAGGCTGCTTCTGACACTGGAAACGGCTGCTGCCCAGCTGCATCACCTATCTGAAATGATTTGGCCGTTTTTCTCAAAATGTGGATAAACACAAATAGGAAAACATGCACTGCATTTTGTTCCAAGCACTGGTCTACTCCTCCCAGGGAGGAACATGCTTTTTAAAAAACAAACATCTACCCAAATAATCTATGAACTGAAAGGGAAAAGAAAACCATCACAAAGCTATTCCATGTTGTGTTATTGTAAAAATAACTACTCTGCACACCTGGTAGATGTCCCACCTACTTGTAGCACCGTTGTTCTGGTCAGAAAACAGAGAGATGTCTGTGGCGCCTATCTCAGCACAGATTCAAATGTCGAGTCCTTGAGGAGAGGCAATTTCAGCTGTATGTGAAAATCAGAAGGGGATTCAAAAACTCAGGGGAAAATTGCACAGAAATACTAAAGCCAGCTGTGAAAAATCATGAGTAGGAGCCCATAACATAACTCTGCTGCCTTCTGGGAGAGCAGTGATAGCGATACATTAACATTAATAGCAGTGATAAAAATACATCATTTTATTTCTAACTTTTCAAATTACACCCTGGTAGTGTTTTCAGCCTGTGAAGTAATGAGAAATATGATCTTCTCCTCTATTTCCTTCATCTCTTTTGAAATAAAATGTGAGATTTTTTTCAGGTAATCAGAGGACATTCAGGGCAAAGCTTTAAAGAAATCTCACAAGCACTCGCAATCCCAGGTTATATTAATTGGCCCTCCCGGATATTTATGGCTCGCCTAATATTCCACAATAACAGGTCCAGATCTGGGTCTTAAACTCCCCCTGCTTTTAAGGGAAACTTTGAAGGGAGGAAGCAAAGCAGGGAGCAGACATCAATTTATCCTCCCTTGGAATACAATCTCTTTCTTTAAATTGCAGTCAGGGTAGAAAACAGTTTTCTACTGAGTAGCAGTGCAGCAGAGGCCTGGGCTCCTGGTGAAGTCAGGCTTCAGCCTCACCAGGGTGGAACACAGTGGGAGTGGGGCTGTGGGCCCCACATGCTGTATTTCACTTTTAGTTAGCTTGCTGAGAAATTATGGAAAAATTCAAATGCAAAAGTGTGTCCAGTGTTACTTTGCCTCTGGGACTGGCGCAAGCCAGAGCCATTGGCACCTCCTGTGTGGCCAAAACCACCGTGGGGCCTGCGAGGGCTCTGCCGGCAGGGCCTGGGGCGCTGAGGCCCCACGGGGAACTCTCCTCACCGCCGTTACCTCCAGGCACCAAGTCTCTGCGGCACCGACTTGGGGTCTCAAGTGTCTGTACAAACCTGTTTTGAACTGTTAGGACTTCTTTTTGGAAAAACAAAATATATGCAGCCTGTCGTGTTTTCTGGAAGTATATTATTATCTGCACACTGCTTTTACTAGCAAAGCTGTAGGCTTCCCTGGAGTGACAATCAGTCATGAGGGTGACAAAAAAAGATCACACGGTGCCCTGGCTAAGCCGCCTCCGGCTAAACCCTGGCAAACAGATGGGCTTGGTTGCAGAAGGTCAAGCAGAGCAAGCCCGGCCATCTTTGCGACCTGCCTCAGCCAGCGAAGAGAAAACTGGGGGCTGGAACAGAGCCTTTCAAATCAAGGGTGGGAGGGCAGCAGCGGTCCCCAGCCATGCCAGGGCCTTCACCTGTATAAACGTGTGGTGCCAAATTCATCTCATGCGTGGCACCACAGAGGGAGCACAGCACCGAGCTCTGGCAGCTGGGAGCCCAGGAGAGGCACGGGCCACGAGTGGGATGTGCACTGCACGTCATGTGCCGGAGGGGAACTCAGCGCCAGAAGAGGCACACAATAATCTTGAAAACCTGCCCGTAGGCAGCGGGGGAGAAGGGACCAGGCCGGAGAACAGAGTACGTTCTGCTGGCATAGATTGAGAGGCTAAACATGCTGTGGTGCAGGGGGATGCACCAGATGCAGATATAGTGAGCCCTCCCAGCCCTGGAGAAATGTCACAGGCCTGTTCTTCCTGCCACTCTAAAGCTGCTGTAAAATGACAAGAGTTTTCATGATGGTTTGTTCATTGGCCAGGGTAAATCATCACTGAGCAAGACTGGGCTAGCTGTGGGACCCTTCTCTGCTGGACTGGGATTAAACACAAGTCTACAACTGACAGCAGCACAAACTGATTGAGGTTGGCAAGGACTTCTGGAGGCCATCTGGTCCAAGCCCCTTGCTAAAGTAGGGACACCTAGAGCAGGTTGCCCAGGACCATGTCAAAGCGGCTTTTGAACATCTCCAAAGGTTAAGACTCCACAACCTCTCTGGGTAACCTGTGCCCATGCTTAGCCACCTTTATGTTAAAGTAGTGTTTCCTGACGTTCAGGGGGAACCTCCTGTGCTCCACTTTGTGCCCATTGCCTCCTGTCCTGGCACTGGGCAACACTGAAAGGAGTCTGGCTCCATCTCTGCACCCTCCCTTCAGGTATTTATGTATGTTGATGAGACCCCTCTGAGCCTTCTCTTCTCCAGGCTGAGCAGCCCCAGCCCTTTCCGGCTTACATTATTGAAGGGGTGCTCCAGTCCCTCAGTCATCTTTATGGCCTTATGTTGGACTCTCCCCAGTGTGTCCATGTCTCTCTTGTACTAGGGAGCCCGGAAACTGAACCCAGCACTTCAGGTGTGGCCTCACCAGTGCTGAGTGGAGGGGAAAGGATCACTTCTCTCGGCCTGCTGGCAACACTTTGCCTAATGCAGCTCATGAAAATGTTAGCCTTCCTTGCCACAAGGGCACATTGCTGACTCACGTTCGACTTGGTGACCAGCAGGACCCCCAGGTCCTTTTCTGCAGAGCAGCTTTCCAGAAGGCAGGTCACCAGCCTGTGCTGGTGCCTAGGGTTTTTCCTTCCCAGGTACAGGACTTTGCACATCCCCTTGTTGAAGTTTGTGAGGTTCCTGTCAGCCCATTTCTCAAGCCCATCAAGGTCCCTCAAAATGTTTCTACAGACTTAGGTCAACTCTAACCATCCCTACAAAACTGAAGCATGCTGAAGCATTTTTGAGGTAGCAGACAAGTCCAGCTGTCGTTCATAATTTCTCTGATAATGTGATCTGTGCATTGTATGCAACTCTAAGTGTCCTAGCCAGGATTTTCAAATTGAAAGAGATGGGAGTATTGAAAAGCTGCCTGCATGGAAGGTTTGAAATAAATAATTTACAACATAAATTACTTCAGCAAAACTGATGGTTCAAGGCCCTGTGCTATCATATGGGAAACAGATTAATTTACCAGATAGTTGTCTCCAATTTCCTGGACCCTCTTCTCATCTGGCAGAGACAACAGGCTCAGGTCAGAGGAGGTAATGAGAGCCTGAGCATTTCATACAGCTTTTAGCAAGCCTCTTACACCTGGGGACTCAAAACTCTTTCTGAGTAGGACTTTTATGAAAAGGAAGTCTTAAACTGAGAGAAAATGCTACAGAATCTCATCCAAGGGCAGATCATCTGCTGCCTTGAACACAAGCATCTTCTTCTTTAAAGCAAGACCATATTTAGTGACTTAGAGCCTGAGAGTACAGCTAATTTTTCTGTCAAACAGTGTGACTTAGTAAGTCAGTCACAAGAAAAAGCTACTGCTGACATACAGTGAGGTAGCACAGATAGAGAGCAACACGGAGATCATCTTTTAGGTCCAGACCTGTTAATATATTAATCTTTACCCACAACAACCACTGTTATGAAAGATATTAGTCCCAGGACTGTGAGAAGGAAAACTGGGTCTCAGTGAAAGAAAGATGTCAAATACTTTAAATCCTGAGACTAGTGTGATATGACTTACCATTTCTTGTGGCCTTTATAGAGTGGTGCTTCAATTGGTTAAAGTCATTGTTGTATTAGGTAGGTTCACAATAAAATGAGACTATTTCCAGATTCAGGGCCATGAGAACCTTTTCTGAAGACCAAGGAGTCAGGGGTCCTGTCTTCCTATGTTAAAGAGGATGAGAAGTTGCATTTGGATACTGAAGTATTTGATGAAGTTTGTTTGACCAATGTTTTTCCCTTTTGGTTTGTTTGACCAATGATTTTCCCTTTCTGGCCTTGAGTGAAGGTAGAAAAACATCTGAAAATGCTGAGGGTAGCCAGTGGTAGCTTTAATCTTCCTAGAGTTTGGAGACACTGATCATACATAGGCATGATGACCAGAGTAAAAAAGCTAACGAATGGTCCACAGAAACACATGCTTGAGCAGTCCCATGTTTCAAAGGAGCCCAAAAGCCACATGTGAGTTTTGCATTTGGCCACACTATGTGCCTGATAACCAACTCCAAATCTTCCCAGCTACCTGAGGCAGTTTGCAAGTTTCCTCCATCTCCAGTTCAAAAGCCTAATAGCAAGCAGCACCTTGCAGGTCCAGGGCAGCTCTCAGAGGTTCCACCACGTAAACAACTACAAGGATTCCAACTCCTTTAAAGCTATTATGGTTTTGGAAGACCAGATGTAATCACTTCTTTTGGAATTTGGATAGGATAACAGACGCATCCTCCACCCTTTTCACAGAACAAATCCTATGAGGTTGTTAACAACACTAAGTGGTCACTTGTTCTCATTGGTGTTAGAAGACGAGAGACTGACTAAAAACACTCTCTGGAAGCAGGGTGGCAGACAGGGATAGGAAGCTTTTTTTGACGGTCTCTGTCTTCTCCTTTGCATGGTGCAGACATCAGTGATGGTTGGCTTGCGTCTTTTGCACACCTCTCTGGAAAGCATCCCAAATCCTGAAGACCCCGAGTGTGAAAGTGAAGGGTGGATTCTAGAGAACAGCCTGAAGGACACTCTGAAATCTGCATTGGAGAGCTTGAAAAAGATTGGTAAGTTCAATCAGGTGGAAGCAGGCGCTGAAGGGGCTGAAGGAGAAGAAGCTGGGAAGACTCCAGCCATCACAACGGTCAGTTGAGCTCCTAAATGATATGGACTTTCATAAAAGAGGAATGAAAAAAACTGAGGACTGTGAATACCTACTTTTTAAAAGCTGTGTATCAACCATCAGAATACACATTGCTACACATGCTTTTTTTTATATATGTATTATCTAAATATGGGAGTAAACAGCATAGTGCACCTTGGGATAATGCATTTATCCACATTATGAGTACACAATATTCATAACTTCTGGGGGAAAATGACCCCACTAGGACTTGCAATAGTTACATGTTCCCTTACCAGGGATCGTTAGTTTTCAAAAAATAAAAAAATTGCTGGCATCACACTGATCCATTCCATTTTGTTTTGAAATTAAAAGTGAAATTTGAAATGTTAGTATTTTTTCCTCAGGTTGGTTTATCATCGTGCTCTACGTACTTTAACTTTTAAAGACAAACAGCTTGGTTTTCTGGGGAATAACATGTTAGCAGTCAAAGGAAGAACAATTTCCAGAATTGTATATAACATAGTATTTTGACAAACCTCTCGTATAATGTGATTTCTTGTTAACGTGCTAAGCAATGGTATTTTCTGCTGTATTCTTAAGATGTACATAATAGAACAAAATGCAAACTTATACTGATAATTTATGTACTAAGCAAAAACTGTAACTTAATGAAACAGAACAAGTATACAAACAACACCAAGGTAAGATTTATGTTTTTTTGTTTTGTTTTGTTTTGTTTTTTTGTTTTTTTTTGTTTTTTCAGCCAGTATATCCTGAATGAGTGTATTGTAGACTTATGCTTCATCTTGTACTCAAACAAGCAGAAGCTTAGAAGATTCCTCTTGTAGTGGGTGGAATCAATGCTGTAAGCATGTGCCAGCTATGGCTATTCTGGATGTTTTTTAAAACTATGTAATCTCATAGCTTTCTCCAGGGTATTCAAGCCCAACTACATTTAAAATAAGAAAAAAAAAAAAAAAAAAAGGTACTTAGAACTAACTTTAAGTATTTTCCAGGGTCCTAGCAAATGGATACCATGCATCCACAAGTACTCCAAGCCTCAAACCTTGAGGCCAGGGAAAAGTAAGTTTAAATCGGTCCCCAGTGTGCAAATTTTGTAACATTTATTTTCCCTCATCAGTGACAT
Source organism: Anser cygnoides (assembly GCF_040182565.1). Lineage (NCBI taxonomy): Eukaryota > Metazoa > Chordata > Aves > Anseriformes > Anatidae > Anser > Anser cygnoides. The sequence continues at coordinate 26,060,281 of NC_089875.1, read as the reverse complement.
GGCACCCACTGTTATATCTTTTAAGTCAAAGGAAAGGTACATTTTGCACGTGGTGCATCTCTGCAAACATTGGCCGTAGTTGGAGGACCTTTTTTAATACATAACGTTGCAACAAAACGCGGAAAGTTTGCTGTGGTGTGCAGCCTCCAGTAAAGGAACAGAGCATCAGCTTGTGTCTTTCTGCAGCTGCCAGATAAGCTTGGCTAGGAGGAAAGAAACCAGAGAGAGCAAACCCCCACCAGCCCTGACATCTCTGTCCCTCAGCTAAGAGCCAACCTCCACACTTATTTATCGCTCAGCTGTGCAAAACCTCTACTTCCCTGTGGCGTACCTGAGAGAGTTTTCTCAGCAGGTCCTGTCCACCTGGCCGGTGGCCAGTCTTCAAACAAAGCCACGTTTGCAGCTGCCACACTATTGCACAGCTCGTTAGTTTTCATTTGCAATCACGTGTGCACTTGCCCCAGCAGCACGGCAGAATCACAGCTCCTCCGGCTTCTGCTCGAACTGATAGGTAACTCTGAGGGTGGGCAGAGCAGTCCACAGCGGGACGGGTAGGAGGAACGGGTTTGTACATCAAGCCGTGGTCTGCATCTCAATGGCCGGCTGCATGCAAGGCTCAATTTTGGCAGGTATTTATGGCACCCTTCCATTTATTTTATTTTTATTATTTTCAAAGCTGACCAAAACTTTTACTTTTAGTTACAACAAGGAAGAAAAAAAACAAAGTCAAATCTGTCCTTGTGCACGTAAGAGCAACTAGAACGAGGGCACCGACGTAAAAAGCCAACTTGCAATTCACCACAGCCTATCATCGATCGCTTTGCTGAGGGAAACTCTGCACAGCAGAACTGGGTAGAACAGAGCAGATGCTTTCTTCTTGGTAAGAAACCCATACAGGCAGCTGCTCGGCTCAGCTGGCCCGCGAGAGACAAACAGGGTTTTCAGTGGCATATGGCGTGGCCACGTTTATCTGAGAAGAGCTTTTTGGAAGAAATACATGATGAATAAGGGCTGCATTACAAGGATTACAGTTTTTCCTTGCAAGGCTTCAGTGTGCTGTGATCCACACGGGTTAATTGACCAGATACCAGGTTTTTCAAAGCGATGTAGATTTATTGCTTTCCTATAAATTTGGCTGAGGCCATTACTTTAGACAGAACTCTCCATTATTTGTGGTCTCTATTTTATTCACCCTGTTGCCAGAGACATAACAAATTGTCAAATTGTTCTTTCAAGACCAGGTTGGAGGAGCCAGTTCCAAAAGCAACAGTGTCATTGTATATCTTGGGTAGAGAGACCATCCAAGACGCGTTTAAGAGGAATAATACTGGCATTGGGCTTTCATGCAAGTAAGAATGAATAGTATGTATGCTAATGCTGTCTAAAATAAAGCCTCTTGGTTAATGAAGATCTTTGTAACATCTCATGATTATTGCAGGATTGTAATATGATTGCTTTGTAAAATATTACTTGTAATATATCACTCATCCAATATTAAACATATTTTCTTGTGAGATGGCAAATGCTGTTCTAGATAAAGATATCTCTGCTGCCTGCAAATGTAAGTTTAGGTATTAAAATTACATTGCAAGTAAAAACCTCTTTAAAGATGATGTTTAAATACATACAATTTAATACAGATTTCTTTAATTTGCATTACTGCTTTTTGCTTCTGAATTCATTTTCTGACCCATTTTATGCACTCCTATGGGGAAGCTTTTCACCTCTACAAATGGCTCTGAGAGAAAAACTGCCACTTGTCGTATGATCAAGGTGTGTAGACTCCTAAATCGCTTTCCTCTTTCTAGAAACGGAATTTGGCAGACCATTTTAGAGCATGGTAGACCATTCTCTTGAAAGAATTACATCGTCTTCATGGGTCTTGACTTCAAGCACTCAACAACTGAAATCAGTGGCATCCTCAGGATCATTGGCAATCAGCTAAACTGCGTTTATAAACCTTTTTAAAATTTTTTTTTCCTCATCCCATTTATTTCTAACTTGTAACAGACATTCCAAAGAAAACATTTCCACTATTTTAAATTTACACCTAACGCTTACATAGCCAGACCTGCCGGCCTGAAGCAACCCAAGAACTTCCAGAGCACTGCCCTGATTTTCAAACCAATAAACTTCAGAAGGATGTGAGCTTAACTCATACAAACCAGGCCACTTCTTTTTAGGTGCCTCCATATGGATTACTGGCTTAAATCCAGGTACCCATGTCTGAGATCGAACCCAAGGCCTTGTAGTGCCAACTGCTGAGAAATATCATTTATTTTTCAAAATGTATGGCTGCACAGGAAAAGCAGCTACGGTGACATTTGTTTGAATGGACAGAGAACATTCATTAAATGCTTTAAAGGAGAAAATATAAACAGCTTCCTTAAAGCTATTAATGCCTAAGTAGCCTTAATACAATTGATGAGATTAGCCTCCATGCATTACATGAGCTTGGACATTTTATAATACCAGACAACTGCATGCACGCAGCTTAGCAAAGAGCATGGGAATGCTATATCAGGCTCCTGGGTATCACGCACTAACCAGTGCTCAGGGGAGGTTTTCAAGGCTGACATAAAGAAAAGGGGATCCCATAAAACTATTTATTTTCACCTGACGTGTTTGCTCACTTAAAAAAAAAAAAAAAAAGAAGCAAGCATTGTTCATACAAGGATCGATGTAAAATGGGGACAGATCACAAATGCTTATTCAAAAAAAAAAAAAGTAAAGAGCATTATTAGAGATTAGTTAATTAAGAGATAAGGCCAGAAAAATAGAATGGTGACATGTGGTAACAGCCCCCTGCAGGAGACAAAGGCTTAGGCAAATGTATTTCTGGTAACAGGAACGCAGCTATCGCAATGAAATCTGAAGCACTAAACATATGAAACTCTTTTTTTTTTTTTTTTTTTTAACGTTAGCAGATCTGTAGTGCCGGGTAACTGACTGAAACACTCCAGTAGTAAAACGCCACCCTCTTCAAGCACCTGCTGTTGGTAGCCCCACGTCACCTCACAGATATTACTGAGTTTTGACCCAAAGTGCATCTGTGAGGTGGGAGAGCTGCAGGAAGCACCTGCAGAACGTAAAGGTCACCAACTGATTAAGCTCCTTACGGGGCACATTTCCACACCCCGCCGAGAACAACTCGCTTGTTCCCAAAGCCAATTTTCCCAGCGCAGAGCCTGGGGTGGGAATCAGGAGTCCCAGGAAAACTCAGCGGAACAGGGGTCAAAGAGCAGGTCTGCGGCCCGCGGCCTGCTTAAATTCACAGCTCCTCACCGGGCAGCCAAGCCTCAGCAGCTCGACGTTGTGCTCCCGGCACAGCAGGGCCGACAGCCACAAGCCCGAAACCCAGGGACAGACACATGCAGGTGGGGGAGGCACGGCCCCAGCTGGGGACAGGGCAAGGAGGAGCCCAAAGCGCAGGTTCCCAGCACAGCTCCGAGGCGCGCAGCTCCCCACAGGGGCTACCGTGGTAAGAGGGTGAACACGAAGCTTAGTTCATGATGAAAGGCGTCAAGTCTTTCCGAAATCACTTCAGCATACGCAAGCAGGGCAGAGCACTCGGGGGTTTACCTGTTCCGACACAAAGGCCCAAAACACAACGGCGTCCTGTTATGATTGCTTTCAGCCTTCTCAGACGAAGTTACCTCTCCAGAGAGCACAGCTCTGCCTCAGGCAAATGCTTTTCAAATGGGTGGGAGTGCTCCTGGCTTACACCCATGCTTTGTCTGGCACAAATAACAAACTAAAGATGACAGAAAACACAGGTGCCAAATACAAACACGGATGAATGAACCTTTCATTAATTACATAACTTAAGAGCAGAAGTAACATGAATTCTGTAATGTTGCTATATGTTAAGTAAATTATGTAAATTATGACAGCATTTTTTGTTTTAGCCCCCGAATTTTACATTAATTAGGACCTAGAATTTAAATTTATTCTTCATTTGTCTTTTTTTTTTTTTTTCTTTTCTTCAGATTAATCTTCACATTACCCTTACAATGTTCAAAATAGAATACATTCATTTCAGGAAGCATTTTGTTGAGGAGAAGACTCACGTTGGGATGTCTAGATCCCAAAGACGTGTCTCTGCCATTCACCACCACAGCACGCTCCCGACTCCAGCGGGACAAAATAACTCTGCCCTCTCTTTCTGGCATCGTCCTGCCCCGGGTCAGGCGCGCTGCTCACACAGGTACACGCTCCCGGGGGCAGGCGCCCTCCTCAAGAATTTTACAGCTGTGTCGCTGGTGAGGGGCTAGGAGCGGGTGCTGAAGGTGTGAGGAGAGGGAGCGGCCCCACTCCGCGGTCACTGCTGCTCCTGCCTCAGCACGAGCCATGTGCCAGCGCTTTTGCTCTTTGTTTTGCTGTCTTAGGTGGACAGGACACCTTCCAACACCCATATAACCTTTATTCCACACCCACTCAACCACTTGAAGTGCTAACCAGGTGGAAATGTTTGGTTTTTGAAATATCTCCCATACACTGAAAGTACCAGCGGTTAACCCCTCGCCTTCCTGCTGAGCACCACGGGCCTTCTGTGTGCTGCACCTGGCGCACACGCTGCTATCGCATCTACCACGCTACTGAGAAAAAAAAAAAATCAAAATTCCTTAGTTTCAGCTCCATCCTGCTCAAGCTTGTAGTAAAGATGGAGGGGAGCTTAAAGTTTACATTAGGAAGTAGTATACAGAAACACAAAGCGCTTTGCTTCAGAGTTCGTGCAATGGTCTGAGCTCCCAGCTGCCATAGCATTTTATGAATTACCAAAGTCTGACATTTAAAGATTTAAAATACATACAGGTGAGATTCTTGGCCAGTTAATAGCATCAAATGGATTCCCAAACAGAACTGCAGATTTTTTCTTCTAGCATACTCGTGCTGAATTGCATGATCTAAAAGACACCGATAAGACCACTGCAACAACATGCAGGCTCTTCTGAGCTGTCCTTATGGGGCGCAAACAGCACTTGTTATGCAGGCATCTCTTACAAGAGGACACCAGTGAATTACTAACATATTGCTGACTCCCTCTCTTTGCTATTTTTAAAACAACATTTTCTCCTACTTATTAATGCATTTTACCATCCTTCACGTTCAGAATGCTACACGTACAGAAATGTTCCACACCTTACTCCTCAAAAACAGGGTTGATTTCAAAGCGATGTACCTTGTTTTCCTAAGTCACTGAAGCACCCCCAGAGGTTGCACAGATGGCCTTCCGAAGCTGAGCTCAGCTGTCCCACCCTGCCTAGTGCTCACTAGCAAGCCTGGCTTTCATTCAAGGATCCTACGCAAAGGACAAGCTGGAAAACTCACCACCTCCAAGCTCATGCTGTCTGTAAAGAGGCTGTGGAAATGTATATTCACAAACTGATGAAAGTAACATTTAATCGTTGCTGCCATGGAGACGAAGATCAGTACTTGCCCTTTCTTTGCTCCTACACCTGGCGCATTGCGGAAACTCTCCTTTTTCTCCTCCAAGAGAAGAGCGTTTGACAAATCTCTCCATTAAGACGCAAAGATAAAAGAGTTGGGCATTAACATGTGCATGCCAGGAGAGGGGAAAAGGTGGCAGAAGAGCAGAAAAACAGAGTATAAACATGCAGCAGCTTCAAGATAAGAATGCGCAAAGCAGTTTTTCATACAAAGATTCATAGATGAAATGTTTAAATTGCTGTGAATGAAGTATGAATAGAAATGTACACACACAAAACAGCAGAAGAAATAATCAAGCAAGGGTTAAAAAAAATGGCCCATAGTGATAAGCAGGGTTGTGACTAGCAGCAGTGAGTCGGTAAATACTGATAAATGCCTGCACATCCAGACCAGGAAGGCTGAGCTCCAAAAAGCAGAAAGTAGTTGACTTTCAGAAGCTGATCTGCACTTTGGTTGGAAGAGGGAGAAAATGAGGTTTTAGCATGTTGTGTGTGCCCTATTGTTATATTCTAGCCATAAAATACTCCAAAACAAGTTAACTTGTTTTGAGATGCATCTCCCCTTTGGTAATTTAATCTTCCAAAGTGGGAAACAACTGAGACTTTGTGCTAGAGATACTTTCACAGCAGGTTGAGCATCCAGCTTCTCCTCTAGGCATTGAGGTCCTAGGATAAAACTGTCACAACAATGGAGCCTCTAAACAAACCACCAAGCCACTTAGCATTAAAGAAAATACACAGAAGCGAGAGGCCAAGCCTGGAGCCTGAGCGCTGGTATGGCTTCACATTAGAAGTACAAGCACAGAACTGGAACGTCTCCATGGCCAGACCGCTAACATCCACTCTTCTTGTCATTACAAGAGGTTAACCATACAGCGTGGTGACACCGAGTCCTTCAGCCCTTCCCAGCGCTGGAGTGGAAAATGAGGCCCAAGTCCTACTTGCTCAGTCAGCAGCATGAAGACCAGTGCGATGGACACGGACAGAAGCTGGAGGGGACTGGGGGAGAGGCGGAGATGGAAACAGGCTGAGAATCCACAAGCTAGCAGCACTGCACCTCAGCCAACAAACTCCCACTATTATCACAGATAAAATAGTTAGAGAGCTGTGGGGAGCACTGGTTGTTGGCACAAGTCAGAAGGCATCAGGTGTTACCTCGGTCATGTACTTCCACCAGAGTAAGAACAAGCCTCCTACGGCAGATTAGGGGAAGTACCAAGTGTTATCATGAAGTTTGAACACAGTAAAAAAATGTGAATGTGAACCTCAACCTTCATCACTTTATAAAATACAATTTACAATCCTTTAAAAAGACGATTAGACTTTTTGAAAGGTCAAGAAAGGTTTAGCTGACTGAAGCAAATGATACTAATAATATAATCATCTTAAATTTTTAGCCAGGGAATTGCAGATGTTGCACATCCAGGTATTTGTTAGCTTGTGATTAACAAGGTGACACACTTGAAGGAACAAGGTCAGCAAAATTCTAGAAACATTTAAAAATAATTTATTTAATTTCAATGCCAAAAGCATTTATTTGATGCTTTCAGCTTTTTGTTTTCTGTTGTGATTATTTTCTGGTTTGGGGATTTTGTTTTTTTGTTTGTTTGTTTGCTGGTTTGGTTTTGTGTTCCCCCTCCCCCAAACACACAATACATTCTAGACTGTACATGGAATCTGCAAATAAAGTTATACCCAATTTATTACAGATATTATTTCCCTGATACTGAAACAATGTTATATATAAATATTTTTACAATTAACAAACACATGCAAAACAAATCAGAAAGTAGAAGTCTTGAGTAAAGAATGACTAAGCTTACAAAAAATTACTGGTGTACTTTGCAATTATTTGCAGTCATAATTTTACCAACCTAATCAATCTCAGTCTTTGATTCCAAAGAAAAAAATCCTTCTTGCTGTCAATATATGCTTTGTACAGAGAAATTTGTCAGTATCACCAATTATCTTTTCAATATGCTTACAGGGAAAAGGAGTTTTTCAGTGCAGTTACACATTATCTAAAACAGTGGCATACAGCTTAAGATGACTCTCTGCAAAGGAACAGTAACATCACGAAAAAAAAGTGATTTTTAAGTACCACGCGCAGAAAGCTGTTGATAATATTAACCAGCTTACATAGGGGAAGGCAAAGATGAAGCATTAATGCCGTTTTGTTTCATGCAACTTCCGTGTGTCTCTTCACAAGAAGTGACAATAGATACAGGATTACATCTACAAACGGTAGTAGGGATGCGAGTAGTCTCTGCTGTTTTGAAGAAAAAGGAATCTGCATCGGCCAAATTTCTTTATTTCATATCTTCACTCAAGACTGTTAGCGAATGTTTGAAAATTTGCCCTGTACACCATGAATATACAAAATTTATCTGAAGCATTAAATCTGTAAAAATAGAAACAATCCAGTCAGAGCAAGTGTAACTGAAGACAGAGCAGACAGTAAAGGGGCTGCTTATCTGGGCTGAAGATGTAGTCAGAAAATAAGACTTACCTAAAAGAACCACAGATTATTACGGAACAGAACTATGTAAATTATGATTTTACTAATTTGTCAGAAGATAGGAGAGATAAAGGTAATGGATTTTATTTCAAATCAATAAGCATAATGTCACCTTTTAGAGACACCTTGGTGGTCTAATTACATACAACTAGAAAACTCACTGCCTTCAGGCACCCTCATATCAAGTGCAAATCTGCGCAGTTATAGAATATATTTATAAAATATACTATATGCAAACATCTTTACAGAGCTTTAAATCAAGCCAAAAAGTAAATATACTTGATGGTACAACAGAAAAAAATGAACAGATGCAAAAATGTGGGCAGTTTGATTGTGGCCCTTCAAAGCTGGAGCAAACCATTCACCTCATCTGCAACAAAAAGTAGATAGGATTTGCACCTTAAAAGTTGACTCTTAACAAAAGTGAAGAAAATATCCTCTGTGCTTCTGCAAATTAACAAAATTAGCTTTCATTACATTTGTACGCATTGTCGTTATCTTAAAATATCTTCTAAAGCACAATGTCAACCCTGGAATACCTATAACCAATCACATAATTGACATGAAAGGGTTTCCCAGCTAAATTCAAATTACAAACTACATAATTCTAAGGAGTGCAATGCTCTGGAAAAAAGCTTTAAATTAAATTATTTTACTCATAAAGCTAGTGTTAGGATCTTATTTTTTGTTAAAAAACAACTGGAAGCAAGAAAGCTGCGAGAGTACAAATGACAATCATTTCAGATACACCAAGTGTAAGAGTGAATTATCCATTGATGCAGACAAACATCCATTTGCTACATTACTTGCTTCCTTACTTCATTCCATTGCATGTACACACAGCTTAAGTATTAAAATGCAGAATAATAAATAAAACGGCTCAGATTACTAGCAAGGGGCAAAACACAAACCGTAATTGTGCTCTATCTAGTTTCTGTTTCAGCAGTCTTTTGCTCTTGTAATTTATAAGAAAAAACATAGTCAGACTTCCAAAAAGAGTCATTCTTTTCTATCAGAAACTCAAGTTCATTTGCCCAGGTTTATAACCCAAGAGGTTTCTGTGAAGGAAGCACAGTGCAAATTATATGACTAATAAAACTTGCTTACATAGAAAGAAGTTTACTTGGTTAATGTTATCTGGTATCTTTATGAAATACATTGTAAAACAAAGATTAAATAAAAGGACTGGGTTTATTTTATTTTCTCAGACCTTTTTTCCTAATCCCTCCTTTGAAAAGCTTATTGAGTTACAAAAGTCTTAATAAAGTTCCAGTCTTCAGCAGTTAACCATTATAAATGCTGCCAATCAATGCCAACTAGTGTTTGATTTGCTTCTTGTGCATGTCCAATTTCCTCTGTGATACTGTGCTGCTGCCAGAGTTTTTGAATCTTTTTAAATCGTTCTTTGCACAGATGTAAGGGATTTCCGCGCCTGAAAAGGAGATAATACTTATCAGAAACGACAGAACACTGCAGCTAAGCACAAACACTCAGGCACGACACAAAATATTGAGATAACCCTTTAACGCTACTGTCTCAACAGAACAAACCAACAGATATCTTCATTAGTAAACGAACGCTACGCGATCTGTTCTGCCGTCCTCACTACTCAAGGGTTCCCTCCAGCTTTTGGGAATCACTTGTCCGGTTCACAGAAATCTGAACATAGGTTTTCAGCAATCTTTCCATGCTGAACCAGCTCATATTCCATCATTTTGACAAATTTCAGAAGTAGCAACTGTAAACAATATCAAGTCCCTAAACTATTTTCACAGGGAGCAGAGACAGAAGACAAAGAATCGACACATTTTTATAAAGTAATCTCACAGTATTTTCACTTAGTATTAAAGTAGCACAGACGATACAAATAAATACCCTATATACATATACAGTTTTCAGCTCCATTTTCTAAGCAACTTTATAGATGCTAAAAATTATTTAATTTTTTACACTTCAAGACAATTGTTTTTAACTTAGGAAAGATCTTCCACCAACTTTTAGCATAAAAACACACAGTAGCATTAAAATGCTTGAAAATATTATATGCAGCACATTTCAAAATATAATATCATCTGTAATATTTATTAAAATAAAAAGGTAGCAGAGTATATTTTACAAGTCAGATAGCATTAGAACTCCTGCCTTTAAAAGTTATTTTTAAAAATAATATTTACCGGAGTCCCTGGTCTGTCTCTCCATAGTCATCAAGATAAGGAGGAGGATAAAAGCAGCCCTTCGTTTTTCCAGCTAAAAATAGCACCTGACATTCTCGTACTCTAGAGAGAAACACAGACAAGATTTTACCTATTGATTTTTAGGCATATAGTTTCTCATACTTTCATAGATACTGTTTTTCTAATTCTCAACTACTTTCATTCTGCATAGCCTGCATGGGAAGATTTTTAAAGGTTTTTTTTTTTTTTTGAAATAAAGATCTTACTCTCTTCCTGTTATAACTCTTAACAGTCATATATTATTTACAGTCTGTGTAAAGTACTCCACACAACCACAAGAAAACAAAGCAATTTCAATTCTCACTAATATTTGCCAAAGTGAAAACAGTATTATCCAACCTTCCTTGAATGCACATAATGACCTGAGACAATTACTGCAATATTACAGTCCAATGCTGCCAAGAGAACTGTAGATTAATTGTGCAGGAAGACAACTAGAACAAATTTTAACAACAAAAAAAAAGGGTCAAGGAATTAACCTTGTTTAATACTTGAGTGGAAATAAACTAACACACAGAAAACAAGTCCACTTCAACATGAAATATGATTTTTCCACCTTCAAAAGAAACAACCTCTGAACATACCAAAGTATAAGGGGGAGAAATACACTCCAGTTTTTAGGTAACTCTGTTATTAACAAAAACCACCCCTACAATCAGACTTATAGGACTATTAATGTCCACACACACCCTCTAACCTAGCAATATGAGCAGAGGTATTTGGTTCCTTACCTAAGGAATATGCCCACTCCAGAACCACAAGTGTACGTATGTGCAGTACAGGCTCCAACATCTTCTCCTTCTAATTCAGTCTGACAACAGTAGCTCTGAGAACATAGCATGGTCCCACACACAAGGCACAATGTTGGAGCTCTGCTTTTATCACCACCTGATTTTGGACACCTTTTATTAAGCAAAAAAGAAATAAACCCTATTGTATGTATGATCTCTACGTCGTAAAAATATTCAAAAGATTTTTAGAACATTTATACAGTTAAGAGTTATACACATCCATCCTTGCAATTTCTATATCACTGAAATACAGTGTTTTTGCTGGAAAAGATGACGCTCAGTACTTGTCGTTAACTCCATGAGCCTATAAACAGTTTTTGTGAAGCTTTTAAGTTAGAGGTTTTCCAGTTCATCAAAAGGAGCAGAAGACTTTAGGGGTCCTCACGATAATTGCATACAACTTACGAGAAATTAGATGCTTGGTTAATGAGGCAGCTGTAGTCATCTGGAAGGTCTATTAACTTGTTGGATTCTCTTGCATAGCTAGAATGAAACAATCAAATTAACCACTCAAAGTTTAATAAGCAATACACAGTGATTTCAAGCACAATCATGTTTTCTTAAGTCATCTTAACAGCATCTGCAAATAATTTTTTTTAAGCTTTTCTCTTCATCACCATTCAAACACTAAGTGGCAGCTCAGAAAAAAGGAACCCACTTCTAATATCAGTTAGACCACCTCCTCTTTTCTTGTACTGTTGTGTTTTTTTTAATCGATTTGAGAATAAATGTAGGCAAAAAGTAAGAAAAACATGTCATATATGTACTTTTAGCAACACCTCATGATAAGGTCACTCCAGGTGTTAAAATATTTGTTCTGATCCCTTATCAATTTGCTTTGCATTTTCCTGCTGTCACTAATATTGATTGGAAAATAGTCTGTCTCTCCAGCTTAGACAACTTGCATCCTGAAGAGAAAGAAATGTTCACGCAATGAAAAGCACCTACTTAAACCAAATATTAATATCCTTAGAAATAAAGTTCCAATGCCAAGTAATTTTTTTTGCTGATACTATACATTTTAATAATCTTTCTCTCTACAAATAATACAAATTATACCATGAAATGTAAATAGAGATTAGTAATAAGCAATGCTTACTATGCTGAGTAGAAAAAAAATCACCAAGCTAGATACAACCTGACTTAAGAATCATCAAAAGCAATGAGTGTAAAAAAAAATCTCAATCACAACAACAGAAAATGAATTATGCAATCAGAAGTATTCTTACTGTTTAAGATATTTTGTTAATAGCCTGGTATTTAACAGCTGAAGTGATTAATTTTTGTCACTTAGCCTTAGTGCACATACAATATTGAAGGTGACTTTATGTAATGTGTAAAATAGAGAAAAATGCAGGGGTATGTTTATAGTGACAGCACTGGGACCCTAATATGCACTTATAATTACCTGGATAACTGATGACCACTATTTTTAACCAACCTTCAAGAAGAAAATACTACAAACTCTAGGCCCACTATACTTTGAATTCAGAAAACATTTAATGCAATTGCTTAGCAAATAGAAATGTGCATGAAAAGCAAGCTTTTTTTTTAATAAGTAACTCAGTTTAATTTTACTGAATGATTTGTGTTATTTAAACAGATTGTGTAAGATGATCTTCAACAGTTAGTATTTTTCAACAAAAGTTATATACATCTGCTTGCAACAGCATACCTTATAAATTGTTATGTACAAATCTACTATAAAAAGTGAAAGAAGAAATGCCATGGCCTCTGATTACTGCAGATCAGCCTAAATAACTAATATTTCACTTTGACGTTAAAATGTACTAATGTAAGCAATATTTCACTTCCCTTACAAAATTCCAGTATTTTCCAGTATCTCTTTGCTTGTCCACTAACGTAGTGGATTAGTGTTTCAGCCACTCAGTAAAACAGGACTGATATTATGCTCCTAGAAAAATCCTTAAGGAAAAAAAAATTCAACTTTAAAGTTTCTCCCATCTGCTTAAAATTTCTCCATTGTTTACCTGATAGCATGTCTCTTGCCTTCCAGATACCTTTTTACTTCATTGCTACTACACCAACTACAAGAGGAAAAAAAAAAGCCTTTAAATTCAAGAGATAATACATTCTGAAAGCAAATAAAAATTCCAGAGTACATCTATTCAATAATCTCTACAAACGTTTTTTTTTTCATAACACTTCTTTCACAAATGGTTTTAAAAATCTCACTCACTTCCACTTCCATATACAGACTCCTGGGAGAATACTTGTAATATTATCTTGTGCAGAACTCTTTATTGTGTTTAAACTAAGCATAAAATCCCACCTTACCTTTCTACCAAGGTGTTCAGAATCTCGCTATTTTCTTGAAAAAGGCAAGTGAGGTTGTTTGGCAAGGAAAGATAGCTACACAAACGTTCAAACTGGTTTGCTCCATTCACTGTAAAAAAAAAAAGTATAATTCTCAGAATTGAGTTTTTTTGAATGACATTATCTACACTAAACAAAATACAGCCCAAGATGGCACAGCCATTTTTCTTTTTTTTTTAAACTGTTTCTACCTATTGACACAAACCTGTCACACGTGATGGGTGACAGACAGTACTACCACAATCTCAAAAATAGTCATTTCAAATGCCTGCAATGCCAAACTCTAACAAAAAAAAAAAAAAAAGAAAGTGTTACATTGGACACAACCACTACATTGCCATATTGATGATACCAGGGGTTTTTGGTTTGACTCCCTGGGCCCCTCCTCTGCCAGCTTTCAGGACAAACAGCACCAGTACACTTCTTTGGCATAGCCTCTTTTGCTCTAGAATCTTTTGCTTCCAAAGCGGTGAAGGAAGTTACGATGAATACTGTGCCCTTGCTTCCTTCTCGTGGCCAAGCGATACCAGTAAAACGCCAGAGAAGAGCAACACCGGGTGACTGCAGGATCAGTGGGTCTGGAGTTGGGAGGGAGCAGGAAGGGAAATGAAACCCACCAGTGGAACCTTATGTTGCAGCCACCCACAGGACATCCCTGTAGGGCAATCTAAGTACCTGGCACTTGAGGAGTGTAACAAAGCAAAACAAGCCTTCCTCTTCCCCTTTCCTACAACCTATTCTAGATAAGAGATCCATGGGGTTTTAGAGAAGTACAGCTGCACTTTGTATCTCATCTTTATAGTATCTGTAACATAAAACTCAATGGTACTTCTAATTGTTTGTCCAGGCTCTGAACCTGAGAAACCCTGTTACAGAAAATTGAAGGCCAGGAATAGAGTTTTTTTGTTGTTGTTGGTTTGTTTTTAAATCCTAAAGGCTTAAGCATGGCAATTGTTAAATGAAAACGGTCTACATTTTAGCACAGCGTGTCAGGAAACTAGGTATCAAGGAAACAATCCACAATACGTACCAAATCACAAAGATAACTATGACAAAAGACAATGACTGCTCTAACCTCCAATCTGCACCTTTTCTTATTATACAGATACAGTTCTGCACTGGTTGCAAGCCTGCATTCAATTAGCTTTTTTTCAGAAAACAGAATTTAAATGTAATTCATTCTGTCAAATTTTTTTTTTTGTGTCTTTTGGAAAGTTGGTTTAGTACATAGAGTATTAAGCAGACAGTACCTTGAAGTTCTGAGGGTGCTGGGACTCCATTTAAGTAATGAAAAAACAAAGCAGAACATCTCAGAAAAGGCATGATTCCAGCTTTTAGATTCCTCCACAGGTGCCAGCCTGAGGAAACTTCTTTCAAGGCACTTAAGAGAACACAGTAAGAAAATTCTTTTATTTAATCATTTCAGTTTAACAGCTATATTTACTAAGTCTTCAGTCATATTTCATAGTAATTTATTGACTTCAGTTAAAACAAGAATTACGTCTAGCGTTCGTTTCCAAACTGACTCTAAGAATAACACTAAAATAGATTCATAAAAATGTAAGTAACTTAAATGGCAAATTAAAGAAAATTTGGCATTGATATTTCAGATCCCAGCAAGTTTCCTCAAACACTTAAAGACTGCCTCTTTACCTTCCTGTACACTGGCAAAGAAATTTATAAAGCGTAAGCACAGCTACTTCCTCTTCACTGCTAGTGTCTTCCTGATCCATGCCATTCTCTTCTGAAAAACAAAGGAATAACAAACAAAACAAAAGTTACTTCTACAATTTATTCAGCAGGAATGTAATTTTTCAAGTTTTGAGAAAAAGACCGAAACTAGGCAAAACACTCCACTGGCCAACTCTTCTGCAGTACATCATAGTTATCCCAAGTTTTCTGCTGTACTTATGTGGTAAGTATATGCTACTGTCAACTCCATCTGGTGTTGGTTTACTTGTTCAACTGGTTGGGTTTTTACTATATTTGCTTGGAGTTCCTGGCTTTTGGCACGCTACACCTTATCCAGTTCCTCCTGCCAGAAGAGGCATTGATTCCTTATTCACTGCAGCTTATTAATTATGCAAAACCTAAGCCAAGTCTCTTCAGTAAGACTTCCAGGCACAGCTACATTAGCTGGAAAGCAGGACTCATGACTAGCTATGCCACAAAACAAAATTAAAACCTCCAGCATAAAGTAATAAAGACAAAAGAATGACCTATCATCAGTACAATTAGTACAATTTATCCATACTTTATATGGACTGAACGAGACAGCACTAACAACTTCATTTTGCTACAGTAAACTGCATGTATTTTAACTTGCGTGCTAATTACCATTAGCACCTTAAGTGTTTTCTAAGTACAGACTCAAGTAGTAATTTCAGTAAAAGCTGAAAGAAAGTGGCATTACCTGTTGATGAGGTAAGTAAAATTTGTATTATGTGTGCCATTGTGACAAGATGAAACAGGTGAAGATCTCCAGTGCCAAGACTAACCCCTGAAAAATCCTGACAATGTATGGCAGGGAAAGAGAGCACCAAGCTTACCTGTAAAAATTAAAAATAAATAAATAAACAGACAAACAAGAAAGAAAGCAGGTATATTCCTTTTCCTTTTGAATCTTTCCATTTTTGTTACTTATGTTGCAACTATGCCCTTTTAACACAGCATACACTCATAAGGCTAATTTTGAATCTAACTAAGCAGCCATTACTTAATGGAATGATCATTACATTAAGTATCTTTTTTTAAGAAGGTCCAAAGAGTATACATTTCTCTTTGTTTTAACCCTGCTGTATTTAGAGAAGAAAGCTACGAGAAAAAAATAATTTAAATTGTAATGATTTGTAAAAAACTATATATATATATATTATATATATTTTTTTTTTTTTTGAAAGATTCCTCACCCGGAGTTAAACAGAAAGTTTCCAAGAAAGTTTTGACACAGTGCCTACTGGATCAAAACTTTGTTAATATATATTATTAAATACTTACCAATAAGTGAAACATGTCGATATCAAGTATGCATGGAAGATTTTCATTTTTTTCATTAGGCACCAGTGCTAGATATTTTAAAGAGAAAAATAAGTTTTACCAATTAAAAATTTATATATACGAAAACATTTTAGTGTACGTCAGTTACAAAATGAGAGCCACCTCCTTGGTTAATATGCTTACGGTACTTAATATACAGATGTGTCATTTTTGTTCAGAAGTGTGAGAATTCAAGAGTTGTTCAACATTATTGAACAAGATTTTCATCTACTTGACTACACTGTATAGAAATGAAACAAAACCAAATTAACTACCATAAAGTTAGTGCTGCCATTAATAATACAATAGTGACCGTCCTTAATTGCTAATGTTTCCAGCGGGAGACATAGTGCAATAGAATTTCAAGTTCTGACCCACAAATAAGCTCAACTATGAGTGACTAAACAGAAACACGAATCATTGTCTGTCAGACAGCTGTTCAAAGGAAGCTTTTGCAATTCACTTCACTTTACAAGGCTCCCTGGATTTACCTCATGTAACTCATTTGTCTCAGGGACTCAAAAATGCATTGCTATGAAGTCTTAAATTTATTATTTTATCTCTAATTAAGGAAGAGCTATGTCTTTGTCTCAGTAATTCTCACATTCACAGTAACCACAAAGTGTTAACCAAAGCACTCCAGCTGACAACAGAAGTTCACACACTTAGTAAATTTCAAGTACCTCAATTTCAAAGCAAGTATAAACAAAAATTCTTGAAATATTTTTGTTATATTATTAAAAATTCTTGTTACAAATTTTAAACAACAACAAGGGAATGGTTGCAAACATCCTAAGCACAAGCACTAAAAACTGATTTGCAATGAAAGTTTAAATTGTAACTATAAGAACAGCTTTATAATGCAGCATTATGTTGTCAAGTTTAAAAACACTACTACAGTAAAAAATAGTCTCAAAATAATAATAGAAAAATAACTCATTTGAAGACTGCTGCCCTGCTGGCCAGAATACTAACAGCTTAAGATCTGACATATTTTAAAATTATTTCTATTAATGAACATTTCATCACCACTCAGATCTTAAATGTTTTTACTTTCATAAGCTTATAGCCACAGAACTCAACCCAAAATCATGAAATGTATTTTTATAAGAAAAACACGACCAGAGCAAGGGACTTCCAATAAACAAGCTTTTGTTCAATAGGTTATCTTTATGAGTAGTTCATAGAATTCTGACAGGTCAAAGGATAGTAATAGTTCTCCTTATTCTTAACCCTGTAAAATAAAATAAACTAGAAAACACTTTTTCCATAAAAACAAAAGCAGTATCTGCACTGTATAGAGGGACTGAAGGGAAGTAGAACCTTGAAAAATTGGTTCAAGATTTAAATACAAACAAACAAAATCCACCAAACCACATAGAATGGTGTACTACAAAGTTCCAGTCAAATAGCTGGCAATATTTTTTGTTCTGCTATGCGTAGAAAATGGCTCAATCATTACTGCTATGAAATAATTTCTCTCACAAAGCTGTCAACTGTTTGCTGAAGTAGGTGGTATTAATTCCACTAGTAATAGTGTATGCATGCATTTTAGAAATTTTCCTGCTCCACTGACTGTAAATATTAAAAGTATCCTATTTCATAATAACTATTTCAGAATACTCCACTTGTTGCTCCTCTCAACTTAACTAAAATTCTTTCCTTTAAAAAAAACAAATTCCACCATGGAACTTAAAATTTTACACTGGAATCCCACTGATGTTCAAACTACTCTATTTAATTCTCGGTACTGATATTTACCAGTAAAAAAATGCTATCTAAATAGCACAGGAATAAGTCTGATTTCAGAAGTGTCAATCACCCAGAGCCTTTAAAAAACGCATCTTGTATTCAGCCAACTTCAACATTAGTCTGAGCCTTAGACCTTTCAGCTGTGCTTATAAATGATTGAAGCTTGGAACACTCTGAATGTTCTCAAAACTTTCAGCTACTGTAATAAGAACTATCTTATCACAGATCCTACATTTCAAAGGTAGAAAAGTTTGTAGATATATTACAGACCTCCACAAACATCCAATTTCCTTTCAATTCTATATTAACCTTAATTTCTTCCTTTTTAAAATTCCAGTGCATCATTTTTCTTTAAAGTGTAAAAGACCACAGTTCCTTCTCGTTTGCTCTAGGTACCATTCTAAAAGTAGCAATATAAACACTGGGAAAAAAATCAGTAGAATTCCTTCATCACAGTAAGATACACATCCTTTGCTTGGAATTCATCTTGGAACTACGGACCAACAGAAACGTATTTTTTTTTCACAATACAACTAAATATATGGGTACACCTGTGAAAATTCTAGCTTTTGGTCTGTTACTTAAAACCCCTATATACAAAACAATCTTTGTGTAATAAAGACTGTAACAATCTTTCTGCAGGCATCTTTCTGTATCTTTACCTGTGTTAAAAGAAAAAAAGAATAAGGTGGTGAACTTACATGCTAAGAGAGTACAAAAGTGACCCTGTACAGCTGAAAGAGATGAAACTGTCCAGTGAGCTGCTGCAAATCTTGTTAATGATTTAAGGCAGTCATCCTTTAAACACAAAGAAAAAGAGACACTGCAATAGTTGTTTAAGTTCTTTAAGATGAAAACAGCCTTTTTACTTACAGCATTTTTTCAGGCCCCTCAGCTGTAGCTTATTGGAGCAGTCTGAGCATCTTTAAGCACACAGCAAAGATACTGATGTTCACACAAATATACAAGTTCCCTTTAGTATTCTTATTTTCACTGCTACCATGAGAACCCTGGCCTTACTGAACGGTGCTTTTATGAAAAAAGATAATAGCTTTGATAGATAATAGATTGATAATCAGATACTGATTTTAAATAGATTAATAATCAGATAATGATTGACTAAATAGCGGGATCCAACAAAGAAAACTATCAAATAACCATGGTTTAAAATTTAGACATTCTGCATTAAAGAAGCACAATCCTCTTTCTTCACTAATTCAGAGAAGAATTGCTACTTAATCCTTACCTGTCGACAAGGTAAATGACCAAACAATGGTTTATCTTCATCAGCTAGAATTCGTTCTGGAAAAGACAAGACGACACCAAAATATATTAGCACTGTTAATTTAACTAAATTCCGAAATTCATATATAAGGAGCAGAATGGACACATTAGTACCTATGGTCTGTATTGTGTAAGCACAGCTTCCCCAACACATTATTGGTACACGTGGATCTTCTTCATTTGGATGAACTTTCAAACCTACTTTGTATGTTGCTGTACCAAAAGTTGTCAGCATCTCTTTAATACTCTCAGAATATGGATTCCTAAGACAAAAACAGTATTAGTAATTCATCATTTACCCTGCTGTCAGCATAGTACTTTTAATGATGATCGTTCATCCTGTAGATTTATAATATTTAACTGAGAACTCCGGTGTCTGTCTCTGAGTCTTTGGATTCTCTAACCTCTTTTCTGTGCTAGATATACTCCCAATTATTTTTTGATTGGACCCAGTCTCATTTTTTAGAGTTAAAAATATCCGGTGTTCAAAGATAATAGTCAAGACTAAATTAAAAGAATTGTTGGTTACTGATGACAAAATCTGTCATCAGATGGGTTAAGTGTCTTGCACTTTTGTGTGCAACTGACAGATGCATGTCTATACCATATAAATAATTAATACTTTCTTCCTAAGTCAAGAAGTGGTAGACTGAAATACAAGCATAACATAATAGAGCATGTTAATATGTAATTTCAGCTGTTTCCCAGTCTGTCTTCATGTCTTGTTGTGCTGAACTATAATGATGACTCCTGTACTACAAGTAATACAGAAAAAAAAACATTAATCCTGGTGCTGAAATTTATACAACTACAGGGTCTTCTCTGCACACTCACAATTCACATCTGCCTCAAATTCTAATACATCATCTACTACTTGCGATTTGAAGTCCAATGCCATCATAATAATAGGATCAACTTTACTAATTAAAGCAAAATTACTATTTTCACCTCAATTATTGAGCTCATAGCTCACACAAGACATACTATTTTCACCTCAAAATTTCATGAGGAAATTGTAATGATTTATTAAGATATAAAATACATACTTCGGTTTGTAATCTGGTCTAAATCCTTCAGGTAATTGCAGTTGATCCATTTTTTCTGAACTACTAGAAGTACCTGTACAAAAAAAAAAACCAAACCACTAATTATTCATCTATATGTGGTTTGTACATTATAAAAAGCTGCAGAAGCACATCACCAGAAACTTAAATTCCAAGCTATTCTTGCCACTTTTCTAGCATCTCTCAACTCCACAGTGGCAGAACCATAATACTGGGTCTTCTTCATGAGTATAGTAACATTTTCACATATAGATATACACAGTTCTTCAGACTTACTTGAATGGTCTTCATCTCGAAGTAAATACCGTGCTTTCATTTGCAGGGATATTGTTTTGATCCACTGAGAGAGGTTTGGTTGGCCTGAAAAGTCTAACCTGTCCAAAAATATATATAAACAGAATACACACATTATTTAAAGACAAATTATATATTGAATATTTCATAGGTATTCCGTGATTTTGTTTCTTAACAGGCTTGTCCACATTTTTCTATCTTCAGTTCTTTTCCTGCAGGTCCTACACTTTTTTGTCCTCTCGTACCATTCCAAATCATAAAATAACCAAGAAAGGTCCATAAACCGAAAGAAGTAGGCAAGCAATCCACTTGAGATGATCGAAAAAAAAGAAGACCGTAAACATTTTGGAAGACAAAAATAACTAAAAGAGAATTTGCTATTCTTGAGATCATAACAGCCTTTGGTTCAGGTAGGAGGGTTTGGGGGTTGTTGGTTTTCGTCTTGAATAGTCCAGAATCCTAGAAATTGCTCTAACAGTGACTCAGTCTGCACGTTATGGTGTTTGACTCCCGTTACAGTTTTCACTTGTGCTAAATTCGTTAAAAATTACAATATTCGTATCGCAAACATACAAGCTGATACCACAACATAAAAACAGAACTCATGAAAAAAAGTTTACAACAAATAAGAATTAGTTTTGAAAGTAACTTTCATAGACAAAATACTGAATTTAGTTAGGGATTGTCTGGAGTTTTGGGATTCTTAAGTGGTTTGGGAAGTTTGCATGTTTGTGGGTTTTTTGTTTGTTGTTTTTTTTTTATGGTAATTTTGTTTTTTTTACACTTAGTGAAGACATTTATAAAGCAAACAGACCTGTTAAACAAAACTCTTGGTGGAGGAAGCAGAGGAATAACGGTGTTGCTTAAACATTCACAAAGAGGGCAAAGAAATTCACCATTTTCTACATCATAACTTGTATGTACTCGTAATCTTTGTTGTCTTCGTTGCTCTTTCGCTTGAACAGCATCAAAATACCTATAGAAAATGGCAAGATATTAATGACATTAATAAAATATTACTTTAACATAAAAATCCATGAATAATTATGAAGACACTGGTTTGCTTTTTCCCCAACCATAACTAAGAGAATTATCTAAAGGAGAAAGGTCTACCCTCCGACTGATCACTTATTACTAACTGCAGGCTATCCTCAGTTTTTGGCATCCAAAATCCCCCCAGTTCCTCAAGTTTATTGGACCATCACAATTACATTTTAGCCAGAACTTTAGCAATATCCATTTATGAGAAAGGTGGGGGAGAAAGTTAGAAAGAATGCTGAACGATTAAAGAAACAACAAAAAAAATCCTGTTTCACACAAAATTGAGGGAGACACCATGAGTATTACCCATGTGCATATTCCACTGAAGGCCACAACAGAACAGCACCTGGAACAACTGGTGGTTTATCTCTGAATCCTCTATGAAAATGAACTGTATACACTACTTTGATATTCAGCTCTGCTTTGCGTGCAGCTGTGGGGTCCCCAGCACAAGAAGGACACAGAAGTATTAGAACAAGGTCTGAGAAGGGCCATGAGGCTGATCAGGGGGCTGGAGCACCTCTCCTATGAAGACAGGCTGAGGGAATTGGGGTTGTTCAGCCTGGAGAAGAGAAGGCACCTGGGAGACCTCATTGTGGCCTTCCAGTGCCTAAAGGGCCACAGAACCACTGCGAGCTCCTAACAGTTCTCACATGCAAGGCAAAATTTGCAGTCGGGCACTTCAGAAGCCGTGTCAAGGACCAAAGCAAGGGCCTAACTGAAGTCAGTGGCACGAATATCTTGCATTAGCCACATAGCATCGGCACCACATAGTACAAAGCACCTTTTTATCTTTATTCCCTCCCCCCAAAAGAATAAAAATAACTGAAAAAGGTTAAAAACACAGAGCAGGGCATAACACTGGCTTTATGTCAAGGATGAGCTTGAACTAGGTCATGTATGCTTCTAGTTCTAATCAAACATGATGGAAGAATTAAGAGTGCAAGGGATGTGCTGTCATTTAAAATTTCAGTACAGAGCACAAGGAGCAGGAACATGTCTATTACAGAGCAGCAAAAAACTAAAATATTTGAACACTGAAGCTCAGATTAGCATGCACCACAGGGGATTATGCATATGGATAAATACCCAAAGGGAATGGAAGCTGCCATGTGCAGCTTTGGATTCTCCTTCATTGTGATGACAGATAGAAAATGAAACTTATTTTAAACATGTTTATAATATTTAATTTTAAAGCAGAAAGTTGCATTCATTGCTTCAAGACATTCCTTTTTAAGCTTACTACTAGGGTATTAGCTTTGCAATTAAACTTAGTACATGCAAATAGCAAGACATGCTATTTGGACTGAACTTAAACATAACTTTTTACCTTTGCCAACAATGAGCATGCATAATGTGTCCACAGCTACCTGTGTGCGTTCCACATGACAGATCTGGGTGCATGAACAGTGGGTCATACTTTTCTGTATTCAAAATAAAAACAAAACTTTTAAATTAACATTTATCAAAAAGACTTAACTGCAGATATTACTCCCTTCACATTAAAGTTTATCACAAAAGTATAGTTTATTTGATGAAACATAATGCATATTACTAATTCACAACTGAAACTGTTGAGCTCATTTTGAATCAGTGTCATTTTGTTTTGAGTGTGTGTACTGTGCTTAGACTTCAAACCAGGTTTTGGGAGCTTCTGGGCCCTGGTAAAAGTGAAAGATTTATCAGTTTTGGTGGTTCAGTACCATTAAATAATGAGACTGAGCACATTAATCTTCAGGATGAGAATACAAGATGATCCGGTATTTTTTGTGTGTGTGTTTGCATATATAGAATCCAGGGAAAGCTTTGTAACAATGCCATTAATCAGGAAGTAAGCTGTTTCACAAAGATACCTGAATCCAAGCATTTTTAAAATTATCATTGCTAAGAGGCATTTCAGATGATAAAACTTAGAGGAAAGACAGGTACCATCTTTGTGCTTTTACGCCATACATCAGTGCTTCTTTCCTCTATAATGTTATAAGTGTAGTTTAAGAACAAACTTCTGACCTTGAAGGAGGTATGTTTTTTTTAATAGTTACAAATAATTTGTCATAAATGGCTGTCAGAGCTTTTTTTTAATGTTTTGCAGTTATTTCATATTAAGACTTAGAACACATACTTCCACATCACTAAAAATATGGGAGTTTTGCAACTGATCACAATAAAGTCTTTCACAATTACACATTTAAGAAGGTGACACTACTGTCTTAAGAGACAACGTGGTCATTACAGTGACTCTGACATTCATTAATATTCAAGAAGACTGAATACTACTTACCAGGATCTGGAATAATTCTGTTTCTATTTTTAGACAACACAGTTGATCTCTGAATAAATGCTGCCAAGACCATAGCTCTGCTGTCCACTTTAACTTCTTGTTCTTCCTGACACAGTATACACATAACAACTTGCCTGTGTTCAGCTACTCTAGTTTGCTCTGGACCCAAGGCTGTGAGTTTTGCATCTGAAATCACAGGGCTAGAACGTTCAAAGAATACTAGTGAGCACATGATTTGGAAAAGAAAATACAATCAGATTATGCTTTAAATGGGATTAGTAAGCATTCTAAATTTATGTTAAATGCTCCGACAAAACGTAGCTTTTTGGAGACATAAGAATACATGCCAAAAAGTTATACAAGAACATACTTTTCCAGAAAAAAATTACATCCTCTCAGTGGTGTATTACCCATTCCAATTTAACCAAGAAACTGTATTTGTGACCCTCCATTACCATTGTATCTTAATTGCCTGACATAAATTCTGAAAGCAGTCTCCACTTCCCCACAAAATCATTAACATCCTTCAGTTTTTATTTCCAGCTACAAGCAAATTTTCTTCCATATCCTCAGAGGCATAATCATCATCTAGTTCCAATTTACTATGTTTAATAACAGTCTTTTCAGTATTATCAACAAATTACTGGATGACTTTATACAAAACAAAATTATTTGCTTGTTTATGTTGAGTACTGTGAGGATGAGAGAGAAGGGAGAAATCAACATTTATTCACCATCTTGTCAGTAACTGCAAGGAAAGTGTTCCATTTACTGCTCCTTTTGGTCTCAAAAAAGCCTTTTGAATAATTTTCCATCAAGACTAAAATAGGCACTTTTTAGAACAGTAACAATAGACCAAGCTGATGTAAAAGTTAAAAGGAAAAAGTTCAAGTAAGATTTCATTACCTATTATCATGTACTCCAGAAGCTGAAGTATCGAGCTCCTCCAAAGTTTGCTGAAAGAGTTCTTTGTTTTCATTAATGAAGTGCCGTTGCATCTCCGACATCTGAGCCATTATCTTTTCCCTGCGCAGTCTGGCAATCTCAGCTTTTCGCTTCCTCTCAGCTTTGTCTTTATCACGTGAACTCTGAAATTGTATTAGATCAGTCATTTAAAAAATAATGTTAAAATGGACTATTTATGTTAACTACTGCTATGTGTAACTTAGTGTAAGTTACACATGTAAACAATTAGAATCTGATAAAGAGACAAGACAGTCTATTGGAGTTTTTGCACCCTCTTTTCTTAGGCTCATAATCATAGAACAGCTTGGGTTGGAAGGGACCTTAAAGACCATCTAGTTCCAACCCCCTGCCATGGGCAGGGATGTCACCTGCCAGATTAGGATGCTCAGGGCCTCATCCAACCTGGACTTGAACACCTCCAGGGATGGGGCATCCACAGCTTCTCTGGGCAACCTGTGCCAGTGTCTCATCACCCTCTGAATGAAGAATTTCTTCCTAATATCTAACCTAAATCTTCCCTTTTTTAGTCTAAAGGCATTCCCCCTTCTCCTATCATTATCTGACTGAGTAAAAAGTTGCTCTCCATCTTTTCTATAAGCCCTCTTTAAGTACTGGAAGGCTGCTGTAAGGTTTCCCCGGAGCCTTCTCTTCTCCAGGCTGAACATCCCCAGCTCTCTCAGCCTTCCTTGACAGGAGAGGTGCTCCAGCCTTCTGATCATCTTTATGGCCTCCTCTGGACCTGCTCTAACAGATCCACATCCTTCTTGCAAACTGGTTTGCCTGATCTACAAGCTATGAGATAGACTTACAGATTCCAAATTTGACATTTCCCATCTTTGATTCAAAACAGCAATTGGAAGCATAGTCCATTGCTAGTCACAACCTAGACATGTTTCAGATCAGCTGTTAAAGCTTGTTTTTACCTCCTCCATAACATTTCCTTCTGTCTCAGCCACAGGACTTGTAGAAGAGCTCTCTCTTAGTTTCTTAATGGTATTAAAAGTCTGCAGAAGAAAAACAAAACCTCAGTTTGCAACATGAATATAACAACTGTGCATACTATAATGCTGGCCAGATAATACGTAGTGTTAGATTTCAGAAAAGGAAAAAGAGGTAGGTACAACAAATCAACATGGGAAATAAGGAAACCACTGCAGTATAAATAGCAAAGTTTTAACAAATTTTCTTTCCACAGTTTTGAGGAGTTATATAAAAGAGATTTACCTTCAATATCCACCTGATCATGTCCTTGTGCACTTCCAGATGAGGCGCATTTTGCAGTGTTTCTAGCATAGCTAGTATACTAGGGGAATTATTGGGTGCCTCTCCTGGTCCTGAGAAAAATGAGAATGACAACTGATTTTATTTTTACCTGACAAAATAATCACTCACTACTATTAAAGAAAACAGAAAACAACCAACACTTGCATATACTCAACGCCTAAAGAATTCCTTCAACAAATAGACAAACATGTAAATTTCATTCCTCCCAAACTTTTTCACGAATACCCTCTACTTCCTGAAAGATTACAGGAAAATGCTTTAGAAGACTTGTCCACTCTGTTCTCTTACAAGGCCGAGTGCACTTTATGTACTCCTTGAATGTTTACAATTTGGGAGCTGCCATGTCAAATTATTGCACGTCCCACCTTTTTTCAATGGAAGAGTCTTAGAAGCTTTCGTATCTTAACAAAACTACAGGCACTAATTAGAAGATGCAAAGGAGAGTCAAGATTAAATGATTATTAAGAATGCAACTTCTATTTTTGTAGTTGTGGCATCTGACCACATACAGCAATCTTTGTTAAGAACACTACTTTAACGATGATATTAAGAATTAGATTTCATGGGAATTATTCTACTTCTGGATTTCTCTTCTCTACAGAAGAGATTAGGTACTGCTGCTACCATAGCTACTGTCACTGCTACAGATACGTGAAGAATACATATATACTCAACTTTTTCTGTGAAATATAAGAATTGTTTTGTGTACTTATCTACAATATTGAAAACACATTTTGACGGATTAACAGATACATTCTTCTTGTAAACTCCATTCCAGAAGAAGAAAATATAAGGCACTGGCATTTTCAGTTGCTTAAAACTTGCTATAGAAATGAAGAGATAGACATACTTGATATTTTCTGAGTAAAGGTGAACGTTACAACATTCTCCTCACTGAGATTCTCCAGATGTTGTTTTTCTTCTTGTAGTGCCATTCCAATCAAATGCAAAACCTAGACAGAAGTCAGCAATTTTAGTCCTTTTCTTAAAGCATTCATATAATCTCTTTACATTGTTTGGGTAATTCATTAAAAGACAAGGAAGGCATACAGTAAAATTATATATGAAGAACACAGCTGAAGTTATTTCTATATATGTAGTTCCAAAGCTACATTACACAGGATTAACAGTATGTGTCTACAAATTCTTGAAACTTCGCCAGATATAAACACTTCATACCACTGGTGTCTTTCTGTTTGCTGTCCTGACTAATCAGTGGGAATTCAGTGGCTTAGGATACGTTTCAGTATTTTCTCATATTTCTTAATCTTTCTCCCTAACAATTGCATGTTACTATTGCAAGTTTCTGGACAGAAGCATGATGCACGTTTTAAATCCTTTTTACAACATACAAAATTTAACTGACAAAAAGGTAAAAATTATTAAACTTTTTGTTTATTCTAAGACTCTAGAAACACTATAAAAAATAACAACTTTCAGGTCAGTAAAAAGCTGTAATTTACTACAGCTGATCTAAGCAGCATTCTTCTCATGAATTTTGCTAGAAGTTTACCCGTCTTCCATTTATTCTAGGAATTAAATCAGAGGCAGAGGGGTTTTCCCCTAGTCTTCTGTATCAGAAAACACCATTTATGTCTCATTCACAGTACTTTTGGTATGTTAGTAAGCAACCCAAATCTATAAACCTATGTTAAAACGCTGAAATCCGTGTTCCTCTTTTAGCACATGCATAGTTTTAAAATAAGGAAACATACCCTTTGCAGCATGGACTCCGACCAGGCATAGCCATTGTGCTCTACTGCCCACTGTAGTATAGTTCCCATAATACACAGCATGACATCGGACTGCAGAATATTAATCAGACTTGCAAAAAGTGGGCAGAAAGGAGGCAAAGCTGGTGGTGGAAGTGCTGAAAGGGAAATTTATGTTTCACACTTGAGCATTTAAAATTTGCAACACCCATATAAAGCATGAGACTTGCAAAGAGCTTAATATTTTAACCCAGGACGCCATACAGTTGCTTGATAAATAATATTGCAGATAGTAGGCTGTAACATTAAACATTACTTGCATGTAACAACAGCTGAAGGAATAAGCGGTTCATTAGGCTGTTTCTACTATGGATCAAATTCCTCTCTATGACCAGGAAGATAGAAAGGAAATTGGTACATTTTCACAGATTCCTGGCTAACCCAAGAACAGAATGTTAGTCTTAAAATTTCAGGGCAATATACGGTTTGACAGGTACTTCCTCCCATCTTCTTTCAAAGAAATACCTGTATCTTCTCTGTTCTGTCTTTTCAGCTTTCTCTGTGCTTCTTCTGCCTGAAAGAGAATGATGCCAATACTACTCAAAAACTGTAGAAATACAAAACTGATAATATAATTTATATTGTCCTTATTATACTGTTGCTGTTTCTTTCCTCTTTTCCTTAGCCTTAAACAGAAGGAACAAGTTTCCATGTCTTTTCAGTTTGTATTACATTCTACTTGTAAACATTTTATAAGGTATGCATCTTTGAAATTAATCTTTCATCTTGAAACAGCCTGCACTCTTTATTAGCATAAAGATCATAAGACAAATTTGAACTGACATGGTAAATGTCCATAAAGGTAAGTGAAAATATAGACTGTTGAATTACTTCTAGTTAAATACCATGTAAGAACTGACAGACCAACTCCTAAAGCCCCACTGACTGATTTCAGAAGCTCTGTATAGGACACAAGATCCAATGGCACAGAAATCACTGCAGAATCTCAAATTTTGACAATGCTCTCAAAGAAGTTATCTTTAAAAAAAAATACCAGCTGATAATACTTCCTCACACAGTAAAGCTCTGGGGAAAAAAAATCTGAAAGGAAACTGAAGTACAAAATGTTCAATTTGTTAGTTACCTTTGATTGCTCTGCCCTTGAAAAGTGGTAGAAATACAGATTGAAGTTCTTGGTACATTCTGGTTTTAGTTCATACAGCCCTCTGCCAGTTAATCCAGGTTTCCTACCAAGAAAAAGTATTAAAAAATATGTTCATTGGTTACTACCATTTGAGCATAAATAGTTAACAGCTAAAATACATTGCTCAATAGGCACTCTAAAATGAGTATTAAATGATGCACTTGAGTAAAATCATGGGGAAAACACCATAGCCCAGGCCCCCCTTTTTTCTGTTCTCTCATTCTCACTAATTTATGTATTTAATTTAAAAATATAAAAAATTGGAATAAAGGGAAACATACTTGAAACAGGCCACTTCTTCAATCACACTTTCCATTCCCGTCTCTCTGTTCTCCTACATTGAGTGGAAATGCAACACAGTGTGTTACTACAGCTCTTGGATTAAACACATTCAAATACCATACAACACTAGATGAGCGTGCAAAACACATCTAGAACAAGTCATTTTACTGACACTCTAGAGAACACTAACAACATGTAATAAAAAATATGTTCATGAATGCCATGTCTGCAAAAAGCATTTTGAAAAAGCATCCCATATTAAGTACTGAAGTTTTACTACTTTTCCATGTCATAATAAGCTTAGTTAGAAGAAAACCTAAAATGTTTTTAAAAATCATACTGCTCCTCTAAATTTTGACTTTTCAAATTAAGTTTAAGTATTTAGAACAATGAACAATATTTGAGAATTTATCATTAAGAGTAGTACTAATATAGTAAAACAATAATTTTTGAATTTTGACCCCTAAAATGTTTAAAGATTACTTAATAAATATTCTAAAACAAATTAAGCTGCTATCCTACAAAAGCACTCATACTGGAATTTAAGTAAATGAATGTCCATGCAAATGAAGCATTTATGTTACACAAGTCATTACACTGTTCCTGATTTCATGAATTTTCAATTATTGTCAGGCTTTAAAATAACAGTTTATATTTCTGGATAGTTCTGGCAACCCAATTGCATGCATCTACTTAGAGTTTACAAGCAGACTGCAGATACTGCTGGCCAGATAGCCCGATTAAGAAAGAGTATTAAAAAGAGAAAAGAGGTGAAGAAGCCCTCAGGCTCTTGCCTCTTTCATATACAGTTTCGCCTTCTCCAGCCCTCACCTACCTTCTCCACGAGAACTATTAATCTGTACTCATGTTAACTTTACTCTGCATAACCACGCTGCTCCCATTAGGTGACATTAACTCACGTAAGAAGAATTTTCTCCAATTCACCTTACCAAATTGAAGCTTTTGTTTTCCAAGCTACTTACATCTTCAGGTAATGCCTTTACTAATTCACTGTGAGCCATTGGCCTAATGCTCAGCTGATGGATGATCTCTCGTTTGATTTCATCTGTTGCGTTTACCTGTCCTATTCCAGGACTGAATCTTTCTCCTGTAAACAAAATATAATAGTGCTTTATTATCATTATTTTAGTATTTTTAAACTTTACTTCTTTTGTAATTTAAAGGAAAAGACTGGAAAATAAGTCTCTTCAGTGAAATCTTGTGTTCATCCACCCATGTTCAAAAGTTAACATTATGTTAATGTAACCTAGTTTCAACTCTTTCCTCACAAGAAAGTCAGAACAACATCACGTTCAAAATAGATCTGAACTTGAGATAACAAGGAAGAATGCTCATTCCAGACCATTAAACACAAATTAAAAAATGTATTAAATGTATTCTGAACTTACCAACAATCATTATAATGAGGTATAGCATCTCTTCTATAAGAGTATTATTTTGTTGAACAACATCCTGGTTTAAAATAAAGAAAAACAATTGAATTTACATGTTTCAATTAAAGGTAACAAAATTATTCCATACGCTGAAAGTATTTTTCTGTGCTTCAAAATATTACCTTTTTTCACCCTTAATAATCCCAAATTAAGCTCTGCTGTAATGAAGGCACAACTGCCTTAAACTTCTTGAACAAGGCAAAAATTATGCAGCACTTTCTGACATTTATCATTTTGACATGTAAAATATTTATGGATTTCAAAACTGGTCAAAATAACTCTCGAATTTTTACCAAGAAACTGAAGTAGCACAAAAGTGTTCAGCATATTTTTGAAAAAAAAAATTGTAGATTTTTCCATAAAAACTGTACATAAAATACCTTGTTAGTATTTTCTGTGCTAAATCTTTTGCCATAGTCTGGAGTACTAAATATCTGATAAAGTTCAAAGCGACTCAGCATTATCATCAGGAAGTGATTTGGATCCATCATAGACACACCTGTCTATTAAAGAAAAAAATAAGTATAAACACAAACCAGACGGGGTGTTATTTTAGAATGTATTTTATATTCACATACAGTTCAAAGTACATTCTTTGTAAGATTCATTCCTCTTTATCCTGGGCATGGAGATTTAAGCAAGGTACTCTCTTATGACTCCAATAATGCAACTGACAGCACACATTTGACTATGTAGGGTGATACGCTTTATTAATTTTTGATTAAGCCTTTTAAATGTGAAATATTCAGGGTTATTTCTTCCATCTCAAACAATCTAAATAAAAATCAGAGCAAGACTTGTTTAATTTGGTTTTGTCTCTACTATTCTGTTCCTGCTGTTCCAACTTTTAGAAGGCATAATGAGAAGTAGTATATAGCACAAAGACTTAAAATAAAAACATAAAATAAATGTATTTTAGGCATCAGAAGAAGGGCTGGAAGATTTAAACAAGCTTTTCCAAGCATCCTGGCAAAGAATAATACTAATGTTTCAATGTAGTCACACATACTTATTTCCATTTATTCAAGAAGGACTATAACAGTACTTCCTCTACAAATTTTTCCATAAATACACAGATACAATAAGTACAAGTCCTTGCACAAAAAAAATATCCTTGCCATTAAAAGGTTTTGATGGAGGGATAAGCAGATGTACACAAAGCCTGTGTCAAAAGACACTTGATAAAATGCAAACTGGTATACATGGTTACCTGAAGCATTACTATGTCCTTGTCAAACATCTCTCTCCTGCACTTCACATTATGATAGTAATAAATCTGAAAAAAAAAAACCAAACACATTTACAACCATTATATTCCATCTACATATATTTTTAATCTAGAAAAATAAACTTTGTTTTACAGTATTAGTAAATAAAAAGATGAAACAGTAATTTGAAAAAATATACAAATGTATTTGGAAGCAGAAAGTGTTTTTATATAGCTGGGTATTGACCTAATGTCTAGATTGCATGTGCCTAGAAGGAAAAATCATGTGGAGCTCTAAGTTTTTATATATATTTATATGTGTATATATATATATATAAACACTTCAGAGAGACAGCCCATGTAGTTGGAAAAATGTTCATTCTTTGTTCCATGAAATGCTCTTCAATTACTTGAGATACAGTCCTTAGGAACTGTCAGTTTCAGCTAAACATTAAAATTTTCATAGTACCATGCTTAACCCAAACTACCCTGGGAGTGAACTCAACAGTACTACAAGCAGTTGCAATATTGCAGTTGCTGCATGGCACTGAAATATCGGAAAGGCTGATTCTACCACAATCGAGGAAAAATAAGGACGGCTGTCAAGCTACCCAGGACTTGGAACAACCTTCCATGTGCTAAACTTCCCTCTAGGGGGACACCATTTTTCACCAGAATTACGTGGAGCAGACAGTTAGGTATGCCTTCCTTCTCTTCCCCAAACCAATCCATACAAATGCCAGAAAATCTTCTCAGAAAATATCCTGAAGTAGTTGTCTGAACTTGAGCTCGCCATAATCAAAAAAGAAAGCAATTCTAGACTGTGGGAGCCATAGTACCTAAGCTACATTCATCTCTTTACTCCATGATGGGATTGTGGAATCCCACAACCAGGGGGATTTAACACAGATACATTCCTCTATGAAAAGCTATACTGAAATTTCAGATTTGGTGCATGTCTATAGTAGGTTGAGTGCTGTTATAATTGTACATGAGTAGAGCTAGTTTTGCTTCAATAATGACTATCACTTTACAATACTTTTTTTTTTTTTTTAAGGCAAGAAGCATCAGCAAGAGAAGCAGCTTAAGTCAAGTACTCCTAGTACACATGCTCTTCAACTTCCTAGTGAAGATGGGGGCTTGTGGGAGAGAAAGAAGTATCATATGAATAGGTAAAGCTAACACCACATAGATTAAACACTATTTCTGTTACGTCTTGCTGAGAAAAGCACTTTAGATCATTACCCTTGTGGGTGGCACTGACACTACAGAACACATTTTATAGTAGTTGTGCTTGAAACACCTGAGGATCTAGTTTGTAAAAACATTCAAATTAGAGATGGACAGAGACTTTCTCCAGAATCATGAAAGAAATAAGAAATGAGAGAGAAGCCAAGGAACATGGGAGTTCTGTGCTGGTTCTAATGCTTCTGCACAGCCTCTAGATTTCACTTACCTTATACACATTTAAGATTGTTACTGTTTCTGTTATTATTTTAATATTTGAAACAAATGTTTATGTGAAGGTGATGAAAGTGTTATCAAAGACACAAATTAATTCTGCACTTCTTGCTATTATTGGACAGTATACAGCAAAAAGGCTAGCGGACATTAACTGCGCTATACTTACACACAGAGCATTAAGTTCACTGAGCACTGTGGCAATCCTGAGACCAAAAAAAGCGGCTTCTGACTGAGATGTCAAAGATCAGTTTAAAAGCAAATATTCAAATGATACAAGTGCTGATTTAAGTAGTTACCTCACCCAGATCTTACTGAAGTTAATGCAAGTAAAGTTACAAAACAATTTAAAAATGAGAGTTTTTGAGGTCTGAAGTTACCTTGGGGAGCTATCAGAAAACAGTGACTACACAGCTACTATGTACTTACCTGATTAACAAGAGAGAAGCCATTTCTTCTCCACATCCCTGCATGTACTTGGGCACACAGCACCAGGCATCGTAGAGGATGTTCTATCAACATAGGTGGGCTAAGTTCGCTCTGCATTAAAATAAAATGCAATATTTTGATATATAAGGAGAAAAAAGGAAATGGGACTTGAAAGGATGAAGGATGGTATTTCTATCATTAAATGGTATGGGAATACAAAAGGTAAGTAAATCCAAAGCACATATTACAAAGACTTGACAAATTTGTTTACAGTCTACCCAATCAGCTTTAACCAGCCTTACAGAGTCACTGCTCCATAGAAGTATTCCACAAGGGTTTTAGTTTATTCTTAAGGACAGTAGGTTTTGTATTTTAAAACAACATTATCAATAGTAACACTGTCATTTTATTTCATTCAAAGGTTAAACATTTCTTCTGTTAGAAGGCAGAGAGATTTCCTCTGCCAGTTACGTTTTCTCCTCTTTTAATTTATCCTGTTCTTTTCAACTTCCTATTAAAGAAACAGTGGATTGGTAAGAACACGCAGGAAGCGAGAAACAAGTCGGGAACTAAATTAGAACCTATACCAAGGAGAAGGAAATCAGGTCCTGACAGTAGTTTCTAAAAACAATTTCTACTTTAAAAAGAAGGTAGTGAATGAAGAACAAAATACAAACCTTAAACTTGAGTCTTGAATTATTCAAAAGAGCAAAGCTAATTGCGTATGCTCCAGTCATGAATATCTAAATATTAATCTCTTAAGAGGTAATTTTATCTACCAAAGATAGTCTCTGTAAACAGCATACATAGCAAAAACAGTCCTTTGTTTTATTTAATAATATCCTATGCTTATAAAAGCAAACTTCACCTTCAGTATTAATTACATTTAATGAATATACTACATTTAATTACATACCAGGGGTAGCAGCTCTGGAAACTTATATGCCACTTCAGTTTTACTCAGCAAAACATGCAAGCCTGTATGAATAAATAAAACACATACATACATATTACATACAATACTTAATATAATTCAGAAAGGACAAAAAAAAAATCACCTAGTTTTCTATCAGACCATTTCCTGGACATAACCACAAGCAAGTCTGCAAATGATCACCCTGGAGTTACACAACTATTTCCTAAGGAGACATGTTACCAAACATACATTTTATGGAAAATTTTTCCCACTGTATCCGTATAAAACTTGCAGTGAAAGTGAGAGTTTTGCCTTTCTTTTCTCAGTGTCACATCCCCTCAGTGATAGCCAAGTATTCTTAGTCTATCAGGACACGTTATCAACAACAGATATGTCATCCTTCCTACCAATCTTTAGGTTCATAAAACACTTTAGGAACTGTAATGAGCCCCCTACAAAATACATAAGGGTTTTCTGCTTTTCTTTAAAGCTATAAGAGTTTTGCTCATAAACTCAAAAATTCAAAGTTATTCAAGTATGAGCTGTGTAATATTTTACTTAAGAACTACCTTTTCCACTTCATTACCTGTGAATTTATTGTCATCTGGCTCTGTTTAAATTAAAACACCATTTTATTTTTTCCTCCCCTAAACATAACTGTTCAGCAATTTAAGTCAATAAAAGTAGAAAAAAGACACGGCTTAATTTTCTGGTGACACATCTGATTAATCTGTTCTCTAACAGACTGTTGATTAGTCTATTCAATCTGACAGCTAACCATATTTCAAAAACAGTCATCTACAGTCCATATTTTGTTGCATTTCTTTTGCATCATGTAAGTTACAAAAGCAGCTGTAACTTCCTACAACACCCACCACTGACAAATGCAGAGGCATGAGACAATCTCCCCCAGGCTGGAAACCATAACAACTTCTCGATCACTTGGGAACATTTCGCCTTAAGGAAGGCTACCAAACAGTTAGGAAAAGGCTGAAATGCACCCTATTCAGACTCTCAACAGCTGTTGTGTGGTTCGTTATGTACATACAAATGCAAATTATATTTAAAAATATTTCAGGAAATGAAAAATGTTGCATAAACTAGTTCATACCTGCAAGTAAACGAGAAACTGGGAGATGAATGCTAACTTTTTCCTGAGAAACACAGTATCTGATGGTCTCAACTGAATGTCCACACATACTGAGAACAATAGGCTGTTCTCCATCAGTAAAACCACTATGACACTGCATCAACACAGTCAAGCATTTCTTGTAAGCTTCAATTAACACTTTTTCCTAAAAGGAAGATCACAGTTTACAAAGATTATAAAAAACACGGAGCTCTGCACAGTAATACAGCTAACAACAAGCAGGTTTTGACAGACTTTGTTTTTTCATCTTTACAACAGTCCTACAAAACTAAGATAAGGAATCTGATATACTGATCTGAATTACTAAGGGTGACACAGACCATGAAACTCATGCAGATATGCCTGACAAAACTGACTACTGCTAAAACTTGCAACACAGATGCAGTAAAAACCTGATTTACAATCAGGCAGCATTAGGTAGATCCAGGGCATGCTCCTCTAACTCCCTCTTCTCTGACAATTACTAGTTATGGCCCAAGTGTTGTGATGATCAGTTTTTTGATGCAATGGAGCTCTTTCTGCCCAACCCCCCCCCGCGCCAAGGCTTAACCACTTTCTTACAAATTG
The DNA here is from genome assembly GCF_040182565.1 of Anser cygnoides. Taxonomy (NCBI): domain Eukaryota; kingdom Metazoa; phylum Chordata; class Aves; order Anseriformes; family Anatidae; genus Anser; species Anser cygnoides. The sequence goes on along the minus strand of NC_089875.1, from coordinate 26,023,567 downwards.
GTCAGTTTAAGCCCTAAAGGATGTGTTTAAATAGAAAAAAATTGTACTTCCTCACAGAGTATTTTGTCTTATTGTGCAGTTACGTGTTTTGTTCAATTGTTACACATATTAATGTTTCATTCCCCCTCTCGCCACCACCACCCCCATAGCCACATATTCACATGGAAAAAACAATTCAGAAGAAACTTACATCTAAAGCACACCAGTCCTGCATCATTGAGATAACGAGGGTTAATTTCATCTGCAGTGTAAATGCTGCTTCCCATTCTGGTTCCATTTCAATGTGTTGTCCTACTTGACGAGTTATTGGATCCATACCCTTAAACAAAGAGAGTTGTGCATTTCAACAATATATCACTGAAATAACTTCACGTTAGAGTAAGTGTGGGACAGTGGTAACCTGTCCTTATAAATATATTGCTGCTACAAGAAAAACTTGGGACCATCTGGAAAGGAATTATAAACATCTAAATAACAATAAAATGAAACAAGAAGCAAAGAAGAATACAGGGACAGGTTTTTCAGGTATTAGCTCTGTTATTAACACCTTGGGTTTTCTTTACAAAGAACATATGCATAAATCAATCATCTTACACACCCATTTTGGTTTTTAAATGTGGTTTCTAGGTATACATTAAATGTAGGTAAATACTAATTAAAGACCAGGTACTAAAGTACCTAATCAGATCTCAGTATAAGAAGAAAAAACAGGATGGTCATATACCAGCATGATCATATTAAAAAAAAATTATCATCAGACTAACACAAGCTAAATACTAAGAAAAGCATGCCACTGAAGTATAGAAAAATGGGAGTCATTCTGATTTACGCCTCACTGATCACATGGTCAATTTGTCTTTGTAAAAGCCGCACTGCTTTTAAAATACTCCTTAACATAGCACATGAAAAGGTTAAAAAAATCAGTGAAGATACCTACTTGTATGGCACAGGCTATGTATTCTCTAATAAAAGCAGCAACTCTGCTGACACCAAAGTAGTATATTGATCTTTCACTAAGAGGATAAATTAGTTAAAATGGGACAGATTTCATTCATACAATTGTGTCTTGTCTGCCTGTACAATTTCAAAATATGCCAAAAACGACACTTTTCCTTTTGAACCACTCCTTTTTTTTTTACTGCCTTCTACAACAACAAAGAAAAAATCAGAACAAGTTTGGTGAGACATGTTTCAGGAAAACATGACAATTCCAGAAGTTACTAAAACATACTGCATTGAGTTTACAATACAGGTACATTGAATTTCCTCAGTTTTTACATCATAATATATAGCTTCCTGCTTTAATCTTCAACACAGTGCAAGTTTTTTAATTTACAGATTTACATACCTGCATACACTTGAGTAATTCTAAGAAGGCATCAAAACCCTCTAGAAACTTGTGTCTCAAGTCTTCTGACCACTCTGTTGGTTTACTTATCAACACATACCTGAGTACATTAATAAAGAGATATGAGTGTTAATTTTAATCTTCCCTCCTCCCCCGCCACCCAAAATTGATTAAATCAGCATGTAGTTAGTATACTTACTTGAGATCCAAAATAAGGCTCTGAACACGCCTGAATTTGAAAGCCTGCAGAGCAGTGTAACGTTCAAACTGAAACCTGCCTTGGATGTCACGGTGTCTTAGATGGTCCATAAAAGTTTTGATGATAGTGGTCATGAGATTTTCTTCTGTTATTAGCATTCGAGCCTACACCAAAGTATATTGAAATTTGCTGTAATTAACAGAGACAACTAACAAGAGTTTCGCACTGCACCATCGAGTTCATAAAATACATGACATTTTATCCAAAGTAGTTACATCAATAATTAAAACAGAGGAACATAGTAAAAGTCAGTCTTCCAAATATTCACAGGACAAAAATGTAATCTAGCCAGAAATTATCATAATTCAGATCTCTCTCTTCAGATCCCTTCTGTACAGAGATTTGACTACGGTAAGGCTCCTGCTAACCTATGTAATTATGACATAAAACATATTATTATGTGTTTTATAATTACTTGTACCTCCCTTTAAGTATCTGTTGTGTCTTCTCATGTAATTTAAGTATGAACCCTTTAGGGCAGTGACAGCTCTTCTGTTTTTCTCTTTACAAACTGTTAAGCACTGTGAACAGCAAGTCTTTTGAACTGCTAAGGAACTGTACAGTGCAATTTCCACATGGAAATTATGTGCAATGACCTTTAATTCCCATCAAGGGTTGCTGCATATATCCATGTGTTGCAGAAAACAAATCAAGGCATCATAAATTCTGATGCTGCCAGATTGTCTTCCACACCCAGCCTAACCTAACCCAATCCACAACAGAGTAGGGGGCACTAAAAAGTTACTGCCATCTCCTACTTGTGAACTCTTCCAGAACTTCCTCATTCTGCTGGCTCTCCTAGGTAAATAGTATGAGTCTCGCAGTTCTCTGGTCCCATGAGGATTTTATTATGTGTCTGGGATATTCAAGAAGATCGGCCCCTCTGGTCTACCACAATGACACTGCAGATTTTGACTAGAGCTTCTGGGTTCTACAGCTGATAACGATACAACAAATTCAGTTTTTAAAATGCTACTGCAGGGGAAAAATCTAATAGTTACCATTTAAAAAAAATTACTGTCAACACAACCACCCATCAACCCTCAAACCAAACAACCGCAGCTACTTGAAAGCTCAAATTCAAATTACTAACATAAGTTTGAAAATGTTACTGGGGTGTGGTGGGTGGTATTACATTCTTCAACTTTTTCATTCAGTTGAGAATGACAGGACTAAACCTAGCAAAAAAAAAATCATTCTTAATTTGTATGGGAGGAGCATATCATAATTATCATATCATTGGGCTGTTCTGTCTTCTATGAAATTAGTCAATAGCAATTTTGTTCTACTTTTTTTGCATGCATTTGAAATAAAAAGGAAATACTTGAACTTCCTAAAAAAAAAAGATATACATATATACACACACATTCCGCCATTCCATCTGCCAAACAGAAACGTAACACGTGAGCATCTGAATAATACTAGTTGGATAAATCTACCTGTAAGTCTGAGTAATGGCAGCATTCTTATTGTCAGCATCAAAATTAAGAGGTAACACAATATTGCCCTGACCCATGGAAACAGAATCCTGAAACCCTGTCAGATTTCCATGAACAACATCCGCCTCCTAGGAAACTAAAAAAACAACTTTGCACAGTATCATAAATGCTATATTAGTATTGAATTTTAGAGCTCAATTGAATTTCGAAGGATTCAGAAGCATTCATTGTCAAAGCAAATCTGGCTATGTAAAATAAAACTTTTATTTTCAGTACAGCTCCACAAGATTATTTTGTACTACAAGGAAAGACAGACTTATTTGGAGACTGAAGCAAAAAAGGATATTTTTCCCAAACAAGCGTAAGCTGGTGAAAGACCAGCAATATTAGTGAACTGGGTGAAACATAGCCTGAAGCACTGTAAAAAGAATTAACTGGAAATCTGCAAGAAGGCATAGTCAGAGTCTAGAAGTATCAAAGGAAGTAGTGACTATCATGAGACAATTCTTGCCTGCATTTAGGTTGACTGGAAAACTTTGATAAACAAAGAGGATCATTTATTGAACTGCACCCAAATGGTATGCTCTGAAACTGCAGTAAGCAAATCACAACGTAGATTTCTACAGACAGAAACCATGGCTTGGCATGATGAGAAAAGTAAATGTTACATGCGTGCCTCTAAATAAACGTTCAAGTATATTACTTTAAAAAAAAAATCACAACACAACAAAACAAAGCCAACCCTAAAATAAATTAAAAAAAAATCAAAAATACCCAGCCCACTCTGGGAAGTCAGATCCAAACTTCGCAAGGGTGAATTGCTTTAACTTCTAAACCCATCGCAACGTATGTAAACAGTCTGACTCCTGTGCAGCAGCAGTGCCCTGCATTTCCACAGTAACGTTAAAGAAATCTGCGGTCTGGATTCATGAACCTCTAGTGGCTTTTAACAAATAAAGATTTCCTTTTTTTGGTCTTTCAGTACTTACAAGAGAAGGCACTGTGAATATCTGTATCGAGAGGTCAGCAATTGAGAACTCTCTGTCGTGGTCATCTTTCATAAAATCACTCTGCAATCGCTCATAGTTCTATTAAGAAGGAGGCAAAAAGAGGCAAGGAGTGCCAACTATCAGTTTTTAAAAGAAAGACAGGCACTACTCACCAGAGTAGGTACAGTGAAGAGTTGGACAGACAGAGCAGCCACCGATACTGCCCGTTCGTGATCATCCTCCATATAATCTCTCTGCAACTGCCGGTAATTCTAAACAACAAGGGGAAATTCACCTCTAATCCACACTGACCTGATTTTTTTATTTAAATGTCTGCTCTGGGAAACTTTAATTCCACGATAAAGGGAAGAGTAGCTCTTACAGATTATTATACAGATACCTTGTACAAAGAACATGACAATTTATCTGCTCACGTGTGAGATCTACTCACTCATTTTCATGATAAAGGCTAATATTATATTTGTTACTCAAAAAATTATTTATCTGCAGCAGCGTGAGCAGAATTTTGCAGTGCTGATTTCAAGCATTTTAAGTACTAGTTACTGCAGAAATGCTAATCTGCATAACGGAATTTCAGCACAATTTCCAAGTAGTGCTTTAACAGCTTACACCTCAAGAATGAGATGCAATTAGCTCTCAAGAAGAAATAGCCTGCATAGTTGACGGTGAAGACAAAAAACATCTGAACTGCTTTAATTCTCTGGAACGTGGAAAGCTCATTTTCCTCCCAGGAGATGAGATGCCATTATAACTAATATTTTGAAGACAGAAATAAAGTAGTCAGCATTTCATTTCAACTTTCCACATCCAAAAAATATTTCTGCATCATTTAAAGCTCTATACGCTAACTAAACTCTTCACTAGACAGTTTAGGCATGTAATAGCTCTTTGTAAGAAAGATACTTACTCTTGCAAATCGGATAGCAAAAAGTTTCTTGTATTTCAAATCCATCAGGAGACTACTCATGAATAACTGGTGATACACATTTCTAGCTCCTGTCAAGAAAAATGAACGATGCATTATATATCACTACTTTCTATCAAGATATTACGGAAACATTTAGAAAAGTAAACTTTTACAGGGTGAAGTAAGTCTACATTTCAGAGCAGAAGCTGCTTTGATCAAGTCTGTCAGGTTGTAGCAAAGAATGAAGATGAGCACATAAAACAAAATGCTTCAAGTGGCATTAGTTATTACTCCTGTATCAAATAATAATCAGCTGTTGAATAACCTAAACCTTCAAATATTAGGCAAGTCAGTCAAACAAGAACAAAACTCTACTCCTCAGAACAGAGGATTTGGATGGACCAGGGAGGGGCCAGGGGGAGCAGCTACATGGAAAATCCTGGGAATTGCAGTAATTTTTTTTTGTTGTGAACAACACTGCAAAACAATCAGCTTATCTAACTCTGAAAGTGTAGTCTGCCTGAGCAGCATTTCAGAAAATACTACCAATACAAATAAGAATTGACCATACGTAGCTTGAAAATAGACATCTGTACCATTTCTTTCTGAAGGTCACTTAAGTCAAAAGCCATTAAAGTATTTGCTTAAAACAGTAACTATGGAAAAGAGGAAAAAGTAGAAAAATATTTATCTTAAAATAAAAAGTTTAAATTACTCCTTGCTTACATGAAAGATATTACCCTAACAAAACCCTCACTAAAAATATTGTGATGTTCAACAAAAACAGTATGTTTCAGATCTTGAAATCTGCAGTCAAAAAAAAACTAACTTCCAAGTCCCAGGAATTCATTTGCACAAGTAATAGGGATTAGATAAACAAAACCTGAAAGAATCATTTGCTCCATACTACATCCACATCCCACCTTACTTCTTACTTTCATTGCTACTTCAAGGAGTTCCCAAGATAGACCACAAAAGTATGCAACTACTCTTTAGCGTATTTGTACATCAGAATTGAAGAACAACAAAAGATACTGGAAGGGGTGGCATGGAAAAGTTCACAATACTATAATTCTGTTTAAAGAAGGGAAGGACAGATGAAAAAGCTTCATCTCCACCTCCTCAAAACTACAACTCTCTGGTCAATGCTATAATCAATCAGGCTATAAAAACTATCTGGGTTTTAAAATAAAAGAATAGTGCTTTTCAGTGAATGTTCATAGAATCAGTAAGAACATCTGAACGCAAACATCACAAAACAGAACACCTCTGTGCCCTACCTATTCATTAAAAAAAAAAAAAGTGCTATTTTGGTAGATATGATATAGGTACTGAGATCCAGTAAAGCAGACAAACCCCAAATCAGTCTCTTGTTTATTAGCCTTAACTTCAGACTACTCTGAAAAATAAGACCTAAAAAACCTCCGTCTCCAAACACTCTTTGTGTTCTTGTCTTCTATATAAGTGCATCATGGAGAGACATTTTAACAAACTAGGCAATTACATATTATGGTAAAAGTGATCACGCATTAGCAGATATAGTAAGGGAAAAACATCGTGCGTAACATTCTTCAGTCTTTTCCAAAAGCTTGACAAAACTCACCTTTCCACAGTTTAGAATCGTACAGCATCAGCTTGTCCACAAGGGAAGAATTTTCACCATCTGGCCCCTCCTGTAGACCAACCTGACACAATATTCGACGAAGTCCATCTTAATGAAGAGAAATGGTGGAAGTTAGTAATAGCTTAAAAACAAAATTTGTGCATTATTTTGACACCCGAGAATTTTCTTAAGACACAGTAGAAGCCACATAGCCATCTTTTCCTAGACAACTGAATAACACTGAATGCTTTGCTGACAGAAACACAAATATTTCATACTTATGCTAGCTTTAGAGAACATTAATGAACCTTACAAAAACTGCCAAACACAATGATTTGTTTCAAAGTTATGCAAAATGTCCTTCCTTAGAACTGCTGCTGGCTTACTAATATAATAAGTAGTTATACATCAGGCTAATTTTCCGGGTCATATTTTCCCTCTTTAGAGTTCTATCAAGAGGAAAATATAATTCATATATGACTGTAGGGTGTTTTTTTTTTTTTTATGCTTACTAGCTGTTATTATTGTAAAGCTTCTCCACATTTTCTTTTTCTTAATGGTAAGCAGTAATAATTGCTACGATAAGAGCATACAAGGTCTATGCTTGCAGTCAAGCCTGCATCTGCAACACAACACAGACGCTCATATTAACAGTGCTCAACCTGGCTTTGGACTGCAGGTAATATATATTTACTAACAAAATTATGACTTACAATCATTAGACACTATCTCTGCAACCTGCTTAGCCACCTTAGCTTCTTAACTAGCATGAGCTGGCAGTGGCTTGGTGCCATGCATCCCATATCACTGCAAGGTGCAGATCTATGAAGCCCCTGTAACAGGGTCGTGTCCCCTGCCCCCACAGAGCTCAGCTCCACCTCCAATCTCCATCTGGCCAGGGAGATTTAAGATGAAACCACCAAAGCAGTGCAATTCTATCATCTCATATTGCAGATTGAATGGTAACAGGCTACTTAAAAAGACGGAGCAGAATGTGCATGTTTGGGTCCATTTGTTAAGAAGCTGTGGGAAACCAAATACTTGAACAAACTGCTACCATAACTTTTCAAAAGTTTGTATGTCTTAAAAATAGACTCATACAAATAAACTACTCATCTATCAAAAATAAAATGATATAGAGAACCCATGCCTGAAATCTTGGCAACTTTATCAAGTATCAATCTAATAATATATATAATCTCTGAACAAATCCTGCACCTACAAGAAAGAATGTATATATGGCATTACAGTGGCAGAGAGTGCTCTGCTAGTAATTCTTGTTAAAATTTACAGATGCACAGCACACATTAACTGCATTGGGTGCACTTAATTAAGTCCAAGTATCTACTTTTCTACCTATTGGCAGTTTGACATATTTTCCTTTTATTTCAGCTCACGCACAACATCTTCACAACTTTGACTCAAGACAAAGGAGGAACCACACCAGAACAAACACAGAGCCTGCCCATAAAAGTGATACCGTGCATCTTGATTCCTTTGAAGAAGCCTCTTTCTAAATATCTGATTAATACTTCATTGGTTTCTATACTTATCCTAGAGCAGTCCCCACATCCTTGCATTCTCTCTGTTGTTCTGCTTGCACAGCAACAAACCTTAAGTAATCACTTTCATCATCATTCATCAAATGACTTGTGATTAATTTTGTTTTGTCTAAGCAGACAGGTTATTTTCAGCTTACTGCATTCATTTAAAAAGAACTAGGGACTGAAAAATAGCTTGTTGGCATACAACATTTGACAGTGATTCTCAGCTTCTGTTCAACATCAACTGAACATAAAACAGTATCTAAGAAGACTAACCAAAACCGGTAGTGCTTTTACATGGAAGTCAGAACAGCACTTCAGTATCAGAAAACAGGATCAACTCTGACAAGATACTAATCGTTTTGCCTTATATATTGCATATGTGAAACAAGTAGACAACATTGTGAAGCAAGCCGAATTCCTGAAGCAAATAATCTCTAGCTTCTCAAAAAAGTTCAAGTTTGCCCACCTGAGTATCCAATAACACTGCCAAGCCAAGTTAGTAGTTTCAGACCAAAGCTCTGATGGGCAACAATGGATGAATGCATAACTTGTACTTTCAATGGCTTCGTCTGACGACTGGTATTTCTCTTTAAAAGGGGAAAAAAAAGAAGGTAATGCTTATTTAATGAGGGCTAGCATACATCACCGTACAGAAATACAACATGCCTATGATTAATTGCAGTAATTTATAATTTTAATACATATTTCAATGACTAATATCTGCATAGCGAAGAAGCGAAATCAAAAATCTGAAGTTTGCTTATCCTATTAATATTTTAATGACATTATTATGCAATAGCAATTTATTTAGGCCCATCCATTTTCCACTCTTCTGCTCTTATCAACAGAAACACTGATCTGCTGCATTTCACTGATAACCAGTCCCACGCATAGCCTAAGACAACCACGCACATTCGTTCCTCACAACATGACATGCAAGTCACACAGCAGCATGCCAAGAAGGGAATTTCACCGTTCACAGACAATTTCCGAAAGTGAAAAACAAACACAGAATTAAAACAAGAATGAAACAATGTCCCTTCATCTCAGTGCTAGTAATGTCTGATTGATAAGGTTACACATAAAAAAGCCATTTGTTCTTTGACTGCATAGGTGACAAGCTAGATATACTGCACAACTTCATCTTCAAAGATACATTAATGTTTTCAAACTACTTTAAATAGTTTTAAGTACAGTAACTGTAGTTGCAGTATTTCTTTCCTAGTGGTAGCAGTATCATATGTAAATTCTTTCATGTAACTAAGTACTGCACTGCAGCAGTTAAATGAAAATTAAATAAAAATATTAATCCCATGTTCTTACATGGAAGAACCTTATAATATAGAGCACAACTATACACACATGCATTCATACATACAAGAAATGAAAATGCATTTGTAGCTTGGTACTTGGATTCAATCACTCAGTTGCAATTTCAGTGGTTGGAGCTATCATAAAAAGGCAAACAATTTGATATTACAGGAAAAAAATAGTTTAGCTTCACTGATCTGAGCTGACATGCAATTATAAGATTACATTTGAACTTCCTGATCTCTTTTCTGAAGACATATGTAGTCTAGCAAAAACTTCTTAGGAAATGAGTTTGGGTGCAAGTTAAATTATAGGTATAAAACCAAAGAAAAACAGAGCACAAACCTGTGTTTTTGATACCTCTCCTTTGTATATCCTAGTAACTCCAACATTTTGTATTACTTAAAAGAGCCATGACAGTAACAGTATCACAAACCTATGTAGCAAAACATCCTTTTGGCAACATGAGGCGATTAAGTAGGTTATGTTACTTACCACTATTACTGATTTTGCTTGATCGCAGTACTGAAAGTCTCCATATCGCACAGATCTACGTCCCTTGAAATTTGTAAAAAGGTAATGTTAACACTAGCTTCTGAACAAGAAGGTCAAACACTGTGGTTTTCATTGGTATAAAAGATACAGTAAGGTTTCAGATGCAAGTTAATTGTTCTTGCTTTCATACAAATTTCTTTTTTTTTTTTTAAAAGTACTGTATATAGTTAGATATTTGGGTTTCCAAAATGCAACCTGCAGTTTTAAGAAGAAAATAAAACTATGCCATATATGCAGTTACCTGCTAAACAAAATTCTGTGTGTACAATAATTAGTGATTAAGACACAGCCACTACATTTCAATGCCTTTAAAGCAGATATTAAAGCTAACTGACCTTTTAAACAAATGCTACTAAGGCACGTAGTTATTTCAAAACTGCAAGGTTTCCACATTCTGTGCTGCCATTACGTAAATTAAAATAGAGATAGTTGGTTTAATTTTTGTTGTATTACAGACCAGACAGCTTACACAAATTTTAGACCTTGTTTGATGCCAAAACATTGTTTCAGACATTGACTTTTTTTTTGTGTACTTACATGCACGCATGCAAACACATGCACACATGTATGTATTTAAAAGTAGGACAGATCCGCAGCAGGGAAAAATCTCCAAATCTCCAAAGACCATCCAACAATAAAGTGCATGTGCTTAAGTCAAAGGAATCTTTATATAGTTATTGATATTACAGAAATAGGGTACTAATAATACAAAAATTAAAATGTAGTTCAACATTAGGTAATATAAAGCAGTTGAATTTCCTTTTCCACTGACTTCCTTCCAGTCTAACCACTTCAATATCCCAAAGTGATGTTCTCGTTGCCATTTTGAAAGAGATGCTCCTTGTTGTGTTGTCCATCCCGTGTCGGCCCCACCCCCCAAAAAATGCATGACGAAACAAAAAATAAAAGGACACTTTTTCACATCAACAGTCTTATAACACAAATAACAAGATGCAGCTGTCCCTAGAAAGTTACCAAGAAGAAAAGAAGCCCTTTTGCAAAAAATTCACACAAGCCAGAAGACGCACACAACTGGAAGTGTTTCTGAGACCTATGTACTAGTTAAAATCATATTCAGTATGTAGAGATTCTGAACTCATTGTTCTCTCTAAATGCTGTATAGAATGCTTTACCTTTTCCTGCCATTATCATCTAACCATTACAAAAAAGAAAAATTTAAAAACCACAAATAATTCCATAAGCACAGGAACAAAAGCAGCCAATTATGTATTTCATCCCTCACAGTTGACAGCTGTTAGTCTCTTCCCTTGCTTGGAGCAAGTACAAGGGATCTTACAATGAAAATTCCCTGGTGCATAGGAAGCCATGAGCTAAAGCTGCTGCCTGCCCTTTGCAGAGGGGCTAAGAAACACTCTGGTATCTACATGCATAAAACTTACTAGAATACAGTGATGCTGAAATATATATTCAATTTTAAATGTAGTTTGGGTTGGTCAATAAGTTAGTGACCTGACACACGTGGCTCAATCACATTAACCATACTCTTTGGGAAAACAAATTGAGTAAGCGTGGCCTTATAAAATAAACATTAGGGTAAGCAAAAGTTCTAGAAAGGAATTTACTTACATCTCTATCTACTGTCGTTGCAAAACCAATAGCTTCCTTCTGTGTGCAGTTGACAGCTTTCTGAAGAGTATAAATAACTTGTTCATAGGTGTGGACTTCATCATTAAAGAGCATGCAGTAGTAGGTATCATTCTTCTCACTTCAAAAGCAAGCATTGGTTTTATGTAATTCAAAGTAATACAATTTAAAGGATCACGTTTTCCACTAAGCAGACAACCCAAGCCTGGGCTTCATTTGCTACAGAGTTATATTCCAAAAGGACTGACCCTCTCTAACTTGTATAGGAACATGCAACTTTCCTGCAGAATTATGTACAAAACAAGCAAAATCTTAAGACAACACTTAGGTCTGAGTAATACTTTTGAGCATTTGTTGATTCTGAATCAGCAGTTTCCTAAGGAAAACATATTTCCTTCCAGTGCAGCTGTGCTCAGTACATTCTCCCATAGCTTCCTAGAGGTTTCACTGGTCTGGCATTATTTTATCACACCTGATTCCCCAGTACTACATAAAAGTTTCTATTACACAACAAAAGCTTGGCAGTCTCTGAAAGAGTACGAACTACACAATCCTCAAACCCACAACTTCTTAAGATTACATAGATTCAATACAATCTTTTGACTCCCATCATTTTGTTATATAGCAGTCTTCTTCATATAGCTACTAACAAGCTGACACAAACAAAAACGTATCTATGATTATACTTCATTATACTTCAGTATTCTGTAATGTTTCAAAATTTGTAATAAATGGCTCACAAAAATGCTTTTGCCATTGGAACACCAATAACTTTAGTGCTACCACTTGTTTTAAGGTAGTAATATTGTAGTAATATTTCCTTTACAATATTAGGAAAACAAAGCTATCACAGACACATTGCTTCATCATCTATATCATGGGATATACCCAGAAATAAGAGACATAGGAAAAACAAATCTATTAAAAATTATTTCAGTCTACAGCCTACAAAATATTCCTGATAGAATTTTAGGAAAGACAGAAGATAGGCTTAAAGTCAGAATTTACATGTTTTCGTTGGAAATATCTGCAGGCCTTTAAAAGGCAAAAGACAAAGGCTATACTTACATCATTTCTAGGCCAGGCAATTCATTTTCTTTTTCCCATGTTAATATATCTACTGCATATTTAAACGTGATAGCAAAAATATTATAAGCTCTTGCTACCATATCTTCCGGTAAGTGCACAAGAGGATCCTGAAAAATAAGTATAAATAGCAATTGAGAACTTAAATGGCATTCAGAATAGGGAATTCTGTCAAATTCTAACTTCTTTGTGTCAAAGATGATGTAAGCATCTTTAATGGTGCCTGTCTTTAAATAACTTTGCATTTGAAAGGAACAGAGCCAATAATCAGCCTGTTTTCTTTTTTGTGTTCTTCACTGAAAATCACCGAAGTGGGAATCTAGCATTCAATGCCCGAATGCTAACTTGCCTATGATCACCCACTTAAATTTTCACACTTCTGTGTTTTCACTTTCCTTCTCACTTCTGCATACCTTCTAATATAACCAACCCACTTTCAACCTCAGCTGTATCAGAACCTGCTTTTTCCATAATGTCTTCAAAAAATGTAATTTGAGATCACTATATTTTGTTCCACTTATCAATATTAGTAAACTGCAGAACACCAATAAATATACATTCCTTGCCTTCTTTTAAATGTACCAGGCTTTTAGAGGCAGAAGTCTTATCTGTCCAAGACTGTACAACCACCAGCACACTGAGATCACGAGTTACGATGGAAGTCTCACACACTATGGTATCATCTGCCCACACGTCCATCTTGTTCAGGGACACCCATTCCCTTTTGCATGGGAACACTCCTCCACCTGTGCCCGTTCTGCACTCTCCAGGGTGCTCCCATTTGACATCTGCAGCAGCCACTATAAATTCAGCCTCCCTTCTCTGCTAGAAGGGAAGGGCTGCTGCTGCTAAGGGAACTGAAAAGAGGAGGAGGAGTGCTGCCTCAGTCTGCAAACTCAAAGGAACTTCGTTCTGGAGCAGAAAAAAGTGATCCACTGCCATGTCACACACCTGTAGTTAGTTTCCTTCCCCACGACAGCAGAAGCTGATATGTCAGCCCCCTGTCTGCTAGCACGTAACACTGCCATTTCCTTCCAATCCATTTCATGGGATTTGTGTACAAATAGAAAACATTAAAAGCCTCTTCTCTGAAGGGTTTCTTCTTCCACTACCGCTTTACAAATAAAAGCAGATCAAGACACAACCATCAACTCTCTAAATTTTGATGCTCAAATCTACTACTGCCTCTTCTGCAAATCTGGGAAGGGAAAACTGCATGGCCTGCAAGCCACCTGTTGGACCACATGGACTAATATTGGGTCACTGACTCAATTCAGAATACTATAGAAGTCTGTGTAATATTTAACAGAGAAAGATATGGAGCAGTAGCACAACTTCTGTTGTAGGATTACATTGTAACACCAAGTTCTGTACTTCAGTACAGCTTACACTGTATCAAAATGGCCACAAGAAACTTTTCAGAAGTCTGCATTATTTACAGCAGGCCCTCAGCAGTCAGCAATTCACCTGTACTGTGAATTGTTGTAAACTTCAGTCATCCTGTAAATTGTATTCATACTGTAAAAACAAAAGTTGACTTCTGTTGTATACAGTAAAGTTTATTCAGCCACCCACCCCAACACGCCTTTGGGATATTTGGAAGTTTTACAGGAATGCTAGTAACCACCATTTCTCTTTTTTGATTAATTTAAAACTTATTTAGGATATGCAGAGTTATCAATCACCAACAGCAAAGGCAAACCTTAAACAGCTGCACTGCCTCTATTCCCAACACCTTCAGCAAAGACACGCATCTGGGCAAGGAGAAAGCAGGCTACCAGCACGCTCAAACGATCCTTGATCCACCTCAAACACAACGCTCCACGGGAGGATCTCGGTCCCCATCACTTATGGGGAAGAAACATAAAACCTGCCCAGTACCTAAAGTTTTTCCATCAATCAAATTACTGCCGTCTTTCATTGCCACCGTAAGTATCATTGGACACCACGGTAGCAGCCCACCCAAGATTGCAGAACACGGTTTCTGAGGATGTTCACTAACGTAACCTGGTAGGTAGGCCAAGCGGTGAGTCCATGCAGAAATTGCTAAGGGTCGAGACAGTGAGGACAGATTTTAGAAGGACTACTGTCACTGCAAATACGGTTAGAGTAGCTTCACTTAAACCATCAGATCAGAAAAATTCGTGTGATTTTTTTTTTCATATATTCCCTTCAAAAAATGTCACAAATTCTATTACTTAAGAACAGCTTTAAGTGGTCAGACCAGAAGTCCAACTAGACGCTGTCATTCCTGAAACGTAGTAACAGGTACTAAGGAAAGAGTATAAGGGCAGAATGCTCCTCTGGCCTTTGCTACCTTAAGACACAACGACTTCCCAAGTCAAAGATGGTACCTGCACTTTTACGTAGCCATCAATTATTTTTTCTTCCACAAATAGGTTAAATTGCCTTCTGAACATATATAAACTTTTAGTCAGAACAGTGCTTTCTATGTAGCATTAATTTCAACAGCTTGAATTCATAATATAAGTAGCGTTGTGTTTTTTTTTTTGCTAGCTTCATTTAATATATCTAAGTTGTTACGCTATAAGAAATTAAGGGATGTTCTCTATTTACCTTCACCATAGGAAACAAGCTTTTATAGACCTCTATCTTAACTCTATGGCATTTTTGTAATAGCAAGTAATTTTGATTCAAAAATATTTGTGCGCTTTACTTTGTGAGAATCAGAACATATGTTACGCAGATAGCTTAATTTGGCTTATTCACGCACATGATTACAATTTTTTTTTCACGTGGAAGATTGCCTTTCAGAATAAGGCAGAAAAACAAAGAAACAGAACTGAAGCTGCACAGGCAACCAAGAACATACAAAATAAAGCCTTCACGTAGAAAATGTTATTCTAACTCTCAGTTTGGTAAGATAGTAATTTTGTCTAATTCATGGTATAGTTCAGTATCTCTATTAAATTTACTCTAGTCTCCTGTGAACGCTTATGTTTCGGCATAGAAGACTAAATATCAGCTCATTTGAATGATTTCTTACACAAACACAGTTAATAGTGTTTTGAAACACGATGTCTTAACTGTTACTACCTCTTCTTCTGCTGTCTCTGAAGTGTTAAGTTCATGCTTTTGACAATAAGGACCTTCTTTCCAAGCCTCTGTATCACCACAGTCACAGAAACCTCCTCCACCCGATGTTGTCATCTGAAATGATTTTTAAAACAAAGTTATGTGAACACACATATAAGCATGCATGCACATTAACACAAGTAGTCACAGCTAAACTACAAAAGCATGATCACAACACCTGATAGCTTTTTCCAGTACCCTGTTTAAAAAAAAAAAAAAGTAAAATCATGAATGTTTCTATGACCTGCCTATGCCAAAAGGAAAAAAAAAGGTCCAAACATTCCTATTCTACCCACGTCCAAGGCTGTGTAGAATTAATGTACAGTTTATGACAGGACAACACAGAAGTAATGTGCAGCTTTCCTGAATTTCCTACTTGTAATGCCACCTTTCCTACTTCAGATTCTCTCATTTTTCATCTGAGCAAAGCTTTATCATTTCATATAACGTTATTAAAGGAACAGATGCGCCATTTGTGGTAACAGGAGTTCCTGGACAACACTTACAAACTGTTTGCATCATAAACCTTCACAAGCATAGCCAGCAGTAGCTGAATACTGTAATGATGTATTATTCACATTGTTTTAATAAACTTTGACTTAAAGCAAAGGTAAGCTCAAATTAATAAACGTAACAGGTTTTGAACCACAACTATTAAATAATTCATAGAATAATTCTTTCTTCACCTATTTGTGTCAGAAAGGTACTTTTTATACATACAAATACACCCTACAGTATCAAGAAAGTTGGATGGACATTTGAAATAATTTTTGCTTACACTTTTGGATGTCATCTAGACTTGCTAATTCCCTAAGCAAGCTTGCAAGCTAAAAACCTCCTAGAAGTATGCTGATATCAGCAACTAGGTTGGGTTTCTTGAAGCAGGTTGTTTTGTTTTGTTTTTTCCCCTCTAAATTCTAGCACTCAATGTAAATCAAATCAATGCATAGTTACACTAACAGCAGTGCAGTGAAGCATTGTCAAAAACAGATTTACAGAAAGGCTGCACTTAGCTCCCTGGCTTAAAAACACACCAAGGACTTCTAGTTCAAAAAAAAACCCACAAAAATAAATCTACACTATTAGTAGCAGTAGACATAGGCATCTACTCTTTTAATGTTACTTTCACATTATATTTAAAAACAAACAAAAATGCTGCTATTGTACAGAATTTAATGTCAGACATTTAAAGGAAATAATTTTAAAACAATAGCAGTTTCGCAGTAAAGGTTTTTCAATACCTTCTAAAAATCATCGTATTCAAAACGAGCAAAAACCAACTTTAATGCTGTAAAACACATTCAAGGGTATATATTAAAAATAACAAACACATTCGTAAGTTTAGTTGTTGTGCATAAAATGTAATTGCTCAACATTTAAAAATACTAAACTTTAGAATGTACACTCAAATTCAAACACTCAAGTTCATACAAGATTATTGCACAGACTAACTCCAAACCTCGTATGTTTGCACCCAATGTTTTGAAATTAGGTATACATTCTACATATACATTCTATAAATATATATTTACAGTTTAAACTATAAACATGAAGGTCCATACGCAAGGACGTTAATGATGACACCACATACTCCAGCAGTATTACTAACCCTGTATCGGTGCTCTCTGTGAATACTTCCAAGAAAGCACTCCATGCACAACACACATGTTGGGTCAACTGCACAGTCTCTGACAACAGGAGAGAGGGAAAAAAAAGCATTAACCATATTTTCAGACTTCAATTACACATTCTACAACAGGTAACGTTCAAGTATCACCAATATCAGCCTTCTGACTACTGTATGTTATTCTGAAAGATGAAAGGGATAGGTTCCAAGGAGAGGGAAACAATTAAAATGGAAATGGGGGAAAAAAAAATCTGCTCTCAAAACAGGAGAGGCTATAGAAAGTTTGTTTGGGTAACATTTATACTTGGGTTAGCCACTGTCTTCCAAGAGGTGAGACAAGCATATAAGCAAGTAAACAGGTGGATTACAGCATGCAGTGCAGACAGGTACACAGTATAAACCTAAGCAAGTTCTCCTGAGTACAGAATACTAGCACTAACAATCTTCAGCCATCAAAGACTTTTTTCTACCGAACACTGGAAAGAAAGACAGCACACAACAGATTACATCAAACGTCTGCTTCCAAGTTTAGACCTACAAGCACACTGAACAGGTCCAAGAATGCAATTTCCTCAACCAGAAGACTGGAGAGCATAATTAAGTCCTGTCTACAAGCACGGCTGCATTAGACAGAAGTAATATTTCTATGAAAAAAGGACTAAAAGAATGAAGGAAACAGTTATGCATTATTTTTAATTACCTCCCTGAAAAAAGCAATGCTGAAAACACATGAACTTATGTAAGGCGACTGCTTTCAAGCCACCTCAAGATAAAGGGACTCAGGTTATGCAATGTAAAAGTGACCACCAGGAAAATCAGTGTCTTATGATGGTTATTTTAAAAACAATAATTCAGAGAAACAACTTATTTTGTTCAAAAGATGACACTATAGATCCTATGGAATGCTATTATCAAGAATTCTCTTAATTTCATTTCACTAAATAAATTCAACCAGTTAATCACTGAAAGATAATCAGGCAGCCACGACTTAATACGTACGAAGTACCAAGTCGTTTTCATGTTTCTTTCCTCCAAAGGAGACACAGAAAGTAAAAATGTCAAAGCAGAAATATAGGAAGCTGTTCTGTTTTTACAATAATTTCTGTTTGTGGAATACTGCATTTTTTAAAGATATTAAAGGGAACCACTTATTGCAACAATTTAGTTCTACAATATTGGGTATCCATTCTTCAGAGCCCTAAACTTATGACAAACTCAGTACCATTGGCAAAGTAATTTCGCAAACAAGTACGGGGGCTCGATAAACTAAAGCAGAAGCAGATCTGTAAATTTCACAACTGGAAAGCTGCTGCTTTTAACAAATTTTGTTAACTCATAAAACATTTATTCTCTATCTCCAACAGAAGTTTCATTTAAACTCTCATTATTGCTCATTACCAGCTATAAACCAAAGCAATTTCTTAAAACACAACAGGGAACAGTAACAGGGATCTAAGGAACCCACAGATTTCATCTCCTCCACCTCAAGATGAGAGGCTTCAAAACACTTCTTAAACACCCAAACTCCGTGATATGCACCTGCCCGCTTATTTCTGATTAATGCCCTTAAATCACTCTGACAGTTCACCTGAATTACTTTTTTTGGTCTTGCATTACTTCTGTACAGAAAACAGTCTACAATATACTAATTAATATTTTAACATTTACAATCCCATCGTGTGTTAATTTTTCTCTGGTCTGACCCATCATGAAAGACAACCATGAATTTACTTTAAAAAGATATTTGAGGTATAAACTTTTCATTAGGACAGCACATTTCTATCTAAACTTGTTCTGTAACTTCACAAGTGAGAAATGCTTCAAAATTGTATTTCGAACTACCTGCAAGAATACGTAGGCTCTCCCACTTTAAAAACACGGCCGCAGAGATGGGAAGGCTTGTTTGCTTGCTCAAGCTTTGGAAAACCAAATGCAGGATCTTCGCCACAAAGATACCATTCCATTGGTCCCAGCAAAACGTGTTGTGCCAGCATGTCTTCTCTTTGTGGAGCAGGGTTAGGACCCCTGCAGTAAATTTTTGGTACATAATAGGCCAGATGCTGGTATACTTCTTTCTGAAGCTCACTTGCTTGCAGCCATTTCTTTTAAAATAAAAAGAAACAGTAAAAAAGTCACGTCAATAAAAAATACCAACCACAGTTCTATCTATCAGGAAGCCTTTCTTATTTCTAACTTAAAAATCTAAAATGGCATTACAAAACCAGAAAGCCCAGTTTCCTTCTAAGTGTTAAACCTAGCAGGTTACATAAGGCAGACATTAGGAAAGGAATCATCTGTTTACCAGCTTGCACATTTTATCCTTTTGACATACAGCAGTTTTTTGTTGTTGTTTTCCAAAACACAAGATTTAAGAGTTCAAATTCTTAACGGTTTTCCACCAGGATGCATGACCAGTGAAACGTCCCAGCGTTCACCGTGACTTTTAAGGGTATGCTGGCTGCATTTACGTGGCGTGCAGACTGATGCTGCCAGCTGGGGACACAGAGGCGCAGTGGAAGCCTGGAGTTGGCACGGAGCAGGCAAAGACAAAAAGCACAAGGAGACTGGCAAACACAACATTAGGTAACCAGCCATCTCATTTAATTTCAACAAATTAACTAAGAAAATAAGGGGTTTTATTTTTGTTTCTTCTACCACCAAAATAATAACTCACCCGAATTACTATTTCAAGTATGTCTGATGCATGAATTCTCTTAGTCAATCAGTTAAAATCTGTGTTGACAGAGATTTTAAAAGCCAAACTACTGTACCTGCTATAACCCGCCAAGAAACAGCTTTCTAGTTTTTTCCCCCTGTACTTCACAGTTCTTTCTAGGTGTCTCATCGTGTGTACCCCGTATACACACACACCAGAAGAGTACAAAATAATCCTCAAAGCCAATGTTTGTTTTATTCCAGCCTTGTGGATTACATTTTTATGAAGGCCTAAATTGCAAATTAAGGCTGCAAGGCTTTTATAATAAATAAACTGGAGCAAGCATTTACTGCAAGTGTGCACTTATTAAATCCTGCACGATATAAACAGCCGTAGCACGCCGTTTCTCGTCGTCATGCCATTTCTCACTGTAAGTATGACAACCAGATACCCCCAGGCAACTTCAGATAAAGAATTCAGAATCAACCTGAAACTGCATATGAAAAGCAAGAATTAATTATTCCAAAATAAACAGGTTTGATAATCAAATGTTTTAGCTTGGGTTACTCCAAACTGCACACGATGAACTCTTAAGAACTTACGCTTGAGACAACACAGTTGTGGTAAGGTTCTTCACAAAACAAAGAGTCAGCAAAGCATGTACGCCATTCGAGGGTGGTTGTGTGTGTGTTGTGTTTTGTTTGTTTGCTTGTTTGTGTTTGTGTTTTTTGTTTTTAATGCACTGCAATATTTTCATTTACTAGACTAT